>NW_028145439.1:65000-385000 GCF_977016875.1 Pavona decussata | reverse complement strand
TTAAAGGTAACACGGCTTAAAAAAGTACAATCTTAATTAAGTATGATACATCAAGTATGCAACATACGATAATTGTAGAAGTGTTATGTAATTTGTAAAAGTATGAGACAGACAAAAACAACAACGGATACAGATGATGGGAAGACCTCCGGAAATGCACTTTGTGTTTTTTTTATGAGAATTCTTAACGATCGTGCTTTTTGCTTTTTGGATTTCGGACGTTTTGAAAAATTAAGAAATCCGAGCTGGCTGAGCTGATTCAAGATGGCCGCCATTTGGAATCATGACATTATTTTGACATAATTTGACGTCAACAGCTCAGGAAACATGTTTGGGTTCCGACCTTTACTTCCTGCAAGTCTTGTTGTCATACTTAATAGGTTACGAATATATTACCGCCTTGCCCAGTTGTTGACGACCGGAGAATTATGTTCATCAGTTAAACAAGGCAACTGCTTGTCTATACTGGAAATGACAAGGTAAAAGAAAAATATAGCTTCGAAGAGCTTATTGATACATATATTTGTTATCTGTATTTTTATTCTAAAAAAGATTCATTTTCCCAAGAATTTTACAGTCGTGAACTTAAACACTGCTTCAAGCCACAATTTAAAACAACTCTGTTGCTCTGTTGAATCCCAACACCTATTTACGCCCCCATTGCTCCCGAAGCAAAATTTCTAAGATAAGTTTAATCGATGAAAGTATGAAATTCTTTTCTTCTACTGAAACGCGGAATGAAAATGCTATCGGAAAGCGAGTTAAAATCCAGTCAAGGTTTGATTTTATTTCATATAAACCTGTTTCCTTAAAAAAATACATAGGTAAACAAGTTTATTTTTGCACAGGCTGCAATTATAACACCAGATCAGTTCAATAACAAAAACAACCAATTAGACTATATTCTGAACCACTACCATTTCAGAATAGCTTGAACAGGCGACTGAGACAGTTCTCAATTTTTTCATTCGCCAGGAGTAAAGATAATTTTCGATTAACGTAACTGAGCTTCATCTCACATGCAATACCAAATTCTCTGATAGTATTTGCTTGGTCAAATCCTTTACTAAGAAGGTCTTTTATTGGTACTCGTAAATCAAGTTTACACTGCAAAATCTAATTAAAACTCCCCAGTGTCCACCTGTCACTTTTTTCAGTAAATATATAAGGCGACCCGCAATCAAGTTTTAACACCTTTGATAACTTAAATGTAAAGATTAAAAACGCACTTTCGCCTTGTTCCGGCAAGTGAATGAATGCTGGCAAAAATCGAGCCATAGATTAAACAGAGGGTTATACAAAGTTGAGGACAAAAGTGTCATGTAGATTTCTTGAACCGATGTTCCTCGAGTAAAACCATGAACAATATCGATCCTGGCGACGCAAGTGTTGATATACTGGGTCTGTTACAAGAGCAACTCGAAGCCAGAAGCAAAGTAACTGTTGGCATCGAATCCGCCGTTTTAGTAACAATTGATTTGGTCGCTCTCGTGGGAAATGCCGTATTTTGCTTTATCGTTTACCGCAACACCAGACTCCAAACTTCCACCACCGTGCTGATCGCGGCGCTCGCCATCACAGACCTGTTAACTGCTGCCACTGTCATGCCGCTAACGATCGACGCTGTGATCCACAGCAAAAGGCGCTTCAGTGATACAGTCTGCAAAGCACACGCCTTAGCAATGGCCGTTCTGGCGCAGGTGTCGATCTATCTCATGGCATTGACGGCCTTCAATCGGTACACTTGTGTCAAGAGACGCAGCCTCTACAGAAAGATCTTCACCAAGAAGCGTACTCTGATTATAATCGCCGTCGTTTGGGTTGTGGCATTGCTTATCAATGGCCTTCCCAATGTCTTGTCTCTGGATGACTTTTTCTTCTGTCCGGGATACCTCTTGTGCTGGAGAAGAATGATGAATCCCGCCGCCATTTACAGTTTCAACGCCTGGCTCTATGGCTCCTTCGCTATCTCCTACGGGGTGATTGTCGTCTGCTACTGGCACGTGTTTCGCACCGTGGCTCAGCACAACGCTGCAGTAGCTCCAAGTCTGAGTCAACTCAACCACAAAACTCAGGGCGGCAGAAATGCTGAAGAAGTGTCTGTGGCCAAAGCAGTAGCAGCCATCGTTCTTTCCTTCACTCTTTGCTGGATCCCGGCTGAAGTGATGGACACCATGGATAAAATCGACCCAGTTCTTCTTCCTCGCCAGGTAAAAACATTTTTTTGACAAGCATTAAAAGATTTGTCCTTCTTTTTTTGAAAAGCAATTCTCCAAATTGTTGGCCTCCGATATTCCGGGGAAATCTAATGCAGTGTACTAAACAAAAAATTCAAACATTCATTAAGATTAATAGTTTTCTTTTCGCTTCTTCTCAAGTCCAATTTACCGCGTCACTTGGTTTCGACAACAAACTTTTCAGTCTTCTGAGATTCAATAAAGTTAAACAAACAGACCGGAAAAGCTTTTGTTGTACTAATTTCACCTGAGTTGGCTTTTCACCAGAAAAAATCTTAATTACTTGCCACATGCTTCTCTAAACAATGTCGGATGTGAATCTAGCAGCTTAAACAAAAAAATGGCCCGTTTTGTGCGCTGTTATTGTGATCAATTACTTCACTACTGTCAGAATGTTTGTCAGCACCAGTATCCGGCTTTTTTAACGGAGCATATTGGACTGTTCTCAGTTAGCCGATCGTAGAAATAAAGTGACTTGTTCTCTTACGGACCCAGCGTTGTTTCTTCAAAAGAACAAATAGATTCAGCTTCATTCACAAGCCTTTAATTTTGAATAACAAAAATGTAATACAGTTCCCACCCTTACGTTTCGTAAAGTAGAAAAGAAAAACAAAAAACATGTATGTTATTTAAAAATTTGTGGAAACATCTGTCGGATGAAAGAATCAAAAACGCGAATGTATTTTGTTTGAAAAGCTAAAATAAGCAAAATGCATAAAACAAAAAAACAAAACCCAAAGCTGCTTCAATTATTCTAAAGTTACCCAAGAGTTTATGTCGGTAGAACGTGGCGTTTTTTTTACAGAGTACTTATTTCCCTTGGTCTTACATTTTGTTGCAGTTCTTGAGCATGTGTATAGAATATAGCACAGCTCTTGTCTTTAAGGTTGGCTAATGCTTTTGGACATAAAAACGTTTACCAACTGGTCAAACGACTTAAAACCCTGTAGGCATTACTGCGAAACACAAACTTTCTCTCAACAGCAGTCTAGCTTACTGATATTGCGATTACTAGTGCGGATGTTCTACCACTGAACTACTAGAGACTTGTGGGAACCAGGCCATTACATTAGGTTCGTGTGACAAGTCCTAGCGAACCTAATTTAATGGCCTAGCCCCTACAAGTCCCCTGTGGCTCAGAGTCAAAAAATCCGAAATTCATCTATCATTTGTTCACGAGGCTAAAAACATAACGTCTCATTCCTTTTCAAAACTTTTCTCTTTTCAGGTTTTTCTCTTTGCCAGTTGCCTGTGGTACCTTAGCAGTGCCATTAACCCCGTTATTTACGGAGTCATGAATAGTAACTTCCGAGATGAATACAAGAAAATACTGGATTCCTTTATTGGCTCCAGTACTGTTGGTGTTTTGCCTGACAGCGTGCCTACTTAAGGTCAAGTTATATCGAAGAATGGGGACTTCAGTCGCATTCATAAAAGATGAAATGACAGAATAGCTAAGTAAGTCTTAAATAAAGTACCTGCTCTATCTCCTCGATAAAGGGGCTCACCCTCGATCTCAGCGCCCTTGCTTTATCAAGTGACCACTTCGTGTTATGGACAGTAAAAGATTCCCATGAATAGAAGATTTCGCACGCCAAGAGCTATGGGTAAATATACCAGTCGCCATCTTTTCGGTACGGTGGATTGGAGTGTAAAATGCAAACGTTAAAGACTTTTGGTCATGGTACGCTTTTGAGGCCAAAAAAAACGCAAAACAAAGAAACCAGATACGGTTTAAAAATAATATAATTAATAGCACATACTTTAAAACCAATATGTTACGATCCAAAACCATTTTTAGCGTAGAAATAACAATAGTAATAGTAGAATTATATGGTGGATCATTATGGCGCTCAAATTGTCTTTGCTGTTGGAAGGCCACTTAATCTTGTATTTATGATGTGAAAATATCAATAAAGATTGTTGTTGATATGCATGCAAGGTTTATTTGTTTTCTCATAAACTGATTTACGGGTAACATGAACTCACAAACAGCCAGTTCCATGTTGATTTGATAGCTTAGTCACATAAACGTTTCTAATTCATTGCAAGGTTACCTGCAGGAGCACACAACGGATTTTTCCTGGAATATCAGTTCACAAGGTTTTAATAACTTGAGAAATTGAGATTTACCGTTGTTAAAATACTGGAAGTTTCTCTGGAAAAAATTCCTTAGTTTTCAAAAGGAACGAAAGTATATAGCCTCGTGTGCGAAATAAGGTCATTAGCGGTTTCGGAGAGCCAATAATAGAGACATCTAGAATCGGCAAACTTGAGATTCATGTTTATGTTTTCTTGAAAAAAATTAGTAACCAGATGAGAATAGTGTAAAATAGTTCTGGCCTTTGATGCCAACGCAAAACTACTCAATTTTACTGACAAACTGAAAACAGCGAGCAGCAAATATAGGGTAAACATGATCACGTGGTCATTTCTTCCGTTTGCCGTAAACGTAATTATCAATCTCTTTGTTAGCTGGGAAACTAAAAAGAATAAGGTTGCTTCCTGTAAAAATACTGCGACTTAAATGTGGAGCAAAAGAATTATAACAGACGAAACTGCGTTAGCGAAACAAGTTAGAAACAGGAACGGCATTTTAGTACAATTCACCTAAATTCAGCAAAACTAAAGAATAAACAATAAAAAGAAGGTAAGAAGATAAAACCCAATCAATTCGGTATTTTGGCGCGGTTTAGAAGAATGGCGATGACATTCGAGTAACCACCGGATACCGGCATTTACATGTAATGACCTCAAAATAGGTTGCCATTAATGTTGGGCAAACCAACATCAGTTGCCTTATGATGTATTTCACAGCCAGAGAGTCATCTTACTATTATGCTATGTTTAGATTGGGTGTAAGACTTTGTTTGATGGTCAACTGCTGGCAGGATTAGTTTTTGAGAAAGTGTGCCCGGCATAAGACTTCCAATAGTTCTCTCCTATTCGGAGATTTTTATGAATAAAACTGAATAACTCCTAACGACCGGATGCAACAATCGGAACGAAAACACAATCGCTCGGCTTCCTTTCAAAACAAACTAAGCATTAATGATGAAATGTAAAATGTATTTCAATCAACCGTAAAATGTTTTTAAACAAGGCATAATTTAGATTTTCTGTTTAATACTAAAGAGGACATCTCGGATCTGAAATTTTTGTAATAAAATGGAATGCCCTCCATTAAGTGCAAAAAATCGGGAAGAACGCACTTTTTATTGTTATCGTTTTAAAGAATATGCGCATTACTTAATAATAAATTGCTGTCGAAATCTGAATTTTTTTTAATAAAATGGGATGGCCTTCATCAGGTGGATGGAATCAGGAAGAAGACACTTTCCAATGCCTTCGTTTTTAAAGAAGATGCGCATTACTTTTTAACAAATTGCTGTCGAAATACTGTTGGTTCGATCCTTTAACAACTGGAAAAGAACATCTGGTCTGATCTCTGTTTGTGCGTCCTCCGCAGAATTTGAATAGCTTCATCAAGCTAGTAGTATCAAAATTTTCCGCTTCCTTAAAGATTAAAGATAGAGACTAAGCTGTGTCTCTTTGCCTCGTTATCATAAGTTCTATTTATTATTTCTATTTTTATATGTCTGGCCTTAAAATCCTGCCTACTAAGACATAACACATAAAGTATATTTGTGAATATATATTTACTTAATAAAATTTTATAAGGAAGACCTTTCGTAGAAGTGATTTACAAAGGGTACAAAGGGGTCCTTTGCCAAAAAAAAGAAAAAAAGCGGAAAAAAAAACTAAACAACCGAAGTCTCGTTAGAGACAGTATGGATAAATTCGATAATTTATAATTTAATGTAATTCAATGAAACGGATTACAGAACAGAGCCCGATCTGAAAAAAGCAATGAAAGTGCAGTTTCTTGCGTCTAATGATAAAGAGTTCCAGTCCTTATATATAAATGACATGGTAGTTAACCTTTGCTTGCACCAGTTAATGCTTCGGAAGGCAAACGGAAGTTATGATAATTTCTGGTGTGAAAACGGTGCACATCATCAGCAGTGTAACTTATCTGAGATCAGTGGGATGCCAGCACGTTATTCTTATACTTAAAGTAAACTAAATAATAACAATCTAAACAGAAAATCTTGGCCTGAACTCGATGAACTCCTTAAAAATTTCAATTGCCAAAAAAAAAAAAAAAAAAAAAAACTACAACACCTTAAATACAAAAGCATGCCTTTTCTCGGTGAATTCTATGCAGTTTTAGGAGTGCCCTTTTTCCTTTTTGGTCAACATCAAGTAAAAACCGAATTTCGCGATGGAGAGGAAGAAAATGAAATTGCCAGTGTTAGTTGTTCAGTAAATTTTATTCGGTTGCATTTTCAGACTACATTAAATCGTCCACTAACACAGCGACAACAACGAAGCAAAACAAGCAAAATTAATAAGCAAAGAAAGACGAAAAAAAAACATACATAAGAACACTTTCTTAGAATCCCAGTTTTTCTCATGCAGCATTTTCACGAACGGACATTTCCTGGCCGCCTGCAGGAGTGCTATTAGGAGCTGAAATTACTTCAGAACTGGAGGCAGTGAAAAAGGAAAACACTTTCTTGTACTCTGCTCTGAATGCGCTATTCATGACGCCATAAATGACGGGGTTGATGGCACTGCTGAGGAACCACAGACAAGTTGCGAAGAGGAAAACCTGCCGTAAAAAAAATTCGGTTACTCATTGTTAAATGCCAAGAGTTAAAGTCGTTTGTCAAGTCATTTACGATTTAACCTCCAAACAAGAAGTTGATTTTCCCAGGAAACTAATATAAGCTTTAAATCCCCTTTTAAATCCCCAAAGCCCCTTTGACAGTGTGCTTGTGATGCTACACAAAAACAAGCTGTTCAGAAGCACTTTGCTTTTGTTCTGAGTAGTAAGTCGTTCATGCATTTGTCCATATTTACAGGCATATTTTGGCAGGATTTGCAGGGTGCGAGGAAACATTAACGAGCGCATCCTATCGGACATAGTTCGGAGTTCTCAGAGATGTTAATTAGAAATGTGATTACGCCCAGAGATCGAGGACATGCAAATGAGATACTCCGCGGGTAGTGCAGAGTTCGACGATTTACCTTGAAATCTTAATCAACAACAGATCAAAGCTGAAAACTGGCTGTCACCGTTAGGTAGGGTATAGTGGCTGGTTGACCAACTGGATCAGTTCTTTGCCAAATCAGCATCGATTGTCGCACAGACCTCGAGGGGAGCAGGGGATAGGAACCAAAACTGAAGTAAATTAACTTTGGTTTTGAGTACCAAATAGTTCCTAAAATCCTTCGAAACTAATCGTGCATTAGCAAGCAGTAAGATGTCTCCGCCGCTACTAACTTATATTCATAGCAATGAACGAAAACCCCAAACCAGCGTGTCATTAAATTTTCGATCCGGAGAAAATCCTCAATAATTTTAGTTTAAGTTGGGATATAGAAATGCCTCCCAGCGTTTTTCAAGGTAGTAGTTTGAAAATCGCGAAAGTATTCGCCGATATCGATTCTTATTTGGGTTATTTTCAGTCATGTTTTTGAAAACGAGATGTGACTCATCTAGCGTGAAATATTAAGGCGTAGAACGCCGCTCCTACAGTCAAGGTCTGCCTGGCGTGATTTGAAATAAATTCATGAACAAAGATCAACAACTAAAAGCTTAGGGACCCAAAATTTCTCAAGAAAGTGCAAATTTACCAGGTAAAGGTGACCTTCTGAACTAGCTTAATTAATTAGCGTTCCTTCTTTACATAAAAAATAAACTCACCGAGCGTGGAAGAAGAAGTGGGTTGATTTTATCCATGGTGTCCATCACTTCAGCCGGGATCCAGCAAAGAGTGAAGGAAAGAACGATCGCCGCCACTGCTTTGGCCACGGACACTTCTTCAACATGGCTGCCACCTTGATTGTTGGGGTTGGCTTGGTTTAGATTTGGAGCCACTGCAGCATTGTGGTGCTCCACGGCACGGAACACCTTGACATAGCAGACAACGATTATCCCGTACGAGATAGCGAAGGAGCCATAGAGCCAGGCGTTGAAACTGTAAATGGCTGCGGGCTTCATCATTCGTCTCCAGCACAAGAGATACCCGGGACAGAAGAAGAAGTCATCCAAAGACAGGACATTGGGAAGGCCATTGATAAGCAACGCTACAACCCAAACGACGGCGATTATAGCCAGAGTACGCTTCCTGGTGAAGATCTTTCTGTAAAGGCTTCGTCTCTTGACGCAAGTGTACCGATTGAAGGCCGTCAATGCCATGAGATAGATCGATACCTGCGCCAGAACGGCCATTGCGAAGGCGTGTGCTTTGCAGACCGTGTCACCGAAGCGTCTCTTACTGTGGATCACGGCGTCGATTGTTAACGGCATGACGAAAGCAGCGGTTAGCAGATCTGTGATGGCGAGCGCAAGGATCAGCATGGTGGTAGGATTTCGAAGTCTGACGTTGCGGTAAACGATGCCGCATAGAAGGGCATTTCCAACCAGGGCTGCCAAATCAATGGTTATTAAAACCGTTGATTCGATTGCAATAGTTACTTTGCGTCTACCTTCGAGCTGTTTTTGTAAAATAGCCAGAGCATCGACGCCGGCGTCGCCGGGATCGATGTTATTCATAATCCAAGTTTGAGGAACGCTCGAAGACTCAATTTGTGTTGTGAAAAGGTTTTCTCTGTTAATAGAGCTTGCGAATCCTGTCCTTAATTTGCGCTACAATATGCATATCCGTGGCGAAAACAACGGCATAAAATTTTGCATTATTGTTGCTCCTTTTTTACGTTAACAAGGCTTTCAAAGATAGGAAACCGCAATCTAAAGGCTTAAAACTACTTGGAGCCAACAATGGGACACTACGGACGACCGTCATTGTTTGAGAAAATGCGCAGAGGAAGTAAAATTAGTAAAATTATTATCATAAAATGTATATCCGTTGAGACTCTCCTCAAGTTTGCTTGGCTAAGATGCGTAGATCACGGAAACACCTGCGTATCTGCCCACTCGGATAATATGAGAACGTTCAGGTATAAGGATGAAAATTTTAAAACTGAGTTATGTATAAATTTATTTCGTTTATTTTTTATGTTGAGAAAAATAATAATTGGCGTGTAGACAGGGGGCCACAACAGCTTAACCAATGATAGCCGACCCATCATAAACATTTCAAACCAAAACTTGTAATATTATGATGTGATAGCTAGTTATTATTTACCCGGGTTTTGTAAAAATTGCCACGAGTAAAGTACACATATTTGAAAAACATGGCGCAAAACAACATTTACTTTGACGTGTCCTTGGAAAACTAGAATAAAAATATTGAAAAACAAAACACTCATTTGTTTGTCGTTTTTCCATGTTTTGTTAAGGCACATGGCTAGTTATGCATGCTGTTGTGAACATGACAAGTACATGAAAAGTTAACGAAACAAATTTAACTTCTTATTCGTTGACGGGAATCTATGAATCGATTTTAAATCTATTAGTTCCAAGTAGCCATTTTAAAGTTGGGGAACTCCCTTCCCGAAGAAATGGTACCGGTGACAGCAACACTAACTTCAATCGACCATTTTAAACTTAATTGGTACTTGAAATAGCTAGTTTTTAATATGTGCAGAGTTTTCGTTTCAATAATTTATGTGATAAATTAACAGATCTTACCGACTTAATAAAGATTAGATATAGATGAAGATGTAGATGCGTTGGAAAACGCCGCGTATACGTGTACGTGTATTGCGGGAGATAGTCTTGAATATCCTACCTACGATATGACAGATTAAACAATATTTTTGTAAGCACGATAAATGAATGCAAATCCAATGTATAAAACCTCGTAAAATGTGATCAACTTAATTTTAATTTGCACACGATAAAAACAAAATGGGGCACGACAAAAGCCCTTGATCTTCTCAGTACTCCTCACAGTCAATATCAATTTAACCCTTTAACCCCTTATATCATAAAAACAAATTTTACTATCTTTTCCCCATACTTTTCTTATAAAAAGTACTGGTGAGAAGTTATCAAATATCAAGAAAATTACCCTTGGGTGATTATATCCTTAATTCTCGTGACTTCAGGGGTTGAATAAGCATTGATATTACAAGGAGAAATTTGATGCTGATCATTGTTAGGGCTTAAAGGCTTAAGAGAAATCCAACTTTCGTGGCAAGAGAGAAAAATTCTATTTCTGTCACGACTGCTGCTCATCGTACGATCGCACCATACACTGAGCATGAAGCTCTTCTTGCGTGCTTGCACGATTCATATTACGTGTAAAGTCATTCATTAACGACATCTAAACCCTCCCTTGTTATTACGTCTTTCGACAACTTTTAGAGCGTTAGCGGCCAGTTGCAATCTACACGGGATTTTTTCTGTGGATATTACTTTTCTTTGCTTTCTTTTCTTTTCAGGCAAACAACTTAACAGCGCGACGCACTTTCACGAGATAGAAGAAGACACTTTCACCAGATAGAAGAAGGAAAAAGAAACCTTTTATTAGGATGGAAATTTAACAGTCAATCTATTAGCGAAATGCTAAACTGGAAGTCGTAGTCATTCAAAATGAAAGCTACTGAGAAGTACCTTCTTGTGGTGAATAACTGACACCGGTCGTTCAAAGAGAGGAAAACTCTATCCGGTGGATAAATCGCTATCCATCAGATAAAATGTACAACAACCAATGACATTTTATCGGTTGGATAGTGACTGGGGCCAGATGTTCTCCAAGCAATACATTTTATCCGCTGGATAAAGTTATCCGCTCTTTGAACAACTGGGGCCAGATTGTTTTCTGTAAGGTGGCTCTTAATACTGAACCTTTGGATGACACTGAAAAAGAAAGGCGACCGTGACAAAGGAAAGGTCCTGAAAAGCGTTTCGTGGAGTGTTTTTTTTTTTTTTTCGTGAGTCCGTGGATAAAATCCAGGATGACACTATTCAGATATGTCTTTGGTGGCATTTTCACCCGGCAAAGTTTGTTTTGCGATAAACGATTGATGTTGATTATCTCGCTTGATACGGTTGTTTTGTTGGAGTCCTCAAAACCGACTCATTAGTTTTAGCTATTCATTTACTTGTTCTTGCTATTTGCTGAATAATCAAGAAAGCGGAAATTTTTAACGCCATTTACGCAGATAAAGATCTTAAATTATATGAAAACCGTCACTTCACGGAGAAATACATTGTTTCTCGATTTTTGCATAATAATTAGCTTGCGTCAATCAGTTCAGCTAAATTCAGATGAGCCTTTTGCATTAGTGTTTACTGCCGACGCAAATTTAGTAGATTCCGTGGGCATTCCTTCCGGTGAATAGGATATGATTATTAATCTACCTCTTTACCTTGGATAATTTACTGTAGGCGTTACAAGAAATCCCGCTCTCCCGAGCCTTTTTTGTTCCCTTGAGTGTCCAGAGTTGCAGGGAGTCTACTGTGAGTTTTACATTACTGGATTAAACAGATTGTACCCGCTTTAGATCGAGGGAAATACGAGAATATTTGAGGTGAAGACAACAGAGTATAGTTACCAAGTGGTTTTTTTGGGCCGAAAAAATTTACAACACAACTCAGAGTTCCTCAAATTATCCTTTATTTTATTTATTTAATTTAAATTTGTACGAGAATATTTGGGGTGAAGACAACAGAGTATATAGTTACCAGGTGTGTGTGTGTGCGTGTTTTTTTTTTTTCTTTGGTGGGGGGCGTGGGTGGGGGGGGGGGGGGGGGGGAGATGAAAAATTTTAAGTCACAACTCAGAATTTCCCAAGTTATCCTTTATTTAAAGAGAAAAAGGACAATTTTGAATCGTTCAATTTAAGCACAAATAAAAATAAATTGCATCTTGATAAGGTCGTAAACTGAAAGGTTTATAGACTAATCATTTCTGTGAAAATTGGACCGAGACCAACTGATAAAAATTTTAATCTTGGAGTTGGCCAAATCAGCATGGCTTTATCTTATAATGGGGCATCCATTGAGAACTTAAAAATAAAGTTTACTCTATGTTGCTTCCTTCCTCTATTCCCAATTCATTTCTGATGGCCTTGTAAAACGCAAACTTGTGTGAGTTGACACAGTTTGATCTAATAATACTAATACTAATAATAATAATAATAATAATAATAATAATAATAATAATAATAATAATAATAATAATAATAATAATAAGCGTTAAACAAATCAATATTGTTTTCGACTTTCTCGGAGGCTACCATGGGGAGTAAAGGAAAAGACTAAGCTCAATAACGAACACTGACAAAGAGCTGTTCTTCCTTATTGAACGCTGTCAGAAATGGATCATCCCATATCTGCCAGAACGCAAATTTGGTAAGAAGTTCTATGAATACGTATAAACTGTTTGAATGTAATGAAAATGATTGAGTGTAACATAACTAGCCCAGACCCGTGTCCGTAAGTTATGTAAATAATTCATAATAATAATAGTAATAATAATAATAATAATAATAATAATAATAATAATAATAATAATAACAATAGTAATCTTTATACAGGGAGCCTGCATCACGAACGTGATATTCAGTGGAGCCCTGTAGATTGAGAAAAAAAAGCTACATGATGCTTTAAAAACTTACATACGATTTACAAATGATCTGTTAGAATCCTTTGACTGAAAATTAAATGTTTTTTCACACTTTTAACGACGTATTTGCCCCTCCGAAAACAAAAGAAATTAGCTTTCCAGTGTTGCATAAGTTTTCCCGCAGAATCTTCGCTAAAGAAAACGCTAATTTTCTTCACAATTAATCGGAATTTCTAAGGCGGGTAAAAGGTCCCTTCGAACTGATATTCCACCGAAAAGGAAACGTTGGGTGCATCGTCATAAGTGACATTTGAAAATACTCTTTTTTTTTTTTGACAAGAATATTGTTTTTCCGGCTTAGAATAAATATTGTTATTTTTCTGCAGATGTTAGGCTGAATATTTCTTGTGAATATTCTTAGATTATGGCGTATGACATTTCCGTTTTAGGATGTATTGGGGTATCAACTGCAAGTGTTTACTGTGTATTGTCATACATATGTACTACATGTACCGTTCATCGAACTGTCATTCGCATCGAACATTTGGCTAGTGCAGGTTTTTATCGTTTTATTGGCTAGTTTTAATTTTGCCGTTTAGAGAAAGGAAGAATTTTATACTGTTTAGTTAAAACACAATTGTATAGACCCTTTGCATAAATGGCACCCAAATTTAAATAACAATACTTGATACATCCTAAGCCTCGTGTTTATGTTTCCAGACAAAGGATTTTTCACATGAATATGAGGCTAAGGATGTATCAAGTATTGTTATTCAAATTTGGGCGCCATTTATGCAAAGAGTCTATTGTCAACACACAAAATTATATTCTTTTCAAAATCTCAGCCTCGAGTTTAGTCTTAAAAATATTCTACAAAAAAGGCAAATTTCAGCCTCGATAGTCTTGTAAAATAAATTCTTACATATATGTATATAAAAAAAAGAGTGTATCATAAATAGGTCGAGCAATGATATGATTTTCCACCCACCCCACCCCCTCCCCCGTCCAAAAAAATGACATTTCACGCCGTACGTTGAAGAGATTTTTGTTGGCTTTCGATTTTGAAGGAAAGTGTACAAAACAAGACATTGATAGAAGTAATTCAAAATAAAGTTTAAAACTAAAGCAAGCATAAATGGCAGAAGTGTCATTATGAAGCTATATTTAATTAAAAACGTAGCGAGTGTGCATCGAGAGTAAGAAATGATATCGAATAAGCTTAAAATGGCCTATTTATGCATATATTTGATTACAGGTACCACCACAATACATCATTATATAAGTTTTGATTAGCTTAGAGCCCATGGAGTATTTAAGAGTAAATGTCTGTAAAAACCAAAGAAATCCCGGACACAGCTCAAAATTCGAATTCGCTCATACTTTGTAGATTGATAGGCCCTAGTACCACACTTATGAAAAGGACATCCATTTAACCAAATAACCACTCGTTTACGAGAAACGAATTTTAAATTATCAACGGCATTTTTGGTCAACAAAGCCTCAAATAATGTCAACATTCATTAAGCTACCGAATCAAGCAATCGTAACTTTTGAATCTCTTACACGCAAATCCTATTCATTAAATGCTTTTTTAGTTCTCTGACTTGTAACATAGCCAGGCAACTCTTCTTATAAATATTTTACGATTTTTTTTTAAGGAATGCCAACGGCTTCTCTTAAAGGCTTTGTTAGGACCTCCAACAAACTAGCCATAACTACCTGTGGTACTCACAAAATCTCACCGAAAAACCATCCGGGGGTACAATTTATGATAGTTTTCAGTTTCTATCGCTTCAATTTCTTGGGATCTTTCGTACGTTAACAAAAAAAACATTTCTAAACTGAGCATATTTTCACTATCCGCCATTTTGAAATGAACAACAAACACACTTGAATTGTTTATAAAACTTACATTGTTTTATTCAAATAAGCCGCTTGAAACATCTATTTGTACGAAGTATCAACTGCGGTAAATCCCTTTTATGTTCTTTTTTGTGAATTGAAATCATAACCTAAAGTGTAGCAAGTTAACATAACAAAATCGCGTCTGGCAATGGGTTTGCATAATTTCTACATTTTTGCCGTGACTCACCTCATTCCTGTCACTGACCTTCAACAAACTTGATTTCTTTGCCGTTATTTTCTTAGTTCTCGTTTTAATCTTACGTTCCCTACTATACAAGCCAAGCTACAAACCATTGTGAATCTTTCACCGCGAGCTCAGCCGTTCCAACCAGAAATTTGTGCAGTATTTTCGTCTATTTCGAATACAGTTTTACAGAAATTCACGTGATCAACACGGAACGTCACTTTGTGTTACTTTGCGTCACGCTCACGCAACTTCCAATACCCCTTCTTTGGTAAAACTCGCTTACGCGAACCTTGAGACTGGAAAAGGTCAAAACTGGCAAACATATTTTATAACTTAAGCTAAGCGAAAAAAGACAATAAACTTCTTGTCGCTATTTGTCTAGGAAGACGTGAATTAACTTAACGGGAACTCCAACCAATAATCTGGCAAATGGGTGGCTTACTGCAGTACACATTTGTTTTACGAACTTAAAAAAGATTAAATAAAAGTCAAGGCTTTTCAAAGCACTTTCAGGCTAAGGTTGACTAAAAATAGAAAATGAATAAACGTTTTTAAGTTGACTGTGATCAGCTTGTACCATATAACTGGGTTTTCATATACCTTATGCAAAAATGACTGACATTTTAACATTCCCGTTTGTTGCATTCACTAGCCTCGTTCAAGGTAAAATACTCTTTTGATTTTTAAACTCAATAACGAAGCTAGTGAGGCTAATTTGAATGCAAACAAAAGGATATTAAAATGTCAGTCATTTTTGCACAGGGTCTCTGCCCCCACCCTCCCACCCATTTTCTTTAAAATGAAACTCACGGTCGCGCGCGACAAGACAGTCACCGTTTCGCAAGACTTTTGCGCGGGGCAAACTCACGCACAGCATCTTCTATTTGTCGCTCAAAAATTGTGACTGAAAAAGAAAAAGAATTTATTTTAGCCCAGATTCTAGCTGAGGTAGAGAGTCTGGCCCTTCGATCTTCGTCCTTAACCTATTGCAAACACTTTCATTATATCCAATTCTGATCAAACGAGGACTGCATGAAGTGCACCAACCACACATAAACTAAACACCTTATGGGTTCGTCAAAATAAACAATTCTATATGAAAACGTATTCTGGCAGACTTGTCTTCCCTAACACTCCTTTATTAATGCCAAATTTTTGGCAACTTTAGCTTATGTTGCACTGTCCAATTCCAGCTTACAATGTGAGATTTGGGAAGGTTATAATAATAATAATAATAATAATAATAATAATAATAATAATAATAATAATAATAATAATAATAATAATAATAATAATAATAATAATAATAATAAATAATAATAATAATAATAATAATACGGTCAACTCTCTCATAGCGACCACTTCTCATAAGCGACCATCTTCCGTAAGCGACCACCTTGTAAACAACGGTTTTGTTTCTCAGTTAAATACTGTTTCAAGAGCTGTCTCGTAAGCGACCACCACTCAAATTTCTTAAGGGACCGCGACCACTTTTTAGGCCAGAAATTACACATTCTTTTGTTTTCTGTTTCCGGTAAGCGACCACACAACATTATCACGTATGATCGCATGTAAATCATTACTCAGAAGTGACAAAAGTTCAATTTTGATGACGCTTCCCCGTACTGCTGACAGATAATGACAGTTTACAGACAGAGAAGATGGCTACAATTAGATCTTTAGGTAAACGGGAATTGTTACAGTGATCTGTTCCAAAATGAACCATGAACCATGTTATACAAAGTTTCATAAGAAGAATGAATAAATGTGAAAAAATCAAATAAATAAGTTTCTATTTACCTGATTTTAGCTGCTAAGGTAACATTTTTTTGTAATTAATTAATCAATCCAGTATTAGGCTTAGTTTGTTGATCTTTCCCGTAAGCGACCACCTCCCATAAGCGACCACTTTGTCGTGCACCAAGGGTGGTCGCTTACAAGAGAGTTGACTGTAATAATAATAATAATAATAATAATAATAATAATAATAATAATAATAATAATAATAATAATAATAATAATTATTATTATTATTATTATTATTATTATTATTATTATTATTATTATTATTATTATTATTATAATTTTGGCAGGTGTCATTTACGTGCACATGACCTTTCCCCAACAAGCTGGGTAAGCAGATCAATGAACGGTAAGTTCCATCCACATTTAATCCCAGATTCTCACAAAGCTCCCTCAACATTTTAACTGGAAAATTTGGTAACTTCTTCTCGCTCGCCAAGCTGCATCACTTTATCGATCGCCAACCTAATCTCGACATTCCCGAACCGACTGAGATCAGGGTACGAGATTACCGCCAACCAATACCCAAACGTTCACGGTGCAAGGGACATATGGTCATTTCCTGGATGTTCGGCGGTGTTTGAAAACAGGCTGGCACTTCTTGCTAGTATGAGCTCGACTTCCGTTTCACAGCCACTAAATTTCAACAGTTTTTTGTGACCTGATACACTCTTGTTGCACGACACAAGAGGTAGGATCCCACACGACAGAATCCTACTTCTTGAATCACATCCACATTCGCCACCGACCAAAAGAGAGAAAGACATTTTCCTTCTTTTAACCAGACGTATCAGCTTTCGGTTAACAGCCGCATTTCAAAAACATGAAAGAAAAGAGTCGGCTCCGAAAGGTTGTTCATTTCAGTAAATATTCTAATAAGTTTTATTAAACTGAGAACCGGGTTTGCGAGATAACTGTCTTTGCTTCGAATTTGATGTAATGACGGCATTTATCCTTTCATGATATTTGTTTTTATTCCATTTCGAGTTTCGTTTCGACTGATTTGCTTTCTTCACTTTGCAAGAGACTCTTTAACCGAGGCACGTATTCAAACAATACTTGTCATTGCTACGGTTTCACGATTGCCGTGGGCCACAGCACACCGTTTTGGACAGAACAGGTACATAATCATAGACATTATGCAGTTCAATACACTTTGGACTTATACTGCCGTCTTGAGGTAAATTGAAGGGGTAAAGTAATGACGGAAGGCCATGTGACGTGTACTGCGAGAAACGGCCCTTCGACAAGGGTAATTTGATACAAACAGGTAAGCTTATTTCAATCCATTTCTTTGTCGGATATGTGGAAATCTGTAGTAGTCCCGAAACATTTTATTCTTGGATATTTAAACCACCAAAAAAGGGAAATTTTGGACTGACGCTTTCGAAAAAGAAACAAACAAACAAACAACTCAAATACATGCTCAGTCAGTGTCTGGTTCTCCAGGAAACCCATTCCAAAGGGGCAGCACTAAAAGCAGGAATCCGGAATCTGAAATCCGAAATCCAGAATCCAGAATCCGGTTCCAGCGGAAGCCTCAAGATTCAACAATTAGGTTGTACAAAGATCGTCTCCAGAAAACCTTCACATAGTTTCAAAATGAAGATATAGACTATCAAATTTCTTTTCTTTACTGTACGCTCGATCGTTTTTAAATGTTTTAACCAAGAGACCAATCATTTTTCATTTGCGGGAAATAATGACTTAATTAGATTTTTTCTCTAGTGCCACGAATCGAAAAATATAACATTTGCGTTGACAATATTTTCAGACAATTTTTGTACAATCTAATTGATCAATCTTGAGGATTCCTCTGGATCCGGAGTGCAGTTTTCTGTTCCGTATTCCGGATTCCGGATTCCTGATTTTAGTGTTGCCCCTTAGTTTTCAAAATGGCATCCGTCGGCAAATTTGTCATATTAGCAAACTTCAATGAAGTCGTATCACACAACTAACCGACATCCCAAAAAAATGCCAGCATAACTTTTGACATCTATCCTTTATTTGTATCTGCAGTATAGTTTGAGGTCCTAGTTTGGAGTACCGACATGATTTTTAGGGAGTTATATTAAGGTACCTCAAAACTATTTGAAAAGAGTATCGAAGGTGGCTTCAAGAAAAAACCCATGACCGTTGTTAAGGAAGAAAATAACCGCTTTTCTTATCACTGCTGAATTTTCTAGAGACCAGACTATAAAGTTCCAGCAAAGGAAGATTTACAGTGTATTTTTAACGAACACTAGAATGCTATGAATATTGTGAAATTTCGATCCAAATTAGCCTCAAAACCAACGCAAACGTTTTTATTAAATTACTCTTAAGGAAACGAATTTTAAAACGAACTAACCCTGTTTTGTTTAGTTTGGGTCAAAGGCCTATCTATAGAAAAAGTATGAGCGAAATCGAATTTTGAGCTGTGTCCGCGATTTGACGATTATATTTGATGCTTAGGGACATTTACTCTTAACAATTATTCCACGAGCGCGCTTTGGGTACGAGATGATAGCTACAATCATCTCGTATCGAACAAGCGCGAGTGGAATAATTGCTTCATTAAAAACAAACGCGATATACCGCTAAATATTGCCCATTTTAATAGTGATACTTTCTTTTCTCAATGACGTGATTTGTGGGGTATGGTATAATTGTCCATGTACCATGGCCGCTAAGCCAACGAGGTTTGAGTATGCATGAGTCATAGTATCTTTCAGCTGTCGAAAGTGATCGTTGGCTACCATGTGTTCTGAAGTTCCAGTCAAGTAAAAAGTGAGCCTGGAAACAAGGGATATTCCATGTGAGACGGATGGAACAAGCTCCGAGTTCTAAACTTTTATTTTTCTCTGAAGAATTAAGGAGGTTTTGTACGACAAAAATGTTTCAAAAACAAGAACTGAAACTCCGCTAAAAATTAAATTAGTTTCTCACCATTTTCGTCGTAGAATATTTTGAAGCTGTCACAATGTTGGTGGGCTAGAAAATGACCGGTGATGACATCAGCGTGTTTCAGAATTGAATCGATGTATTTTCTGTTAAACTGTGGGTAGAACCACTTCTTTCCAGGGGCTCTCTCAAAGGCTCCAGGTGGCACATGACCTATAATGAAGACCTGAGAAACAAAACGCAATTGGTGGTTTGCAACCAATCCCTAGAGATCCAAAAGACAATGGTGTGGCAACCATGTTGGATGACACAACCTTTTGTTTTGTCATCCAACATGGCCGCCATACCGTTGTCTTTTTGGCTCTCCAGGGATTGGTTGCAACCCTACAGTTCATCAGTCATTACCATGAATGAATGGTAGCGTATCCTTATCAGGACGTGGCCGCATGCACAGTACCTCGCTGCAGAACGCGATTCTGTGCTAATCTCCCAGCCTCATTCGTGGTGTATCCGAACCTCTCGCTGGTGCATTTAATCTTCCCGTCTCCTTCTCTGTCTGCCTCGAGATCTTTCGCCAGGTACTTGTCCTTCCAGCACGGCCAATTCCAAAGAATCATGCCTTTTCATGTGTTCAAACAAATTTTATACGGAGTTCAGCAACCATCCTACTGGAACTTCAAGCTCATTTCTAATACAGCCATTCGTCCTTCTCTGAGTCCACGACTCACGCAAAATCTTTCTGTAACATTTGTGTTCAAATGGAAGGGTACAAATGAATGTTGCGCTGCTAGTTCAGACAGTAGAGCAACGGACAATCAAATCTGGAAGTCGTGGGTTCGATTCCCGCCGATGTCGGAGGTATTTTTCTTTGCCTCGTGCGATCTCCCATCTCCTTACTAGGGCTAACGCCTAGTGGGAAATTCATGGGTTCACTTTAGTACTTCAACATACACTGCAGAGTTCTCTGATCTGCCATTAGTACCATGGAATGCCGATAAAAGACAAAGGCGACAAAGGCTAGGCGATTCAACTACATTTATGCTCAAACGTGACAAAAAAAAAAATCCGCGTGCTATCATTACCATCATGTTGATAAGTGGATGATAAACTTCGTAAACAAAAGGGTTCGTACTTTTTGCGTTGCTCCATAGTACGAACACGAGGAGTCCTCGAACAAAAAGGCTGGAGCGAGCGAGGCAATGGAAAATTAGAATGGGGAGAGACGCCCACCTCAGCGAACCACGTCTCCCTCCGCGAATCTCAAGAGAAAGAAAAACAACTGTACCGCAGCGTTCGATGAGAAAGATTCAGCTGCCAGTCACTCGAGTTCTCGAACAGAAGTAGAACCCACACTTGTACGATGCTCTCCTACTGAATTAAAGGAGACTCGTGCAAGTCGGATGCGCCGTGGATAATCGTAAACGTCTGGCAGCTTATGACTCTTCCGTATCGACTTGACCGTGCGAATATGCAAATAGTCGAATCTCTCACCAACGTGACAGAGGTAAACGATGTGAGAACGTTTTAAGTACAACACTAGGGCTCCGCAGCTATTTCGGCTCTTGCCGTAACTTGAAATGGAGTAAAGTAAAGTAATTTGTAATGGGGAGTGCTTACGCAATCTTCTGAGCCAGAAGCTCATGAAAAAGTTTTTGACTATATTCCAGATCGAATTGGAACTCGCAAAAAAGTGTTGTTTTTTGAAGAAAGGGCAAACCGGAGTACACGGAAAAAAACCTCTCGGAGCAAGGACGAGAACCTTTGATGGGAACTGAGCACGCACTTACAAAAGATTTTGTAGGGCAAAACAGGAAGATTGGAGATGAAAATGTGTAAAGTGGGATGAAAGAGTTACGGTTGGACAAAGTTTTGGTAGTAAATACAAAACTCAACAGCCGTCAAAACTGAGGAATGATTTGTTAGTACCTTTTCCTTAGCCACAGAAGCGTTGGTCAGAACTCCATCTAGCCATCCAAACTGATTAGCGGGATCTTTGAAGTTAGCTGTAAGCTTGTCATTTGTGTAGTAGTAGACATTGTTCAGGCTAATGAGGCGTAAGCCGGGTTTGATAAGAACAGTGTAAAATCCACCTGAAATGGGAAACCAAACTGTAAAGGTTCGAAATGACAATAATAATCCTTTCATCAGCCTTAAATTCCATAAGACAGAAACGCAGCATGGTTTTATTCCTTTAAAGCAGTAAAGTAACAGTTAAAGAAATTGTTTAACGTGAGAAGAACGAGAAAATAGTATGATTATCATTTCCAGAGCCAGTTAGGATTTCCGCAAATTTGGTCAAGTAATGTCTTACGTTAGATGGAAACCGAAACTCGTCCTCAACGGTGTTACTTGCTCTTACGCTGGATTTAAATTTCTCCAAAGAAAAAGAACAATTTCATTTAAGGTGTTTGTTTTGCTGTCACTTCAACGCCCGATTTGGAACTTTTAATGCAGTTTGACGACGGACATGCAATTCCCTTAAATATCATTACTGTACACATTCGCATGATTGTTCCATTAAGAAAGTGTTTTGTATTCTTGAAGTTTTTTAAGACATTTAAAACGCTTAAAGCCTATTAAGCTCACTGTGAAGTGCTATCAAATGTAATCCATCGTACGGAAAAAGGTGGCGGTTGTAAATTTTACCACGACTGGATTCCTTGCGAACCTAACACAGCCAATAGGCACCTAGCAAGCCAATTTTTTTGCGGAAGTCGTCCGTGTACTAACACCATTGCGTATGCTAGGTTTGAAGTTTCTAGAACTTTTCTGTGCGTTTTCATGAGCCTTTTTAGGATTTTCGAACGCTAAGAATTATGGGTTAATGCACCAGTCGCCATCTTTTTCGGTACAGCGGATTGCTAGCTTTTCGCAAACGATAATTTACCGCTATATATTAAGGGTAAAGGAGTGAACTTTTTTAAACAAACCTTTCTTAAAGCTATCGACAGCACCCTGAGGAAGCCATCGACTCCACAAGTCTCCCACAGCTGTGTAAATTTTATTCGGCTCTGGCGGCATCAGGTGTTTAGGGTGGTAGTCATGGTTACCAAGAGCGGGATAAATGGTTGTGTTTGGGAAGACCGTGGCCAGCAGCTCCGTTAGGTTTTTAACAGTTTCAATGACCTCTTGCGTGCTCAGCTCATCGTTTGCCACATGAGGCATGTCATCTCTGCATTAATTGACAAAACGACAGATTTTATCAACCAAAAGCATATCATTCAGGGCCGGGTTGTTCGAAAGTCGATTAACGCTAATCCACGATTAAAAGTTAACCGAGGTTTTCATCTCGCTCATTAAAGATGATTTAAAAGGCTCATTTTAAGCTAATTGTAAAGAAAAGTCTAAGGCAAAACTAAGGGACAAAAATCTTTTCGACCAAACTTTACGGATTAGTAAATATACTCGAATCAAAGTTCACGTTAATCCAGGATTAGCTTAATCGGGCTTTGAACAACTGGGCCCTGGTTTTTACTTCCTTTGTCGTCATCTGCGAAGCAACAGCGTGAAATGACGAAAATATGGAGAACTTTCGAATTCAAAGCATGTCGATGTATTTCAATTATCTTTCTGAGCTTGATAACCATCTCTTCCAAACTCAGCTGCTGAGTTTTCGCCCATAAATTGAAACAGCTGGAATAATCTATTTATTTTTCCTTTGTGGTGAGCAAATAAAAATATCGCTTTCTCCAATCCAATATACAAAAAAATAAATACACCAAGACTTTCAAAAGCAGCAAAAGGAAAGAAAATTACAATAGAATATAATATAGGAAAAGAAAATTATACAATACAATATAAGAAAATAGATAAGTAATTTACTATAACAGAGGCTTATTCTAGTGTTATTTCGGTTCCATAAAACCGGCAGTCATTTAAGAAAAAGGGAAAGAAAATTACAATACAATATACAGTAAAGGAAATTATCCAATACAATACAAATCAATACCGTTGCCAAGGAAACATAACCTTAAACTGTGCGATACAAAGTAGAAAATACTCACTAAAATCAGTCAAGCAAAATTATTATTGGTCCAACACAAAAGTCCGAAATTACGTAATATAAAGTAGTCTTTCCACTTAACATCTTTTTTCTGTTGCCTAACCTGTTGTGGTATTTTAATGAACGTCTTACCCGGTCCAAATAATGAAATCTGGATTGGGTTCAATATTCCTCATGGCAAAGACTGAAGAGTTTATGAGCTTCCAGGGAGAATCGCACAGATAATTCCCCCAGGTGCCAGGTTTACTGGGCTTTTGGGTATCAGGTGTCTGGGAGTTGCATATCTTGTTCGGGTCTGTGGGAAACTGGTAGGTTTTGTCATAGTGGAAGTCTGTAACCTGCCAAAAACTTCCTGCAAGGCAAATGTAAAGTCTGCGTCCAATCTGAGAGATTAGGGAACTTTAAGTTGCTCAAAAGCAACGACGACGGCGACAGCAACGACAACTGCATACTACACCTAGGTAGAAAAATCTAAAATTTTAAATAAGTGCTTATTAGAGAATTTATGGTAAGCTTTGTTTCTGACCTTCTTGTTGCTGCCGCCATTTTGATTTCGTTGGGTCCCAAACAAATGAACGGGTTAACTCCGGTTTCTGCAGCATTAAGCAATTTGGTGAATTACTAGACTTCTACCCACCCCCCCCCCCCCCCCTTCGCCCCCCACTCCCACTCTACTTCCTGTGTTGGATGGTATTTCATTGTGGCGTTACTATCCAGTATTTTGTAAACTCCCTACACTTTACAATGCACATTAACACAGTTAGGAAGAGAAGAAAAAATTAAAGTATGATGCACAAGACAAGTCCAACTGAAAATCTGTAACGTAAAATTAAATGCAAGGCTGATCGGACAGCTAAAATAATCTTATTGCCCAATATTTCGGTTAGACAATACTAACCTTCTTCAGGGAAAGTCTGTACACTGTCTAAGGGGGTGGTATAGGACAATTCACTTCATTTCCAGAAAGGAAGAGAAAAATGTCGCCCCATTACTTCTGAAGATATTGGAGTTTACTCACGCAACTGTACACCACCATTGCGTCATCAATATTTTATACGGCAAATCGTTTAACCGTCTCCGCCAAATTAACAGCACTTTGCAAAAGTAAATAACTCGTGAGTATTTATTGGACTGGAATTAAGCCAAATGAGAACAAAAAATAACTTGGAATTGCCTATACAGAATTTGTCACCGATACTACTTCTAACGTGAAATCCGCTACTCCAAATATGTAAATAATTTCCCATGTATTCTTCATTTTTACCCGGTACAATGTATAAAATTGCAAAAAGGAAAGGAATCTAGATCAAACGTAGGAAACCTTACCTTCTGCGAGGACTACAGGTTTGAACTGCGAGAAAAATACAATGATAGCAAGCACGATCTTCATGGTTCCGCTCGCGAACGTTATATACAGATTTATCCACAATTGGTCAGCTTTGTCTTTAACTAACGACTGTACGAGAGCAGTATTTCGCCAGAAAAGGAACTAAATAACACACGAAAGACCCAACTGTAATGCCCGTCAAAGTTATGCTTAATCAGAGAATTAAGAAGGCTCAAACATCCTTCTTTTCTCGGAAAGTTTCACGTTCAAGCACGTTTCATTCACGAGGGATGTCACGCACTCACAAGGTCACGCCATACATTTACATAACGGAAGCCAGTGTTTTGTTACCCAGTCTGTGTGAAGGGACAGACGGGCATCCGGGAAGGCAGCAGTTTCGCAAAATTTAACCGTACCTGGTAAGTATTTATTTTTCAATTTTTAATCGGCCTGTAGTATTTTTGGTACAGAATGTGTTGGTTAAAATCAAACTCTTAAAACAATAAAGATCGAATTTCATTCGAGAAACATCGTGCATGCAATTTGTAGTCTTCTGCCCGGAGGGGGGTACTCCCCTATATGAGCTATACGGGGACGTGCCGCTGGATAGGGTATGGTTTTTGGCGTCTCTGCCTTGAACAGGGTTTATAATTTAAGCCAGTCTGTCCTGGACCCGTCCTAGACAGGGTATGGTTACAAGACTGTCGTCTTGTATTTGGCAATCCGAAATCAGAGACGTTACTCTGCATTTATTTTAGTGAACAATGCTTCACGTCAATTGAGTTTCCACTTAAGGTTCACCGCTGTTATTGGGAAATTTTGGGATTTTCGCCATCACTTCTAGGTAGTGTATCATTTTATCTGTTGGGATTGGTATTCGCATTTCAATACGTGGAACATCACGTCCGGTAAGTAACATGGGTCAACCGCCCCCTTCCCCCCCCCCCGGGGTCTTCTGGCCCGGTGAGTTACCGTATCAGTCCTCGAATATAATAGCCGGGGCGATCGTTTCTGTTCTCGCAGAGAAAGGGGGTGATTATTCGAGGGAAGGCGATTATTGGAGGGAGTGATTATTTCAAATATTTGTCACAAGAGGTCGTGCCCTTAATGTTTTGTTTTATTAAAATTAATTAATCATTAAAAATTAATTTTAAAAAAAACTAATTTCACGTCATTGAAATAAACCGAACGTGGGCTTTTTAAGAATTTCAAATTTGTTTCGTTGATTAATCAATGTTCAATGCCAATATCTTCGGTGTCAGAGTCTGAAAAAGTGAAATACATGAACATTACCATAGAAAAAACTGTAAAAAAAAAAACAACAAAAAACAAGTGCTTTTATATCCACCATTCAGCTGTGACGATTAAATGAAAGCTTGTTTGTTACTCAAGATGTCAATTTTTAACTTGAGAGGGAGGGGATAAAAGAAAGAGAAAACGGCGAGAGGCGGGGGGGGGGGGGTGGGGCAACTATTCGAGGGAGGCGATTATTTTAAATATTTTCGTCAAAGATGGGCGATTATGCGAGGGAGGCGATTAATCGAGGGACGGCTATTATTCGAGGAGATACGGTATCGTAACTTTCCGAGAAACGGTTCTCTGCAGATACATGCAGCTTGAACGATGAGCTTAAATGATGCTGATACATCCAAAATGAAGTTAACGTCGTGCAGGACCATTGCTTTATTATTTATTTATTTATTTATTTATTTATTTATTTATTTATTTATTTATTTAAAGAGTATGCACGATGAGGACAAAAAATATTAATGACAAGATATTTTGCCGTTCTTAATTCAATGCAATCTGTTTAAGTCGATGTAAGGCTGGAGTTGACTCACTGCTTTTCACCGGTGTAAATGCTAACTAGAAGGCATGAGAACAAACATCCTCGGAGACCAAGGGGCAGATAGTTGGGTCAAGAAGAAGTCAAATCTAGTAAGTTTACAACTATCGGGTCCTGGGTCTCCGAGTATGGAGAACGAGACAATTTCCATGTGAAAAGCGGGGAATTATGTGTCAAAACAAAGTCAAATCAAGCCTCGATTCCACTCAAAGGCCAGGTCACTAAGTACGCAACTGTAAAAAGGCGCTTTCACGCATGTCATCGAAATTCTGAGGTACAAATTAACTTACAAAATTACATTTGAGAGCTCGTTGTTCTGATACAATATTTATTAAACTCGTAACTAAAGGGGCATTGCCACGGAGAGTTTGCTGCACTTAATCAAAGCTAGAACCATTTTTCTGACATGAAATTATTAGTAAAGCACTGGGAGGAAAATATTAAGTGATTTGTCCAATGAAGAACAATTTATAAATCAGTTTTTAGCAATTTTTCCAAAATACGCAGGAAGAACTTGAAAAAATTGGCCAATTTTTTCAACTTGTAATCCATCTAAGCCATCCACAGCAAAAGATAACATTAACGTCTAAAAGCAAGATATAACATACTATGCGAAAATATGGTTCACCGCCGAGGATTCGAACCCCGGTCTCATGCGTTCAAGGCAGACGTGATAACCACTACTACTTCTTTGTTCCTTTGATATAACGAGTCATTACAGTGATCCTATGTGAAAATACGGCTGAATCACTTAGTATGAGTATTCCCTGCTGTCTTTGTTTCATGCAACTTTTACAAGCTAGCTTATGTATACTCGTATATTAACTGTTAACAATACTAAACATGATTTTAACATTTCCATCGATACATCTATGTATTTTCGCTATTCAAAGGCGCACTTAAAATCGGTGACACTGCCCCTTTAAAAAAATCACTAACCTGAACGGGGTTTGGAATACGATCTAATATTACAAGATTTGGTGAACATTTGAAAAAACAAGGCGCTGCCGAACTTTTTACCCAATTTCGCGGTGTTTGGAGGTCTGATGAAACACTTTTTCGAGTTTTTAACGTAGCTTCTCAAACCATTACTCGGTGCTTGGAATTCGAACTTAGCTGGTGAATTGCTGCCACTTGAACAACAGGTGGGGGCGAGGCCGAGCGGTTATGGGGCCGTACTTGTAATCCAAAGAGCCCTGGTTTAAGTCCCGCACTAGCCCGCAAGTTTGAGCTGTTTCTCCGTAGCCCCAAGTTCAAATCCACTTGGGATTTTTCACCTGTCATGTTTAATTTGAATTATCTGTTTCCTGTTATTTGAGTGAAGTGCCTATAAGCTAGCTTGGATAGCTATGGTATACTTCCGATATAAACCTGAAGGGTAAGGAAAATAGCTACTGTTGAGTGTCTTTCGAAATAAATGTGATGGTATATTTCAAGCCTGGTGAATGAATGAAAATGATGTATTATTCTGGAAAGTGAAACAGGGATACTCGGAAAAAACAAATCCGAGTGCTCCTATCAGGAGTCGAACCTAAGACCTTCCGATTACTAGTTCGGAAGCTCTACCACTGAGCTACAGGAGACTCGTGGGAGCTAAGGCCATTAAACTAGGTTCATGGGACAAACCCTCCTGCATACTGCTAGGGTTTGAATGTCGAATGTGTGGTACATGAAATAAATGTGATGGCATATCTCCAGCCTGGCGAATGAACAAGAGTGATGTATTATTCTAGAAAGTGACACAGGCATACTCGGAAAAAAGAAATCCGAGTGCTCCTATCAGGAGTTGTTGAGTGTCAGTTGCTCTGGAGGGTCGGCTGCATCGCTGTCTTTTCTTCAGATAGACTGTCATTCGTGGGTAAAAAGTTTACCCTATCTCCTGTAAAATGGGAGTGTTAAGAACACTTGGAAATGGAGACACGTCAGGTGATACAAACTCGAGCGGTAGTTATCAGTAGATAACCTTAGTCCGATTTGAGATTCATCGCCCGATTTTTCGATGAGACAAAAAAAAAAGTAAGGGAAGAGCCATATTTTTAGGTCTTCACTGTTTTAATCAAACCACAGTAAAATCAAATCAAATCAAATCAAATAATCAGTTTGCGTTTCTTTTCTACCAATCATGCCCTAAACCAGCACTGGCTGTTTTAGCTCTTACGCATTTCAGAAATTAATCAGGGAAAAGTAAAAAAAATAATAATAATAAATCCCTTCCCAGCTTGCTGGTAATAATGGTCTCCGCTGAGACTGAGACTATCCCGAAAAATTTGCAGCCACCTTCGAACGTTCCCTTAATAAAAACAATATTTTAAGAGGATGCTTCCAATCACCTGATGGTACTTTTCAGGATGGTTCTTTTAAAATAAAGGCTAAAAATACATTAAAATAAAACTAACATACAGCTAAAAACTGGGACACAATTGAGGTTCAGTTAAAGGTACTAAGGTTAATTGTTAATCGCATCAAACTGTTCATTTTTTGGATAATCTTTCAGCTTCGGGCATTATTTTTCGATATCCCAGTACCTAATTAATGCTACTTGAATACTGTTCTTCAGATTGGCGGCCATCCGTGGATAGAGCGTTTGCGTCATCTCTGAAAGCTTGCGCTATAGGAGGGTAGGGTGAGCCACCACTATATGGAGAACGGTTGTCAGTCGTACACGCAGTCGTCGGATCCTCTTTAAAAGCCTCTGCTGTAGTAGGATAAGGAGAATTGGTGTCATCTGAAGACTGTTGTTCAGAGTGGCTGTCAGCGACTGGTGGCATTAGATCATCTGTGTTCACGACTGCAAAATAAGATAGTGGGTCATTGTCAGACGACGACGTTCATGGATTTCCATACATGATACCAATGGCTAATAACAGCGTGGAAATAAAAAAAAGGGTTTAATTTACGCTGTTCCAGAATTAACTTTCCCCCCTCAGGTGTCTAAATATAAATCAGCGAATACGTAGCTTGCGACAGCAGACGCGTTTTCCGACAAAAATAAAGTAGCTGTTTTGGCAGGCTCACTGACATATCCGTCTAAAATATCTACTACAAGCAAAGTGGAAAAACTACATGTATCATAACAAAGTTCCGCTCAGTAATTTACACTAATCTCATTTTCCCGCAGACGCCGGGGGGAGCTAATGATAAAACCATCCACGGACGAAAGTGAGCAGGAAGACGGATGATGGAATCGGCATATTTTTATTGGCAAGTTTTTGTTACAAGTACGGGAACAGTGACAACGAAATTTAGTTCCGCGCTTGTTTCAGTCGCGTTTAGGCTAGGCTGTCTTGTCAGTTACCAAGGTTCTTAACCTCATTTGGCCTGGGCCTTTGGGAGGGCTCCCGGCTCTGGTGCGGGTCACATTGTGTCCTCCTTCGAAACTTCAAGAAAGTTAGAAAGTCCTACAACAACTGCTTCCCGTTTTGAGCTCTCAAAATGAAATAAAATGACGTGTCAAATGACGTGGGAAGTACGTCATTTTCCCTGCACAATTGGCATCTTGGATCCGCCATTTTGAGGTTTTCGATTTCTCTCAAGCCCCAGAAAATTTCCCCAGTTGACGGAACGAAATGTTACAATGTATAAAAATGTAAAAGCAACGGAAACTGTTGCCATTGAAAAATCAAGTTACGCAAACATTAAAATACTATAGCAAAGATGAAATGTTCATCTTGTCATAGACATGGGGTAAAAATATACTTGTCCCTGAGGGGAATGGAAACTATGGCCTTCTGCACACAGAATGCAGACGACGATTTCTAAACCAACTGCAAAGTACACATGCCAGATAACACGCGCCTCGACGACAATGTACCTGTGTGACCGCTTCTGGTTGCCTCGCTGTGAAGCTCCATTCCTTTTTGGTGCAAGGGTAACGGTCCTCTAAGAATATCCAGCGCGATGTGCATTTCGGGACGGGACTCTACAGGTTCTAAACATTCATCGATGATTTTCCTAATCTTCGCTGCTTCTTCTCCAAATTCCTTCACGGAAATGTTCTGCAACAAATTTCAGGTAAAAGATCATAAACGTCTGCACTCACGACGGTCGAGTCTCTGGGAATAGCCCCTGGGACAAAGGTGGTTCACACTTGAAAACTGGTTGCAAGGACATGTCCCACGGATTGTTCACGGAAAGGTGCGAGCTAGGATTTGAGTGTTCGAGTCTCGAGGACTTCAATTCAAACCAGATTGAATTCCTGGGACTGTGACTAGATCTTTTGACGAAAATGGTTAGTTTACACAATGGGACAAGTCCCCGGGGCTATAAAAATGTTGGTAAAAAAGGTAAACTCAGAGAGGTTGAAAAGCTTGTTCATAGCAACGTATACGTTTTAAAGCGAAGTTTAACTTACTGGAATGTTTGGTTTGGCCCCTGAGACTTTTGCCATGAAGGCTGTTTTGTCAATCTCGATATCATCAAACACACGTTTGCCACTGACCACTTCGACAAGGCATAGCCCTAAAAAATAAATATAAAATGACATCATTTTGATTAGGATGTGAAATTTAAGTACCTGCCCCCCTCTATCTACGGATAAAATTAAATAGAATAGACCTAAAAAAAAAAAAAACAGAAATGGGTGAGATCACATGCCATTGGCAGCCTTATTAATGATTCCAGAATAGCCCTGATTTTCTCGAAGGAGATTTTTCACCAATTTTTCAGAAAGAAAGGCACTCTGATTGGGACTGGCTATCCACCAGTCTGGTACTGTATATACTAAAGCAATATTTTACCTCCACTTCGTGGAGGTATCTATTTTTTCTATAAGCCAAACTCACCAAAGCTGTAAACATCAGATAACTCGGAGTAGTGGCCCCCAGTACTCAACACCTCTGGAGCCATGTAACGATAGGAACCAGTTTCAGTTTTTGTGCTCCTAGATCCCTCAGTAGCGCGAGCTAAGCCGAAGTCTCCTAGCTTTAGGAATTTATGATCCTCAGACAACTGGGGAAATATCGTGGGTGAAGAAAATTAGAAAACAAATTTTCGTCCTTGATCAGTTATATTTTGCATTTGTCTCCATAGAAAATTGTATGATGGACATTTGACGGCGTTTCACTACAAAACCAAGCATGAGGTACAGATCTCCGATTATGCCAAAATGTTTCTCTTTGTTCACATGGCCTTCAAGTCTTCCTCATAAAGTCCTTGAAAACCAATTTGATGACAAGATTCAATTCCAACATTTGGATAGCATACGGGGCAAAGCACAAAACACAAACGAAAATGATTACGATATCTGCGGTATCAGGCTTGGTGGGTATGCAACCTGTACCTCCTGAAGCAAGACAGGTGTGATTTAGAAAAGAAACCGACAAAAATATTCTGTAACTCTATTCTATATTTTGTAACAGTTTAGTAGCCAAAGCAATGACACAAGAAAAGAACTGATACTCACAAAAATGTTCTCAGGTTTAACATCCCGGTGCATAGCACCCAATGAGTGTAGATGTTGAATGGCTGAACCAATATCTTCAATGAAACTGATCGTGAACTCTTTTCCCTGTCCTTGCTTTTCTTTTCTCAGCAGGTCCTTCAGGTTTCCTCCCGCCATAAACTCCATCACGATAGACAACTCACTTTGCTTGGAGATGTGTATAGAGATGACCTCTACAATCTTTGGATGCTTCGCTTTTCTGGGAAGATAAGAAATATGATATTTTTTTTGTAATCTTACATCATATATTTATGACATACATATTCGCATAGGAATTAGAACTTGGTCAGTAGGCGCTTTATGTATATTCGACCGAACTTTATTGACATTTTTAGGCGGGATCAATTGGAACAGATATTTACTGGCGTGTTCTCCGTATTTAAATAGTATTGCCGTTCTGAATCCATTTCTCCGAGAATTTGTCGTGGTTTCTTTCGGTTAGAGAGAGAATCTTGATAATGGCACGAGTTTGTTTTCCCATAGCTGAAGCCAAACGGAACATGCAGTTCTGTTTGCCTAAATAATTATCCATGACATTTCCACTAGCTAACCTCAGCATATCAACTTCTCTCTCAAAGTTTTCGATCTGCTTGCTGTCTTCTTTGTTCTTTAAGATTTTTACAGCGACAGTTTGTCCTCCCTTCTTTGCCTTGTAGACGTAACCAAAGTTTCCTTCCCCGATGCGCTCAAAGTAGCCAGCATCAAGCTCGCTTCGAAATTTGTGACTTACGCGAGTCAGCTGTTCCAGCTTTGCTAAGTCTTGGCTCTGTTGGAAGATGTCCAAAATTCAAAACAGTTAGGCTTTGTGGACAAATGGAAACACAACTATGCTCACGCCTTCTGCTAATCCATTCATATTACTTGTGCATTTAACCTTTCTTAAACCGTGCATTTTTTTAACGGCTACCTTTTTTCTTTCCATACTATTTATGACTTCGAGTTCGCTTAAGTTGACGAGTCAAGAAATACTCGCTAATAACTATTTAATAACTTTTTCCGGCTTTTAGTAAGTAATATTCATGGTCTCTTGGTAGGTGAGTGATTACTATCTTGTATTTAAGATCGATTTTAAACGGTAAGGTTTTAGATAGAGTTAGGGTCACACCCGACCATCATTTACGAAGTTGACCCGTACCTCACTCGAACTCGAACTCGAACTTGAAGTCTGATGGAACTCATGAGTTTGAGATGCCTCAACAAGATTGTTCTTCTCAACCACTATCGACATAGAGGTTACCCTAACCAAACGGAGTCGAAAGTTCAATGGCTAGTTGAAACTGACTAACTTGACACTGACTTCCCTTGGCCGGGACTTGATAAGCTTTGATCGTACTTGCGTTTAACTTGGTCAAGCTCAAATTCGCACGCAAGTCGACAAAAATCTTTCACAGTTTCACCGTTAGTTCTTTTGTGGGCATGCGCGCAATGCCGGACTGAGAGTGGAATAGCTTTTTTGCCACTGATATTTAATAGTGTTTTGCCACCCGGCAAGTCTGTGCACGAAGTGCAGCGTTAACACTTTTTAAAGCTTGCAACGCCGTTTCACTAGGTCTTTTAAAATAGCTTCATTTAAACAATCAGACCATCGACTTTCATCTAAAGACTACAATGATACATTAGAACCACATTTTGCAAATCAACGGATAGCCCTAAAAGTAAGAGGGTGAACAACAAACAAAAACGCAAAGGAATAGAAAAAGAAGCAAACAAACAAAACTGAGCACTCACTTCAATAGCGTCAATGCCAAATTTTGACTTCATTTCAGCGTTTTCTTTCATGATCGCGGTGGCAAGTTTCAGAATCGAGTCTTCGTTGCTCCAAGCAACCAAAAGACTTTTCTCGTAAACTTTACGCTTGTTTGCAACTTCTTCTCCATTAATGTTCACCAGATGAGAAGCAAAATTTCTCTGATCTGGAGATGAAGCCTGGTCAGCGTAGCAAATGGCTTCGTCTGTTCCGCCTGTACAAAAGTAGTTATTTGTCTAATGTTAGAAGGGCTTAGATAACACGATCACGACGACTAATAAATCTCTTTACATGTAAAGGTCACACTGACTTTTGAAATTAGGGGACCAGGCGACGTAGCAAGATAAACCGTATCACTTTTTCTTTCCCGATCACTTTTCACGCGAGAAATGATACTCATACTAAAAGTCACTCAGTGAGGAAACACGACTTATTTAACTGCAAGGCTGTTACAACGGATAGACGGTAGAGCAGATAGAAGGCAGGCCAATACCGTTGACTGGGTAGAATTGGTCTTTACCTAGTATTCATCATTTATTCTTAACTGTCCTGGAGTGGGTTGGAATAGTTTGGTATAGAGGAATGAGACACTTTTCTGAATGAAAATACCTTTTAACACTCACAAAAGATTAGAGATTTATGTATAGCAAACATCGTGTTCAACACTGAATACCAGTTTTAGACCAAATTTGACGACTCTCCGGGTGTCTATTTTAGAAAGGTACGAACAAAGCTCTTGAGTATGTCCATCTTACAGACACTTCCCATGCGAGGGTTGAGCTTACTGTGTAACGATACTACTAAAATGAAAGATGAAAACACCTATACGTTTAATGATCGCTTATATTGATCATAGATAAAGATGGCCTACCAACTGCAACCACCACCACCATCATACATAACCACAACAAATGAGTTACTTTAATACCTTTAAGTCGGATGAGGGCGAACGTCTCCCTCTCCACTTCCTTTTGTTTTTCTGCATCATACTTTTCGGAGTCAACTATGCGAATTTCCATGGAGCTGTTTCGTTGCATGAAAGATTTCGCCAGTAAGACGACCTTGGCATATTTACTGATTGAAATCTGGCATTTCAATAAGATGTTCTGTTTTTCATCTTCAGATGGAGGGGGTGTTTTCTCGGCTTCTTTCCACTTCTGTATTTCTCTCTTCACTCCATGGTAAAAGAACAGGCAGGTGACTCTTGTCTCTGCTTTCGGAGTCGTTATTAGCTAAAAAAAAAAAAAGAAGGATAGATATATTAACTTTTTCTTTTCACATATAAACAAACTTAGAGTGGTTTTACTTTACTACGCTGTGACTGGGATTGTTTAGCAAAATTCGTGCCTCTTTCTCGACCAATGAGGAACAAAACCAAAACTAATCGTGGCTAACTCACACGCGTTTTCTCGCGCTTGGCGTCGGTTACATGTTATGCTTCGGATTCTGATTGGTCCGTTGTGTTGTTTACGTTTGTTTTGATAGAACAGAGTTATTACTTTGGTTTTGGTTCTACGTCACAGTCGAAAACCGCTCCAATATGGATGATTTGGACAGCAATTTTAATGTCGGTTTCTGCGGAAAGTAATGGTACGATGTAATACTACTCCATCCTGGACTGGTAGCTAGTCCTCTCCTCAGGGGTTTTTCTCCAGTATACCTCTGTCTGTGTAGAGAGGGAGAATGTGGGGTAAAGGAAGCAGTGTGATTGAAGGTTTAGGGCGCCTTAGGTTAGGTCCCGATACAAGCCCGCTCTTACCACTAATTTATCAATTTGTTTGAAGGTAGTCTCAAGTTCAAATCCTTCCACGCTTCTCGATTCAAATGGTCTTGCCTCCTGCCAGTTGGGAGTATTTATTTGTCTTTTTTTGTCTATTTGGGAGTATTTGTTTTTCTTTATTATTTATACATTTATTTGTCTCTAAAGTTTGAATGCATGGTCCTACAGACATCTTGACGTGCTATTCCATACACAAAAAAATGCGGCAAAACGGAGAGGTACATACCGGCCATCGAAGTTCTTGACTACTTGACATTGGAAATGAAGGTGCAATTTTCTCTATTACATTCAAGGTTATTACTTAAGCTTAAGCCAGAAAAAGGTTGAATTATGTTAATCCATTATTTTTCAGCGATGCTGAATAAACGCCCCTCTACAATAAACGCCTCCATCCGACAAGAAAGAGGAAACGAAAAATCAATAAAAGCCTTTAGGGGTACAACAGATCAATAACGGTGACTCACCCAAATCAGATTATCTCGTCTTCCTTTCATGAAATCCAGCGTCCGTTGGACTTTCTCTTGCGAGTAAACACCTTGAAAAGTCGATTATCTACATTAGTCTTACATAGAGAGACAAGCGTGACGGAAAACTACTAGGCCCTGCTTGGAGTATTCGGACTAAAATTATCCTGCTAAAAATATAAGCAAGTAAACAAGGTAATTGATTTACAAATAAAATCGATAAAAGTTGAGACAATATTGCCTTTCTCTTTCTACATCTTTTAGTCGATCTAGGGGCAGTGATTTTCTCGCACTGATTTTTGCCCAGTTTACTTTACCCCGACCGGACTCTGACCCTAAGGCGTTTCTTGTACCTTAGGCAATTTTAGGTCATAATGTCGCTCGGTTTCCCGTTGTTCGATTTGGTCTTTTATTACTTGTTTTACGTAAATGTACTTATTTATCGGTTATACTTTTTGATCTAAATTATCCATACATATTCTTACATTATGCTTGGGCGTTTTTGGGTTTTGGATGGTTTGCACGTGTTACGTGAAAAGAAATCATTTTTTCCTCGTGAAGTTGTTGTAACGCTTAAAATGTACATCATTCAATAATGTAAGTTATATCGAACCAAGAAACCACTTTTCCTCAGTGATAGGAAGGCATTTGCTATTCGTTTTTTGTACAATCTCTCTAGCTCTGTTCACCACTGCATGACAAGAAAAAAAATGCAAACAAATTGTTTATTTACCAAAAGAGTCTTTCATAAACATGTCTTCGATCGCAGGACGCGAGATCAGCTCAAAATATTCAACTGGTGACAAGGCATTCGTTACAGTCGTAGTGTGAAAGATGATCTCTGATGCTCTCTGTTCCAGTGCTAGTTGCTGCTGAAGGTATTGGTCACGTTGGATTCTTAGATAAGATCTTACATAGACCTTAAGAAAGGAAGGTTCATCAAATGTGTTAGAAAATGTAGAGAGTTACTGTATAAATCTGTCAGACTGTCAGTTGGCCAAGGGTCGTCGATCGACCATCCAACCAACCAGGCTGGCTGGTTTACAGAATGACTGCTGACTAAGTAACGCATTTACCGAATGGTTGGCTGGCTGAGTGTCTAAAATGGCTGACTGTCTAAAATGACTGACTGACTGGTTGGATTATGACTGATTGATCACATGAGTGGCTGGCCGGCTGACTGACTGTTTGGATGGCTGCCTGGCCAAATGACTGACTGACTTACTGACATACTGACCGAGTCAGTGATGAACTGACTGGCCTCTTGACGAGTGACTGACTGTCTGTCAGGTCGACTGACTGCTAGACTTACTAACATAATGATTAACTGTTCGGCTGGTAAATTATTAACAGTCCGTTAGTGAATGAGGGAGTGAGTGGATGAGCCAGCCAACAGCATGCTAGCCTAATAGACGGTCAGCCAGACGCTCAGTTAGTTGGAGAGTCACCATGCCAGATTCTTCGTAGAACAACATATTAAATACCTCCCCTGGCTGGATGTCCTCTTGAATAGTTCCTGTGCTCAACAACTGCACAAATTCCCAAGGTTTTATGGTCACCTTCAGAGTGAGCAGACTTCCGTTCGCTTCTAGGTCCGATCTTTCAGAGGTTTCAAAGTTGTAATGGGTCATCTAAAAAAGAGTAAGAATCCAGAGCACGGTCTAAATTCTATGAATTGAACGACTGACCTATATGTGAATAGTTGTCGTAGAGAAATTCACTAGTTTGTTTCCAGTATGCTGGTCGTAATGAGACACTAAAAATGGTGTTATTCCCCAGAACTAAAATAGTGACCTAATCCCAAATACTACGGGCTGGCTTCTAGACACTGTTGACAACATGTAAAAATTCGGGTCTGGCCAAATTGAAATCAGTCTAGACCGTGATTTTGTTACACCTCGTATATTATAATTGGTGATACGTGTCTCTTGCCCTTTATTACTTCATTTGGACTCATAAATTAGCTAGTCCCAAATAATGTTTCTATGTACTTTGACAACTTAACAGAGGTCCAAGTCCGCTTTGGAACAACAGCCTGTGAAAGAACACCTATCCTCTTTCATGACTACATACAGTACGTGGACGTTCAGATCACAAGCATTAGGTGTTAGAAAGTCCGCTTAATGACGTTTCGACTATGTTTCATATAAAAATATAATAGCAGGGGGAAATAACCCAAGAATAATCAACGTCATTTAGCACTGCATACCTTAGCATTGACTGCAAATTTTTCAAAAAAGCTTTTATACTCAGGACGATGAAGGTCACATCCAAGAAACAAGACGGATCTTTCGTTGAAAATCTGGCGCATAAACTCAACTTCTGGACTCTCAAGAGTGGTGCAAAAATCTTCAAAGTACTTCTTGCTGCTTGGCTAAAAAAAGTTGTTGAAGTAGATAAGATTTTTAAAATCTTCATCACATAATAATATAAAGGAGACAGGATTTTTAATTCAGTGTAGTTCATTTTACAGCAGGGGATGTTGTTTCTGTTATCTGAGTGGAACTTTTTGCTCGATTCCCAAAATACTTATAAATAGATTTGTAACTCACCAGTGTCCGCACATTAAAACTGCTATCCCCAAGACATTTGATGATCAAATCTCTGCGTAGGTTGGGCCAGGAATGACCTACAACTGAAATCTGAAAGAAACAGTTTCCTCTATTTTGTTAGGATGTGACCGTAAAATGGCGTAGTGAGAAGGAAGTAAGATCGATAGTGTGTAGGAGATGTACAATGACGAAATAAGCCTAAGAATGCCCAAACGAGTTTACGGCGACATTTTGTCATCGATTAAATTTACTATGGACAATTTTAGGGGAAGAGAAATGGGGTCTGTTACAAAAATAACTATTTTAGACTTCGTTCAGTCGTCCGCGTAAAAATATCTTTGTATAGCAAGGCACTTTTTCGCACGCCTTGGAGCGCAATGTCATTGTAAGACAATTGTGAATTGCCGAGAAAATTGCGCAGGGCCGTTACTGGAAGCATTCAGCGGGAGATAACATATATATATTCCAGAACTCGCCTCGCGATGCCGTCGTGGTCACTGCAACGGTTTTCAATTAAGTGTCAAAAGTAATCATATCAAACTTTGTGTTTAATTTTTGGTAGACAATTTGCTTTGGTGTTGCTTTACTGCGCTCTTTGATTTGTTGAAAAAGCTCTCGTCACTTTCTTAACCAATGAGAAGTAAAAGCAAACCCAATCGTGACTTTCTCCTAAGCAGTTTCCCGCGCTTGACGCCGCTTAAGGCCCGTTTAAACGGTTTCGACATTTGCTTCAATACGCGTTCAACACAGTTGTTGAACCAATTGTCGGGGGCGTTTGAACAGGTCGTTTAACATTGTTGAAAGCTGGTTCAGTGAAAGTGTGTTGAATGAAATTTAAATTGGCTTAAACTTTTATTCAACATCGATTCAGCATTTCCATTGTTATCGAAAATGTTGAATGGCGTGAAAACCGTTTGAACACTCCCTTCATCCAACATTTGCCCAACATCCGTTCACTTACTCTTGTTGAACGAATGATGGGCAAATGTTGAAACCGTTAAAACGGGCCTTTACATGTATTTGCTACAAATTCTGATTAGTTCATTGCGCTGTTTACGTCTGCTTGTTGTGATTGGCTGGAGTAATTACTTTGGCTTCGCTTTTACGACTCTCAGTTGAAAGCTGCTCTATCGGGCTAATTATCAGCGATGTTTGCCAGCATCTTTCAGATTACATTCAAAGCAACCAAAATGTGACATATTTATTATGGCTCCATTTGAAAGGATGAAAAGGCAATCTGTAAAGGGTTTAGCGGATGGTATCGACAGAGTCAACTGTTTGCTTGCCTGATCCAGTCGGACTTTCTCTCCAAGATTCCCAGCCTTCCAAAGGAAGCGCTCTAGAAGGTCGTCCATGTTCGTAGTAATGATAACAGGAAACTTCCCAACATTCCGTAGGGCATCATGAACACGTGACGGTGCCTGCTGAAGGTTTGCCAGAAATTTCTCTTCCAGGTCAAAAAGGATGTCGATGCCATTCTATCAGATGAAGAAACGGTTACCAATAATTTAACCTGAGTCAAACAGGGTTCAAAATGAAATGAAATGTCTTACTTCTAAATGTAACAATCGTTCGTAAACCGACAAAAAAAATAAATGAAATAAAACAAACGAAACTGGCGGTGAGGATAAAAAGGAATGTCTGGTGCCCAGGAAACCACCATCTGAAGAAGCCAGGTAAGCAACTTCCAGTGTTTTGACCCAGTATAAAACTATCTTTTAAAACATAAAGGAATGGTCAGTATTGGATACAAGGATTAGACACAAGGCCTAACTAGACTGGTAAGACACTGGCTATGGAAGATCCGCGAGGGTGGATGAAGTTCATCCAGTAGATCCGAGTATGTGCAAACAAGAATGAGAGGTAGTGTTAGTGCCCGCATCAGTGTTAGCCGTTTTTTGTATCAGTGTTGCCTTGACAATCTTTGTCTGGGAGGGGAGGGGGTATATCAGTGAGGAGCAAGTGCGAAGGCCTTTACTTAAAGGGACACAGTCACCTTTGTGACCGCGCTGACCTGGACACTAGTTTTGTCAATTTTGAAAAACGTCCACCTCAGCCCGAAATCAAAACTACGCGTCGAATACATCTAGAAATCCGCTTCAATCTTCCCAGTGTTTTATTGGACTTTCAATCTTTTACAGGAAACTGTTTCTGAGTATGCTTTTGCTCATCCTATGGTATTATTTTATCATATTTGGTTAAAAACAGTATGGATCGCGTCTCCAACGGAACATGAAAAGAAGAGGTGGGAAACGTGAAGGCGCCGGGCGGAAGAAATCGCCAGCGTTGACCAATATAACGAGAGAAATCAATCAAAAACCCTGGAGAACAAATCTCCATTATATATATTTGGAAAATTGCATTTTCTCAACCTGGCGATAGCTTCGTCCGGAGGGAATCTTCGTAAACGATTCGAACTTCGCGTCATAGCTGCTTGGTTTGGAGCTCAGACGAAGACAAGCTTCGGTACACAGTCGATTATCTCCTCGACAAGGAAAACCTCTATTAGAGACTTGTTTTCTACGGGTCGAGCAAGCGTTCTTGTAATGACATGGGTTTAGTTCCTAAATTTAGATAACAGAGAAGTTGTAGAAACGAAATTATAATAAACACAAAATATATGATTGAAAGCAGAAATAAAGCTTACCGGTAGTTTCGCTACAAAGTCGTTTCGCTACACTGCAGTTCAGGCTATTCGCTAATATTTGAACTCAATTTGCTTCTTATGCAAACACTGTGAAACGTAGAAACAGCTAAGATAATTTTTCACACGACCGGATACCGAAATAAACAAATGATTCTTCGACTTCAGAGGTATTCGTTGACGTTTGGCTTTCCCTGGACAAGTGCATCAGTAAATTTTCCATAATAGCAAGAAAATGAGTGTTCTAATATGTCTATAATCACTATAATAATTTTGACTGGCAAACACTTCGACTCGACAAGGTTTGTTTAGATTTTTCAAAGGATGCGCTTCTCAGCGCGAGACTTGCGGATGAAGTGTGATATGCAAATCAGCTAAGAAATAGTATCTAATGCGCATGTGCACCAGGTGACTGTGTCCCTTTAATGGGTTTGAAATGAATGATTGGAAACGTTTTTAATAGAGAAATTTTCTGGGGGGACTTCCCTTGACAGAAATGAGTTTGGAAGGGGCAATGTTTCGCATTTTATGCGTAGAATAGACTATTTTGGGTCACGCGTTGGGCCACTGGACCTTCCGACTTGGGTTCGTGGGACTTTTTTGGGTCTAACAGCGTGGCCTCAATCGCACCTCCACTTCATTACAACCCTCTTTCCCCCACTCCTGGGTCTTTGGACAGTCGGGTCAGCTTGGCATGGTAGTAATAAGAAGTTTGAGACATATCTTACCTCAGAATGATTAACACACTGCCACCAGTCATCCAATGAAGGGGAGGGGTTGTTGGGGGAGACTAGAGTTGACGCTTGCTCACCAACGAATAGCACAAGTGTCCCAGCGGCGATTTTGGATCGAATAGTTTCCAGTTGCGTTGACATCTTTAAGCGTACATCAGCAGTTGTTCCCATCTTGAAATCGCTGGACCTTTACATTAAAACACCACAAACTATTGATTACAATTTCCGTATCCCAAACTATTCCCCTTTCCTCACCTATTTGTTGATGCTTATAAACTTACTAAGGTCATCCAATAAGTTATCACTATTACTGTTTTATCTCTAATCAAAAATAGGAATAGTGCCTAAGAGTTTTTAAATATACGACACTGGACCTGAATATGATATCTGAAGTCGTACTGCCTTAGCAAAAGCAGTTAAACTGGAAAACATCAGGCAATGGACATCGTGTTTTTGCCTTGGCGAACGATAAAAGATCGCAGTAAATCTGACCATTATGAATCATAGTTGATGTCACTGAAAAGCTTCAACAAATATTAACTTTGATGATTAAAAAAAAAAATGTCAGCATGGCTCGGCCATTCCCATGCTACGTATAAGCCTGGATTATCCCTAAATCATTATTTACGTTTACTGTCCAGCGTCAATAACGATCCTGGCACCGATCCCACTATTTAGAAAGTGACCTGTTTACTTTGGAGTTTCAATTCTACAACTTATTGGCGAGGTATTCAAGCCCGCATAAGTATGTGGATCACTGAAAAGGTTTTCATGAGACCGGTGTCCGTCTTTGCCAACAGCAGAGAGATGTGCACGGCTAAGAATTCAATCTTATAAGTTGCAAGGGTATTTTAGAAAACGACAACTTCATCGACTCTTCATCGAATTCTTGGTTTTCACGTGACGTCACCAGATTCTAGAATTCAAAACCGGGAGGCCCGCTTAATTTTTACCTTTGTTCAAGGAAAGATTACCTCAATATATGTCTTTTGACAATTTCTTAGCTCAATGTTTGTACTTCCTTCTAAAAATAGCACAGTTTCAATTTCTGAGTTTTCATCATGCGTGACATCAGGAGGACGGCCGTGACACTGTCACGTATCGTAATCAAAGTGACACTATCGTTAAGGTGGGGGTTCACCTGAAAGCCGTTTTCACGCCGCTTAAAATCGGTCAAATGGAGATATTTTGTTTGCATTTCAAGCAATACAAAAACCCTCCATTCATAACACAAATCAATGATTTGGGGTGTTTTATGAATTTTTGGGTGATTTTTAGGTATATTTGGAAGGAAATAATTTTTCTTGAAAGATTGGTAGAATTAAAAGAAATAAGAAATGTTGAAGATTTAGTGAAGTTTTAAAATTAGAATTTGTAGTTAATAATTAATAGACGGATACCAAGTTAGTCCACTAGCAACCTGGGGTGCTCTTGCGTGGTTATCGACTGTCTGTTAGTGTTCCAAAAATCATTTTCTTTTTTCTATTCATTCTTAAAACCTCTTCAAATTTCACTCAAATTCAGGTAGAGCCCCACCTTAACTCGTGGATGTGGCTGATATTCAGGCCATGCTCAATGCAACCAGACCCTGGCTTCTGTTGATAACTATGATAACAGATAAAAGGTCAGGCTTCTTATCAGCCATCTCTTTTAATTAACAGAAAAATTCAAAACTTAGTAGTGAGTAATGAATTATGGCATATGTACATTTATTTATTTTTACAGTGCAGTCTCAGTTATTTGAACCCTCAATTTTTCGACACTCCCGATTCTTTAAAACAGTAGTTGTTAATTCTCTTAGATTCGCTTCAGTCAGATTTTAGCTCCTACTTTTTGAACAAAGTTCAGTTTCTCTAAGAGGTTAAAAAAAATTGGTATTCCACAGTAGTGATTTATTCAACATTATTATACAAATGTTATACACCAAGTGAATTGTTTCCTTTTACTTACTTTTGATAATCCAAAATAACTGGGTTTTTTATGGGTTTTGTGACATCAGTGACCAATGCTACAGTTTTCTACACCTTATCACATAGTCTGGTATAGCTTTTTCAGTAATATAAGGAAAAACACTAATTAATATTTCCTTTTCCATTTTGTACAGGTTTTATGCAAAACTGACATTATTTACATAAGAACAGTTTAAACCACTGATTCTTTGGAGGATAAAGTGATAAAATGCTTTTAATTTGCAATATTTCAAGCTATGCAAAAATTGTATATCATTTTGTGAAATGTTTAGAAGAGGACTATGATATGCACACTTAACTCTCTTTAAGCATGTTTGTCCCTTCTATTTCTTTTCTCAGAAAAACAGGATGATGAAATGTTATGTAAGGAATACTTTGCAGAATGCTTATTTAATGATACATGGTAGGTATTTTGATGTGTAAAAATGATTGGGACTTCTCAGATGAGGTGCTATCCATAAGCTGGAGTGATGAGGCTGCAGCAGTGTAGTGCTTAGCAGTCTACTGACTTCTTCAATTGGGTTTTTGTTTGTTAGGAAAACAGGTTAACGGATTGAAGCAAGCCAACTACCTTAATTGAGAAATCAGAGAATAAAATCTGCAATGTAAATTTTTGTAGTGGAAGGAAACACTTAAACACAGCCCAAAATTTCATTATCCTTTAATTGTTGTGTTATTTCCAACTTTATTTTAAGTTAACTCTCTCATGTAGCAAATTATAAACAAACGGCTGGGGATAACTGCCTGATGAATTTTTTTTGGCAACATTGGAGACAGTTGAGGATTTATACCTCAGTGCTATTTGATTTTATTTCAAACCAACTTGGCAAAGGAGAGAGAACCTTGGATCCAGGTCATCGAATGCACTCCCTAATGCAGTTTTCATCCTTACTTGTTTTCATATATATAAAGTAGCATAAGGCATTCACAAGCTATTGTCGTGTTGACTTTGCAAAATTAAGAATAAGAGCCAGTTAATTACCGCTGTGGTTTCCCTGAACAAAACAGTATCAGTTTACACTTTCAAAACAAAAGAACTAATGTGGTTGACAGGAAGTTATGAAAGGTTCATGTTTCTCCTATCCCTTCTAAAACAAATGGAAAAAACTAACTTAATTGACTTGAAATATTTTGCCTGTATTCAAACATCTCTAATGTGTATCTCCCTCGAACAGAACCTAAACATCAACAAAAACAAAATCAGTCAATTTGACTAACAAAACGATGAAATATAAAATATTTTGTAAATCCCTATAATTAAGGAATCGTTTTGGTCCCCGGTGTACCGGCAGTTTGGAATAATCTCTTTATTGTGCATATTATGTTACCGACCACATGAATTCGTATAACAACACTGGCCTACTAGTATCCGTATAAGGTTGCAATTTGAACATTATCTTGCTTAAAGATTAAAGGTTACTTCTAGAAAATTGCACCCTTCTCAAAAAACAAAAGCAAACAAAAACAGTACAATTACTTTAAAAAGTGTGCAAGCATACAAAAAGATTTGAAGTTATCATACCTCTTCGATTGACAAAGCCGTCGGAACTTTCGCTGTCCACCGACAGAGCAAAACCCCTTCTACTTTTAACATTTATCACATTAAAAAAATCCCTTCAACACAACATATCTTCTATATCTATTAGAGCGGAACATTTCCCACACAGTGGCGCAGTATCGAAAGAATAAGATCGATCGTTTCCTAGTGCCTAAAAAGATCCTTGCTATTTTCATCCGCTGTCCTGATACAGATTGACGTCTAAACACTGTTATTTTTATCCGAACCAGTTGCGAAAAATTAATAAATAAATAACTAAATAAAATCTCTAGAACAAAGCCATTCGCCTTTCGGCCGCCATATATGTTTTTGAAATTTAAGTTCCCGCGTGTGTAAAAAGAATCTGGGTACTAGCGCAAAGATCAACCAATCACCAATCAGCCTATTGTCTCCCTTGCTGTGGGATTGGCTATATTTGCACTACCGGTTACGCCGGAGTCAGTGATTCATTTGCATATGGAATGCCACTATCATTCCGTGGATGCTAAAGCATATTGATCCACGAGTAAAAATGACTCTTCGGGTGATTTTCAGCATTCTAAAAAGTTAACGTTAGAGGAAAAAATTAATTTTGTCTAAACGTTCGATAATTCAAAGGGGAAAACGAACGCCTTTTCTGGCAAAAGTGAACTCCAGATGTTCTATCTTCGGCCGCCATGTTGATGCTCCTCAGAGGGACACCAACATGGCGTCTCTATAAATTTGTGTGGAACATTTTGTCAAATAACTCGAGTACGGAATACCGTACAGACCTGGCACTTGGAAAGATTCCTTATTTATTTATCATCTATAACCTGCCAATTATGAATTTCTTGACTTCATTCATGGATTGGTTCCGATTTTTTTTTCAATGGCGTGGCAGTGAACAATGAGTGAAAACCGACAATACGATTACTGTGTATGACACCCGAAAGTGAAAACGCAAGTAAAATTGTAGAATAAATTATGTCTTTCTTAGCGTTCCGGTTTACTATTTACTATACTCTCTCACGATTTAATCCTCCAGTGAAGCGGACCAACTGGATTCTATGTTTTACCGTTGTTTCACACGAGCCATAATCTGTTGATCTTTTTCCAGAAAAATATGCTGCCGAGCTTAGTTTTAGGTGAACTAGAATCCAACTAGATTTCGATCAAAAGTGACAGATTTGGGCTCACTCTAGGAAAAGTTTAAATGACTGAAAAAAACACGATTCTTTCCTCTTCATCTTCATAGGTTTGGAAATACACCATGTATATATAATTTTTCCTTTCCAATATTTGTCTAGAATTGTATTTTAACAGACTCAAACCAGCGGCAAGAGACTAAAGTTGGCGTTTGCATAAATTGATGTCTACGTAAGTTATTTCTTTATGCTTGAATGAATTAGTTGTATAGCCTGTGTTTTTCCAATGTTACTCAGCTTGCAATAATCTTAGTTTCTTAATTTACATAACAAGAAAGAATAAGCACTCTGAAATTACTAAAGGCAGCCTTGCAAACTCGCTGACATAATAATTAATATAAACCATGACCTTTTTTACACGACTGTTTCTCAGTTGAAGACATTTTTTTTTCATCACCAAGCCAGGAAAAAAAAAACCCAGAGATCGCTGGACTTGTATATTATAGCACAAATACATAAACGTACTTCCACGCGTACGTTAAGTCAGGATAAAAAATTTACGTTACCTTCAGGGATCCTCGCCGTGGTTTGTCGTTCGTTATCGTCCTAAAAGTCATGAACGAGGCAAACTTTTCACTAATCAGTGTTCTAGAACGAGTTCAGCTATACTCACGTTGCGTTCAGTCTAAGCCAATTTAACAGTAGCGAGAAAACAAGGTTTTTTATCCAATACATACACGACGAGATCAAAAGACGACACAAGACGACAGCATCAAAAAGAGAAAAACATTTCCAAGAATATGACGTAATCAGGTATGATTAATCTTTGTTATTAGCAGGCCTTGTTCTCGGAAACATGCAAATTGAAAATGTAAGAACTGTGAAACCGGGAATTCCCAATGATGAAAGTGTAGAATCGGTCTTTAGGGAGTTTTAAAATTATCGTCCTTAGCGTCAAAAAAGTCTATTAACCCTGCAACCATTAAGATCGACAGGTTATTGTATTAGTTTACTCAAACAAATTCATGGTCTTTTGCAGTCTACAACGTGACTTGAACCAACTATAGAGATTCGCGTGTGGTGACAGTTATTCTTTGATTTGCACAGTATAAAGCGACAAGACAATAATGTTATTAATCCTGGGTTACAAACGCATGCAAGGACATCGATTTTCAGGTCTCCCTTACATCACAAGAGACTAAGTTATGTTATAGGCCTCGTCGTAGCCACCAAATGTATACTAAACAATTACACAAGCTCGAGCTGTGCAACACTGACTCTAGCTCATTCAGATGCAACAACAACAACAACAACAACAACGTTGCAATGTAAGAAAAACGACACACTTGCTAGAAAGGGTACAGTAAGGGTAATAATCATTTATTCATTTTCATGTATATAATTTTTGCTTTCCAATTTTTGTCCAGAATTGTATTTTAACAGACACAAACCAGCGACAAGAGACTGAAGTTGGCGTTTGCATAAATTGATGTCTACTAAAGCGATTTCTTTATGCTTGAATGAATTGGTTGTTTAGCCTGTGTTATTCCTGTTTCTCAGCTTGCAATATTCTTCGTTTCTTAATGAAGAGTTCGATTTACATAACAAGAAAGAAACCAAAGATCGCTGGGCTTTAGTATTATAGCAGACTGAAATACATAAACGTGCTTCCACGCGTACGTTAAGTCAGGATAAAAAATTTACGTTACCTTCAGGGATCCTCGCCGTGGTTTGTCGTTCGTTATCGTCCTAAAAGTGATTAACGAAGCAAACTTTCCATAATGTTATAGAACGAGTTCAGCTATACTCACGTTGCGTTCAGTCTAAGCCAATTTAACAGCAGAGGAGAAACAAGGTTTTTTATCCAATACATACACGACGAGATCAAAAGACGACACAAGACGACAGCATCAAAAAGAGAAAAACATTTCCAAGAATATGACGTAATCAGGTATGATTAATCTTTGTTATTAGCAGGCCTTGTTCTCGGAAACATGCAAATTGAAAATGTAAGAACTGTGAAACCGGGAATTCCCAATGATGAAAGTGTAGAATCGGTCTTTAGGGAGTTTTAAAATTATCGTCCTTAGCGTCAAAAAAGTCTATTAACCCTGCAACCATTAAGATCGACAGGTTATTGTATTAGTTTACTCAAACAAATTCATGGTCTTTTGCAGTCTACAACGTGACTTGAACCAACTATAGAGATTCGCGTGTGGTGACAGTTATTCTTTGATTTGCACAGTATAAAGCGACAAGACAATAATGTTATTAATCCTGGGTTACAAACGCATGCAAGGACATCGATTTTCAGGTCTCCCTTACATCACAAGAGTCTAAGTTTTGTTATAGGCCTCCTCTTAGCCACCAAATGTATACTAAACAATTACACAAGCTCGAGCTGTGCAACACTGACTCTAGCTCATTCAGATGCAACAACAACAACAACAACAACAACGTTGCAATGTAAGAAAAACGACACACTTGCTAGAAAGGGTACAGTAAGGGTAATAATCATTTATTCATTTTCATGTATATAATTTTTGCTTTCCAATTTTTGTCCAGAATTGTATTTTAACAGACACAAACCAGCGACAAGAGACTGAAGTTGGCGTTTGCATAAATTGATGTCTACTAAAGCGATTTCTTTATGCTTGAATGAATTGGTTGTTTAGCCTGTGTTATTCCTGTTTCTCAGCTTGCAATATTCTTCGTTTCTTAATGAAGAGTTCGATTTACATAACAAGAAAGAAACCAAAGATCGCTGGGCTTTAGTATTATAGCAGACTGAAATACATAAACGTGCTTCCACGCGTACGTTAAGTCAGGATAAAAAATTTACGTTACCTTCAGGGATCCTCGCCGTGGTTTGTCGTTCGTTATCGTCCTAAAAGTGATTAACGAAGCAAACTTTCCATAATGTTATAGAACGAGTTCAGCTATACTCACGTTGCGTTCAGTCTAAGCCAATTTAACAGCAGAGGAGAAACAAGGTTTTTTATCCAATACATACACGACGAGATCAAAAGACGACACAAGACGACAGCATCAAAAAGAGAAAAACATTTCCAAGAATATGACGTAATCAGGTATGATTAATCTTTGTTATTAGCAGGCCTTGTTCTCGGAAACATGCAAATTGAAAATGTAAGAACTGTGAAACCGGGAATTCCCAATGATGAAAGTGTAGAATCGGTCTTTAGGGAGTTTTAAAATTATCGTCCTTAGCGTCAAAAAAGTCTATTAACCCTGCAACCATTAAGATCGACAGGTTATTGTATTAGTTTACTCAAACAAATTCATGGTCTTTTGCAGTCTACAACGTGACTTGAACCAACTATAGAGATTCGCGTGTGGTGACAGTTATTCTTTGATTTGCACAGTATAAAGCGACAAGACAATAATGTTATTAATCCTGGGTTACAAACGCATGCAAGGACATCGATTTTCAGGTCTCCCTTACATCACAAGAGTCTAAGTTTTGTTATAGGCCTCCTCTTAGCCACCAAATGTATACTAAACAATTACACAAGCTCGAGCTGTGCAACACTGACTCTAGCTCATTCAGATGCAACAACAACAACAACAACAACAACGTTGCAATGTAAGAAAAACGACACACTTGCTAGAAAGGGTACAGTAAGGGTAATAATCATTTATTCATTTTCATGTATATAATTTTTGCTTTCCAATTTTTGTCCAGAATTGTATTTTAACAGACACAAACCAGCGACAAGAGACTGAAGTTGGCGTTTGCATAAATTGATGTCTACTAAAGCGATTTCTTTATGCTTGAATGAATTGGTTGTTTAGCCTGTGTTATTCCTGTTTCTCAGCTTGCAATATTCTTCGTTTCTTAATGAAGAGTTCGATTTACATAACAAGAAAGAAACCAAAGATCGCTGGGCTTTAGTATTATAGCAGACTGAAATACATAAACGTGCTTCCACGCGTACGTTAAGTCAGGATAAAAAATTTACGTTACCTTCAGGGATCCTCGCCGTGGTTTGTCGTTCGTTATCGTCCTAAAAGTGATTAACGAAGCAAACTTTCCATAATGTTATAGAACGAGTTCAGCTATACTCACGTTGCGTTCAGTCTAAGCCAATTTAACAGCAGAGGAGAAACAAGGTTTTTTATCCAATACATACACGACGAGATCAAAAGACGACACAAGACGACAGCATCAAAAAGAGAAAAACATTTCCAAGAATATGACGTAATCAGGTATGATTAATCTTTGTTATTAGCAGGCCTTGTTCTCGGAAACATGCAAATTGAAAATGTAAGAACTGTGAAACCGGGAATTCCCAATGATGAAAGTGTAGAATCGGTCTTTAGGGAGTTTTAAAATTATCGTCCTTAGCGTCAAAAAAGTCTATTAACCCTGCAACCATTAAGATCGACAGGTTATTGTATTAGTTTACTCAAACAAATTCATGGTCTTTTGCAGTCTACAACGTGACTTGAACCAACTATAGAGATTCGCGTGTGGTGACAGTTATTCTTTGATTTGCACAGTATAAAGCGACAAGACAATAATGTTATTAATCCTGGGTTACAAACGCATGCTAGGACATCGATTTTCAGGTCTCCCTTACATCACAAGAGTCTAAGTTATGTTATAGGCCTCGTCGTAGCCACCAAATGTATACTAAACAATTACACAAGGCCAAGCTGTGCAACACTGACTCTAGCTCATTCAGATGCATCAACAACAACAACAACAACGTTGCAATGCAAGAAAAACGACACACTTGCTAGAAAGGGTTCAGTAAGGGTAATAATCATTTATTCATTTTCATGTATATAATTTTTGCTTTCCAATTTTTGTCCAGAATTGTATTTTAACAGACACAAACCAGCTACAAGAGACTGAAGTTGGCGTTCGCATAAATTGATGTCTACTAAAGCGATTTCTTTATGCTTGAATGAGTTGGTTGTATAGCCTGTGCTATTCCTGTTTCTCAGCTTGCAATATTCTCGATTTACATAACAAGAAAGAAGAAGCCCTCTTAAATAAGTAAAGGCAGCCTTGCAAACCCACTGGCATAATAAAAACTATCATTTTTACATGACTGTTTGTCAGCTGAAAACATTTTTTTTTCATCACCCAGCGAGAGGAAAACCAAAGATCGCTGGACTTGTGTATTATAGCAGAAATACATAAACGTACTTCCACGCGTACGTTAAGTCAGGAGAAAAATTTACGTTACCTTTAGGGATCCTTGCCGTGGTTTGTCGTTCGTTATCGTCCTAAAAGTGATGAACGAAGCACACTTTTCAAAAATGTTCTAGGACGAGTTGAGCTATACTCACGTTGCGTCCAGTCTAAGCCAATTTTACAATACGTACACGACGAGATCAAAAGACGACGCAAGACGACAGCATCAAAAAGAGAAAAACATTTCCAAGAATATGACGTCATCAGGTATGATTAATCTTGTTAATTACCAGGCCTTGTTCTCGGAAACATGCAAAATGGAAAACGTAAGAACTGTGGAACCGGGAATTCCCAATGATGAAAATGTAGACTTGGTCTTTTGGGAGTTTTCACATTGTCCTTAGCGTCAAAAAAATCTATTAACCCTGCAACCGTTTAGATCGACAGGTTAGTGTAGTTACCTCAAACAAATTCGTCGTCTTTTGCATCCTGCAATGGAATTGAAAAAGTTATAGAGATTCGCGAGTGGTGACAGTCTTTGATTTGCACAGTATAAAGCGACAAGACAAAACAAATATAATTCTTTCTTCATTTTTTTGCATTTCGTCAGCTTCTAGTCACTCAAGCTTATCCGGATCGAGTCTAAAATGACAAATAATTTTGGTTTGCTGTCACCACGCTCCTACCTGTGTTTGGATTCGTTATCTTTCTCCATCTCTTCTTTCAATCGCTTCAGCCCTTTTTCTGAGATAACTTTCGCTTTTCCATTGCTGTCAACGCATTTCAAAATAGCAGGATACGCGATGAAGACTTTAGAGCCTGCACCAAGCTTCTTCTGGAGATATTTCTTTACCGGGGCAATCGCTTTTCGTTCCTCCTGGGTTTTCTTTCCGAAATCTTTACTTATACCGATGAGCTTGCCGCCCAATGGATTGTCCTTTAATCTGGCAGCGGCATTTGAGAGCACTTTTATTTTATCAGAGTAGCGAAGAAAGGCCTCATGTATCGGTCTCGGTCTTTGTTTACCACTGTTGTCGTTCCGTAGCTTCGTTGGCGTTCGATGTGCTCGCTCAATTTCCACCTCCCATCCGCAGAGCGTTTCCACACCCTTGTGCGTTGATGCAAAATTCTGAATAAAGCTTATACAATCGTCTCCTTCAGCTTTCTCTGGCACATTATAAAACACAAGATTGTTCCTCCGTGACCTGTTGCGCAGTTCTTCGACCTCCTTTTCTAGCGCTTCAACCTTGCTTTTATCGGTTTTCTGCTCGGTAGCCATCTTTGCATCTTCAACATCTTTCTTCATAGAGTTCAAGCCAATTTCAATTTCTGCAACAGTATCTTTGAGCTCTTTGGATTCAGTTTCAATTTTCTTTAGTCTCTCGTGGATTTGATCCAGCAAGTCGAGCCTCTCTAGTTTCTTTAGTTTCTCAAGGATAGATTTCATCATGGCGTTGCCCGCTTCTTCGCCCGCGTGCATCCCTTCTTCGTCTTCGCTACTTGGAACGCGAAAGCGCTTTTCGCTTGGTTTCTTTGAGCTCATTAAGCTTGTGCTTAAGGGTTTTAAAACTTTAACGTTATACTGGCCTGAAGACGTTGACAAAATTAGCTTATAAACGTTGTTTCGCCGGAGTTCAAGCAGAATGCGTCTAAACCATATTGCCGCCTATGCAAATACTACACTTCACTCATAAAGACAAGACAAGACAATAATGTTATTAATCCTGGGTTGCAAGCACATGCATGGACATCGATTTTAAGGTCTTCCTTACTTCACGAGAGTGCAGGCTATGTTATAGGCTTCGTCGTAGCCGCCAAATGTATACTAAATAATTATACAAGGCCAAGCTGTGCCCCACTGACTCTAGCTCATTCAGATGCGTCTTTTCAGGAGTCAGCAGTGGCCACACTAGTATTATTGTTATTATGTATTCATGTTTAAAAAACAAACAAAAAACCAACCTTGCAATGTAAAAAAAAATCATACACTTTTTCAAAAGGGTACAGTAAGGGTAATAATCATTTATTAATTTTGATCAGTTATAATAATTTCAAAAGTAGGGGCTGCAAACTATAAACGAGCGAGAAAATAGACACAATTCAACGCTTCTCTGCAAGAAATTTCTTGTTTTATTTCAGATGATAAACGATATGATCAAAACTGCAACATTTACAAACAAAATGTGAAAGACAAAAGGTTAGCGCAGATTTACACACTGCAAAAAAGAATCCACCAGTCAAACAAATCGCGCTCACATACCCTCACCAACAGGATGAATTCGTCTTTCCATTACACTATAAAGGGAGAGTTTCACGGTTCGGCGCATGTGCGAGCGATAACGTTAGCGCTGTCAAGCCAATCGTTTTTGGACCAATTAGAAGCGAGTACACAACACCGGCGGGATACGGCGGGCAAGTCTTATAAATTGCTGGTATAAAAATAAAACTGACCGGCCAATGTTTTGGTTACGTTTCAGAAAGAAACAAAAAGGCTGTCCATGTAAAACACATGGGGATTTTTGCAGGGCCGCTTTGTGAATGTCCCATGACATTCAAGAAATGCCAGACCTTTTGCGAACGTATACGGTTTTATTTTAGTACAATGTCGATATCTCGCGGCATCGACCTTTTTTTATTACGCGCGGTTCGAAAAGCCGAGAAGCTCCCTCAAACTTACGTACTTAAATCCAGTATTTCATCAGCATTCAGTGATAAACTTACTATAGTGTGTACGCTCGATAGCCTGATTTTATTACACCAGCGAGAAGGCGAAGAACGATAAATCTGCAAGCTTCGAGAAGCGATGCGACCGTTTAGTAACAGCAACACTGAGCGTCCTTCGGAGTTACTGGAATGCATTTGAGAACCTTCTCTGCCATGGTGGCAAATCAAAACTGCGTTTGCCATTCGCAATGACCATAATTTTATAGATAAGTGAATACCTTACAATAGATTTTGTAGTTTGCCGCAAATCTTTTGGATTTTTTTTTCTAGTGCGCGCTATTCGAGCCCGCTAATAGACGACTACAACTAACTCGCACATTTGATCTCATATTTATTCGCTTCGCGTCTCAGTGTTGTACAATTTTTTCCATCCAAAGCAAAACCCTGATCTTTGATGCTGTTTGTCCGTCAAATTCTCCGTTTTTGACAGTTGACTTCCATATGAACAAACAATACGATTGAAATCTAGAAAATCCTCGCGAGTTCATCCAAAGCCAGTTGGTGACCTTTGCCATTTCCAGCGAAAGCAGATGTGCCGCGAAATCGTTGTCTATTTTAAACAGACTTATCTCTTTACCAATTTTCCACGTTTGGTGGACGTATCTTAACCACACAGGATTTCTACATCCACTCCACTCTGTCCGCTTAACTTATGTGCTTCCAGAGAGTCCACAAACGTCCCGTCGCCGGTCGGCCGCGACGTCTCCTTGCCGATCCATCGACAAAAATGTCGTTTTCGGATGCTAAAACACTTTTAATCTTACAAAAATCGAACTTATATTTACAACAGGAAACAAAGATTACAAAAAGTGAAGAACGAAGAGCGGATGATCCCAATTCAGGCGCGATTTCACCAGATTGTTCCACCACAAGCTCGCATCGAATTTAGTGTCGACCTGTACAATTTATTTTTGAGCCGGTCTGCTCGCGCATGCGCTTGACCGTGAAACTCGGCCTTTAAGTCGACTCAATGTGAGGTCTTTTATAGTTCCTTGTCAGCCAATAAAATATCAATAACATATCTTACGTTAAATTGCCTTTCTGCGCAGACAAAACGCCAAGGAAAGATCGAGTTATGTGATATTCTGATAGAAGATGAAATACAGCAATACTGAGACTTGTTATTAAAAGAAATCCAGATCATCGTCTAGCATGTAGGGATCTCCGCCTGACGGTGAAGTTGTGGGTCTATCACTACATGCACCAGGTAAGTTTCCTTGCGGTTGGTGGCCATTCTCTGGTGCTGTTGGATCATCCCTCACCGCTTGTATTGCAGGGGGATATGTTGGATTGCTTACATTGGTAGATGGAGGGTGGTTCCGGTCAGATTGGTACCCTATGAACGATGCTGATGGATTATTTCTGACTGCTTGCACAAGAGGAGGATATGTTGCATTACTTGTTCTTGCACTCGAAGAATCATTCCTGACTGCTTCTCCTATGGCAGGATATGTTGGGTTGTTTCTGCTGCCACCTGAAGAACGTTCCCCAGATTGGTGTTCAGTGACTGCCATCGATGACTCATTTCTAACCGCTTGCATCATAGGAGGATATTCAGGATTACTTACACTCGTTCCAAATGATCGTCCTTCGGGTGAATGGCCAGTGGCTCGTTCAGGTGTATCACCCTTGACTGCTTGCGTCATGGGGGGATATTCCGGATTGCGTACTCTCGTTCCAGATAATAGACAAATTCGGCTAACGCGCGGTAATTTGTCACGTGACCTGAATTGGGTATAACATGTAAACAACCTCCACGTGTTGATGAAGAAATTAATCGCCATGCCTCACTACTGTTGCGCTGGAGGGTGCTATAATAGTTCCGATCGAAAGGATATTTCCTGGCATAATTTACCACTTGATTCACCGACCATGCTATCTGTTTGGATTACGAAAATGAGACGCGATCCTCGATATTTCAAGGTAAATCGGCATACTAAGATATGCGGCGAACACTTTGTGACTGAAGACTTCGTGAATCCATACTCTGTAAAAAAGCGACTTAAAGATGGTGTAGTGCCTTCTATCTTTGCATGGAACAAAGATAAGGTTGTTCAAAAACGGCGTTCTGTTACGGAAAAGCTGGAGGCAATCAGGGCCGAGGAAGAGGAAGAAACCGACACTGCATCCGAAGGAGAAGGAGACGTTGTCACAAACACAAACAGTGACATAATTTTAGTTTCCAGAAAAACACAGACGTTTGAGGATGACATCTGCACTACCTCTGACGACTATGAGCGAATTCCCTGCTCACATAAGTTTTCTGTAGCTCATTTGCTTTCAAAGTGCATCACACCTAAGATAGAGGAAAAATTGTTTACTCACTTTACTGGATTCTGTTCTCATGGTGAGTTTATGAACACGCTGCGGTTTGTACTACCGAACCTAGATAGAAAACTGTTAATCTACTGGGATAGTGAGGCTAGAAAAAACAGTGTCATTGATACAGAAAGATTGTTTGATGGTGATCTTGATGACCCAGATGATATGAACGATCAAGAAGAACAAAATGAGTCTACTTTCACGCGTCCTACAGCACATAAACTGACAGTCGAGGATGAGTACCTTCTTGTTTTAATGAGACTTCGAATGGGTTTGACCATCATTGATCTAGGAGAAAGATTTGGTATCAGTGATAGTACGGTTAATAATATATTCCTTACCTGGATTAACTACCTATATGTGACACTTGGAAGCCTCAAAATATGGCCACACAGGGATATTATTTTGCAAAACGCACCTGTGGAATTCTTGGAAAAGTATCCGAATAACATTTGCATTATTGATGCAACTGAACTTAAGATTGAAGTTCCGAGTGCACTTCAGAAGCACAGTGAAAGTTACAGTACATACAAATCTCACACAACATTGAAATGCCTTCTTGGTGTTGATCCCAAAGGTGGAATCATGTTTGTATCTCAACTTTATGAGGGATCCATCAGTGATAAACAAATAGTCGAGAGGTCTGGTTTCTTAGATATTCTTCGTAAGAAACTAACAGTTAGTGAAATAAAGAAGGGGGATTCTTTAATGGCTGACAAAGGTTTTGATATCCAGGATGAATTAAAAAAGCTTGACTTACAGTTAAACATTCCCCCCTTTCTTAAAGATAAAGTTGGATTTGAAGAAGATGATGTTGTCAAGACTCAAACAATTGCAAGGCATCGCATACATGTGGAGAGGGCGATATGTAAGGTCCGTAGATTTCGAATATTTCACTCAGTCATTCCTGTCTCTATGTTTGGATGCATTAACCAAATATGGACTGTGGCTTGCTTACTTTCAAATTTTCAGAACCCGGTTCTTGCTTGATAACACAACAATTGCAGTTCAATTTTAAAACTCCTTTTTCTTAAGGTGCAGAAAATAAAGACAGCACTCCTTTTCTATTTAACACATTTTCACTAGTGTGTAATTGACTACCTTTTTTTAGACACTAGTCATTATTCATGTAGAGGAGGGAGGGAAAAAAGACAAGTGGGCAAAAGTATTTTTAGAAGAATGGTTAGAGTAGGGACCCTATTATTCTAATAAAGAAATGGGGGGTCATCTTTTTTCGGCTCTGCCATGGGACTTGGGCTTGCAGTTTTTTACCTTCCAAAAAAGGGAACCTCCTTTCCCCTGTTCAAAAGTAATGACCAGTTCCTTACCAACAGAGAAACCGTTCTTGTAATAATTACTAGTTTTGTGAGTTATAACCACTTTCAGCAAATGACTGTTACTATTTACTTCTTACATTAAAATCAAAGTGTACTTAAGTGTCAGGTGTGGTTAACTACAAAAACTAATGGTTCATTGTTTCGTGAACAGCTTTCAACAGTCTTTGCTTGCACAACAATAAAAGGAAGGGCATAATTGAAAAAGAAATTCTTCAATTTAGGAAGAAGCTTGTTTTCCCAGTAGTCAGGATCAAACTGGATTCTGTCTACACACATTTCATTCGAGTCAGACAAGTAAACACAAAAGTCACACCAAGGTAAACCAGTAAGGGCCAACTGTCCTTGTACTTGGGCAAAATATGAATGACTTTTCTTAAGGTAAAAATTAGCCCCAATTTTTTCAATATAAAAGGCTGGGTCTTCTGCTGCTTGATCAATAGTATCTCCTCGTTTGGAAAAAGGACACTTGACCTCCAGCAATCCATATTTACTGTTTGATGATGGATCAAACACTTTCCCATCTGGGGTGGCACCAAGGAAAGGAAATTTTGGATGTACAGAAATCCCAGCATCAAATACTGCAAAACCTGGCACTTTTTGTTGCATGTTTTTGGAATATATTGTTCGTGCAATCCTCTCCTTTCCCTTGCCATGTGCAATAGCCCTCACATTTGACAAATCTTTCGCACAAAAAATACTTTTCAACATTGAATCTGAGGGCCTGTGGATTCTTGAATATACTTTCCCAAAATTCGATGCAGTGAGCCTGGTCTTATGCTGATTCAGCCATTCAGATGATTCTCCTTGCAGGACTGTTCCCCTCTCTAAGGCATGAGATTCCCTTTCATTTATGATTAAATTGTCAACAAAAAAAGCAGACAGTTCAGGTTGATTCAGCACATCCAGGTCAGACAAATCAAACACATTATTGTGATCAATGCCAGTGGGAAGAGCAGGAAATTCAGAACACTGTACTGAAGTACTGTCTGTGATACAATTTTCCCTTGTGTGGTTACAAACAAAGGTTGTGTTTGGTCGACCAAAGTCTTGTAATTGGTATGTCAGACAAGCACCAAGGGGAACATTCCCAAATATTGTATTCATTAATAAACCTGGTTCTTGATCGCTTAATAGATAAGAAAACGGAGGAGGTGTTTCCTTTCCTTTTAAAAAGCTAACTTGGTCCATCAAATGGTGCATTGGAAGTCCTTTTCTTAGAGCGGGACCTCTTGCATCATACAACTTACATCTGACAGGGGCTCTTTTCCGTTCTTCTTCCCGATCGGTTTCAGCACGTGCATAGTGAGTCGCCATCACAGGTAAAGGACAGATGGAAGTAGCTCTTGGGATATGCCAAGACTGAGGTCGACTGGTGCAACTAACATCGCTTGGTATATCTTTAACTTCTAAGCAACAATAATCATTCAACTGATACAACAATGCCAATATGTGGTTACAGTGTCCACCGCTCCCTCCTTTACAAGAACAATGAGCTCGGCAAACTGCAGCCCTATTATCTTGCTCCTTTAACATCAATACTAAATAGTGCGGGTCTTCACTCTTTCGAAGCGATCGATAGCAGCGAGCTTTTACGTAAAATACACCAGATCCCTCACACGTGTAGATATCATAGACATATCCTTCACGAAAGAACTTGTAGCTTTTTTCTCCTGCGTTTTTCTTTCCTCCCTGACCAAGCCAGTCAGAACAAGTCAAAAGACTAATTTTCGGGAAATTTGTCAAAGTTTTTGACCAATTTCTAGTCTCATAATAAAAACACGAACAACACTGAACATGGCTGCGACAACAAACGCATGCGGCCGCCATCTTGAATATGATGTAAACACCCAATTCAAATCACGTGACTTTTTAGCCAAATGGGTCTATTGCCCTTCAGATGGATGGCTAGTGGCTGATTCCGGTGGATCGTTATCTCTAACTGCTTGCATCATAGGGGGATATTCTGGATTGCTCACACTCGTTCCAGATGATCGCCCTCCGGATGAATGGCCAGTGGATGGTTCCAGTGGGTTATTTCCAACGGCTTGCATCATAGGGGGATATTCTGGATAGCGTACATTTGTTCCAGAGGTTTGCTCTGTAAGTTGATGGCCAACGGCTGGTGCCGGTGCGTCATCCCTGACTGCTTGCATAAGAGGAGGATATGCTGGATTGCTTCTATTTGAATCTTCAGATTGGTGGTTGGTAACTGCTGGATTATCACTTCCCTCAAAAGAATGTTCTTCTGGTTGGTGGCCAGTGACTAGGGTTGTTTGGTCATCTCTGACTGTTTGATCTTCAGAGCAACTACGGGCAAAGGGGACATTCAGTGGATCACTTGTATCAGAGCACTTGGGCGCGCCTGTTTCCATCACTGGTGGGTGACACGGACCGCTTGTACAATGTCCAAAAGAGTAAGGCATTATCCCTCTTACTTCTACCTTTTCAACAGCAAATAATCCCTGGCCGTTTTCCATCAAGGTCAGCAGAATTCGCATCAACTGGTCACCCATTCTTGGCGCTTCATTTCGCATTCTCTCAATATATTGCAGGGTGAATGCTAAGTGGAATTCGTTTTCCTCAATGGTGGATGGTTGCAGAACCACATAGTTCCCCTGATACTTTGTGAACTTTAACGCTAATTTGCCTGGAGTTGTGTGTCCAACCTAAGACAAAAATATCACAGTTAAGTTAATGTTTAGAAACTTTTGGAGAACATTGAGATACTAGGTGTGATTTGGATGGGTTAGGGCCCATTCAGATTAATAAGTGTTTCCAAAAATGTTTTACGAATGACACAAATGTCATTGAAAGATTTTCCAATGATGAGAGCTCTTCAAAGTAAGTGACATACGTGACACCAGATATTTATATTATGCTGTGATGCAAGACCTCTCCACTGTTGCCATCCTCACCGACTCGTATTTTAGCCTTAGAAATAATGCGAATTCATCCACAATCCATCCTCTCATCGCTTATAGCTACGACGAGAAAAGGGCGTTGTTTGAACACTCTACAATGACACTGACCTGATAAAACATTTCTCCAGATTCCAGGTGGTTTGATGGTGCAAACAGGTGAGCAATCACTTTACCCTCCTTCACCAAGGGGAAGCCCTGAAAACGGAAAACACGGAGAGATAACATGTTTTGAAAACTTTCTTCTCAGACGGAAGGAGTTCGCGATCGAATATGCGATTTTCACGGATGATTGCACAATATTGTAGACAAAACAGTGTGTGTGCGTGCAAAGGTCGTGATTGAATCGCTTCATCTAGAAGAAACATGTGCACAAGTCGACAGTATTAAATGGAAGACGAAACAAAGCAAGAGTCCACAAAATGCTTTTAGGTTTAAAACACTGATTTCATAGTGTTCATAGGTGTAGTGTTCGTATGCTAGAGACAAAAGCGAATTCAATCAAGCCGTAACAAAACAAGTAACGAACAAACAATACATTACAACTTAACCCCATTTGGACTCTTCAATCTCAAATGGTTCTAAATCATTGTCAGGTTTTCAGCAGATACAAAGAATTTACCTTCGCTTTCAGATTCTCCAGTAAGGCAATAGTCGACCTGATAAATTTGGTAGTGAAGTCCTGCTGAGAACCGCCATATCCCTCATTCAGTAATCTCTCAAGGCCTTGGCGTACTGTATCGCTGAAGGGATAGTTGTGTCCATAAACAACAGCAAGCGCACGCTGCGCTTTGACTAGGGTGTTCTGTTCATAAACAAACCCCAGAATTAAGTTTAAGTCCACTAACATAACATAACGCAACGTAACGTAATTAACACTTCATTTAAACACGGTAAAAACATCCGTTGGCAATAAATACAGAAAATAACTGATTTACACATTGCCGTGTGGTAGTAAAAAGAGGACATAAGACAATTTTATCACAAAATCTCCTTATTTAAAAATTTCATGAAAGATTTGGTGACTCCAACGCCATAGCTGAAAAACTACTCCAGACTGAGCACTGGTAGAGAATGCTTTTGTTCGATCCAGTCTTGATGAAAAAGGAAATTAAGAGAGACCTCAAACTCGAACACTGAATGCAATGAATAGATGAAACGTAAACAGAGGAATGCCGAAACGAAGTATGACAAAAGCTTGCCGCAGATGTTTTCAGTTTTGAGCGTAACTTGTTCGAACTGAAAATAAATCAGCTGAAGAAATCAATTATGATCGCAACATGCTTGCTTGATCACAAAAGTGTGGTAGATTTTAACCAAGAAATTATGTTAAAAAACATGGGACATAAAACCGAAATAAAATGCAGCGCAAGCGAAAAGCAAACAAAGCAGGTAATTTAAGCTTACCGCATGTTGACTAGCACGCGCGTACTGATCATGAAAATCGAATGTGTCAAGTGAATCTTCATTTTGGTGCTTTCTGGATTTACATTCGATCTTAATTTCAAACTTCGTCGGTTATATATCGGTTTTTCTTCGCCGTCTTTTCACCTTTTCACTACCAAATGCAATAAGGCACGTGAAATTCCAAAAGCAATTTCCACTGACGCAGTACTGACAAACAGCATCACACAATTCATCGACTTCCACGAGTCAACTCGACACACAGACTCAAAATTTTCAACGACAACACATAATTTGAGCAGTGAAACGCTTTAAAAATGATGCAATAGTAAATTTTACCTCAACTTCATCAGAAGTGGGCGCCATCGATGAAATGTAATGAAGGGGAAAATACCTTTGTAGTTTCAGTTTCGTGTAATGCAATGCCTTTCGGACGTAAACAGGAATAGTTGTGCTTATAATTATGGATGTACTATTTTGGACTAGACTGCTGGAAGCGAATCAACAGGAATTCTCGGTGCCGATCGTCCTTCAGTGTATTAAACGTTGTGCCTAAAACATCAGAAAGAGTGAAGCGAGACGCTTAGTCAATCGTGATTACAATTTTGCGTACGTATACCTTGGAAGTAATGCAAAAATTGCATTTCTGGCAGTCAGAATGAAATACAGGGGAAAACGACATTTGTCATACGAATGCTTTTTATAATCCCCGGGCTTTAATCCTTACGTTTTCACCTTTCGTTTAGAGACAGAAACCATTTGTACGGTCCTAATATGTATGTCAGTGACGCCGGGTTAATGAGGGATCGTAATTTTCGGTATGATCTAGACCGGGGTGGGGGGGGGGGGGGGGGGAGGGGGTTACTCCCTTATGTGACCTTAACGGGGACGTGCGGCCCGATAGGGTATGGTTTTCAGGGTGTTTTGTCTTGAACGGGGTATCTATTTCATCACTTTCTGTCTTAAACAGGGTATCCCTACATGACCTAATGGCTTAAACAGATTGTGATTGCCAATGCATTAAAATACAGTAAGAAAGCAGTGTATTCTCATTTCATTCTAGTCTTAAACAGGGTGTGATTTTGAGTTAAATGTCTTAGAAAGGGCCTGAAAATCTTGAATTCTGTCTTAAAAGGGATAGGGACACCGGAGAATTGTGTCTTAAACAGGGTCAGGATTTCCAAATCCTCCAAATCATAGATGGCATTTAATAAGAAGAAAATCCAGCGCTAAAAGAAAATTTACAGGGAGCACCGCTCTTTTCATGGAGAAAAGGGTGTTCTCTGGTAGACATACCCGTGAGGGCAAAACTCTTATTTAGGCTAAACACACACATGAGAGTCGCGCAGGCCTGTCAACCCCATTAATGCCACGTTGATTGTTAACAGACAGGCCCCGTTTAATGTCGTGAAAGACACACTGTACATGAACTCCGTAAAAACAAAGACGAAAAACGTACTTCTCGCGGTGTATACAGCTTTATACAGTCTCCATCATAGACCCTTTGCATAAATGGCACCCAAATTTAAATAACAATACTTGATACATCCGTTTATGTTTCCAGACAAAGGATTTTTCACATGAATATGAGGCTTAGGATGTATCAAGTATTGTTATTCAAATTTGGGCGCCATTTATGCAAAGGGTCTATTGTCAACACACAAAATTCTATTCTTTTCAAAATCTCAGCCTCGAGTTTAGTCTTAAAAATATTCTACAAAAAAGGCAAATTTCAGCCTCGATAGTCTTATAAAATAAATTCTTACATATATGTATATAAAAAAAAGAGTGTATCATAAATAGGTCGAGCAATGATATGATTTTCCACCCACCCCACCCCCTCCCCCGTCCAAAAAAATGACATTTCACGCCGTACGTTGAAGAGATTTTTGTTGGCTTTCGATTTTGAAGGAAAGTGTACAAAACAAGACATTGAAGTAATTCAAAATAAAGTTTAAAACTAAAGCAAGTGTAAATGGCAGAAGTGTCATTATGAAGCTATATTTAATTTAAAACGTAGCGAGTGTGCATCGAGAGTAAGAAATGATATCGAATAAGCTTAAAATGGCCTATTTATGCATATATTTGATTACAGGTACCACCACAATACATCATTATATAAGTTTTGATTAGCTTAGAGCCCATGGAGTATTTAACAATTATTCCACGAGCGCGCTTTGGGTACGAGATGATAGCTACAATCATCTCGTATCGAACAAGCGCGAGTGGAATAATTGCTTCATTAAAAACAAACGCGATATACCGCTAAATATTGCCCATTTTAATAGTGATACTTTCTTTTCTCAATGACGTGATTTGTGGGGTATGGTATAATTGTCCATGTACCATGGCCGCTAAGCCAACGAGGTTTGAGTATGCATGAGTCATAGTATCTTTCAGCTGTCGAAAGCGATCGTTGGTTACCATGTGTTCTGAAGTTCCAGTCAAGTAAAAACGGAGCCTGGAAACAAACGCTATTCCATGTGAGACGGATGGAAGAAGCTCCGAGTTCTAAACGTTTATTTTTCTCTGAAGAATTAAAGAGGTTTTGTACGACAAAGATGTTTCAAAAACAAGAACTGAAACTCCGCTATAAATTAAGGAAATAGGAAACGTTAATTTCTCACCATTTTCGTCGTAGAATATTTTAAAGCTGTCACAATGTTGGTGGGCTAGAAAATGACCGGTGATGACATCAGCGTGTTTCAGAATTGTATTGATGTATTTTCTGTTAAACTGTGGGTAGAACCACTTCTTTCCAGGGGCTCTCTCAAAGGCTCCAGGTGGCACATGACCTATAATGAAGACCTGAGAAACAAAACGCAATAGGTGGTTTCCAACCAATCCCTAGAGATCCAAAAGACAATGGTGTGGCAGCCATGTTGGATGACACAACCTTTTGTTTTGTCATCCAACATGGCCGCCATACCGTTGTCTTTTTGGATCTCCAGGGATTGGTTGCAACCCCATAGTTGATCAGTCATTACCATGAATGAATGGTAGCGTATCCTTATCAGGACGTGGCGGCATGCACAGTAGCTCGCTGCAGAACGCGATCCTGTGCTAATCTCCCAGCCTCATTCGTGGTGTATCCGAACCTCTCGCTGGTGCATTTAATCTTTCCATCTCCTTCTCTGTCTGCCTCGAGATCTTTCGCCAGGTACTTGTCCTTCCAGCACGGCCAATTCCAAAGAATCATGCCTTTTCATGTGTTCAAACAAATTTTATACGGAGTTCAGCAACCATCCTACTGGAACTTCAAGCTCATTTCTAATACAGCCATTCGTCCTTCTCTGAGTCCACGACTCACGCAAAATCTTTCTGTAACATTTGTGTTCAAATGGAAGGGTACAAATGAATGTTGTGCTGCTAGTTCAGTCAGTAGAGCAACGGACAATCAAATCTGGAAGTCGTGGGTTCGATTCCCGCCGATGTCGGAGGTATTTTTCTTTGCCTCGTGCGATCTCCCATCTCCTTACTAGGGCTAACGCCTAGTGGGAAATTCATGGGTTCACTTTAGTACTTCAACATACACTGCAGAGTTCTCTGATCTGCCATTAGTACCATGGAATGCCGATAAAAGACAAAGGCGACAAAGGCTAGGCGATTCAACTACATTTATGCTCAAACGTGAGAGAAAAAAAAATTCCGCGTGCTATCATTACCATCATGTTGATAAGTGGATGTTAAACTTCGTAAACGCAAGGGTCCGTACTTTTTGCGTTGCTCCATAGCACGAACACGAGGAGTCCTCGAACAGAAAGTCTGGAGCAAGCGAGGCAATGGAAAATGAGACTGGGGAGAGACTTCCCGAACTCAACGATCCACGTCTCCCTCCGCGAATTTCTAGAAAAAGAAAACCGGCTGTCCTGCAGCTGATAAGAGAAGCAGAGACCGATACAACGTAGAATTACGTTTTAGAGTGTACTATATTTCGGCTGGCCAAACCAGCCTTCTTCAGGTACAATGAGAATTTGCATTGGGAAATGGGAAATGCGCCTATATTACAAGTAATAACGGAACTAAGTGATTGACAGTATAAAAGATGAAGCAAATTAAAAAAAATATATTTAAAAAAGGAAAAAAGGTAGTAAATTTCTTAGCGAATATTCAGGCCATGTGGAAGAAGTGTTCCGCCTTTTGAGATTAGAAAGGCTTCCCTGGTCTTACGGATTGAGTCTCGGTTGGAGTAGACTTTTTCTATGGAGATAAATTGCATGTCGTTAGCGGTGTGGTTAGGAGCGGCGAGGAAGTGTTCTGCGGCTGTGGTGGGTTTAGATTTAGTGGTAGGGTTATCTATGGTGCAGCGGTGTTCATTAAAGCTGTCTTTTAAGCGTCGTTTAGTCTCTCCTATGTATTGTAAATTACATCGGTTACATGTGGATCATGAGAAAGATTCAGCTGCCAGTCAGTGACACGCTACTAGTGCTCTCGAACAGGAGAAGAACCCACACTTGTATGATGCTCTGCCATTGAATTAAAGGAGACTCGTGCACGTCGGATAATCCGTGGATACTTGTAAACGTCTGGCAGCTTATGACTCTTCCGTAGCGGCTTGACCGTGCAAATATGCAAATAGTCGAATCTCTCGCCAACGTGACAGAGGTAAGCGTTTTGAGAACACTTTAAGTACAGCACTGGGGACTCCGCAGCTATTTCGGCCCTTGCCGTGACTTGAAATGGAGTTAAGTAAAGTAATTTGTAATGGGGAGTGCTTACGCAATCTTCTGAGCCAGAAGCCCATGATATCGTTTTTGACAATATTCCAGATCGAATTGGAACTTGGAAATGTTGGTTATTGAGGAGAGGGCAAACTGGAGTACCCGGAGAAAAACCTCTCGGAGCAAGGACGAGAACCTTTGATGGGAAATGAGCACGCACTTACAAAAGATTCTGTAGGGCAAAACAGGAAGATTGGAGATGAAGATGTGTAAAGTGGGATGAAAGAGTTACGGTTGGACAAAGTTTTGGTAGTAAATAAAAAACTCAACAGCCGTCAAAACTGAGGAATGATTTGCTAGTACCTTTTCCTTAGCCACAGAAGCGTTCGTCAGAACTCCATCTAGCCATCCAAACTGATCAGCGGGATCTTTGAAGTTAGCTGTAAGCTTGTCGTTTGTGTAGTAGTAGACAGTGTTCAGGCTAATGAGGCGTAAGCCGGGTTTGATAAGAACAGTGTAAAATCCACCTGAAATGGGAAACCAAACTGTAAAGGTCCGAAATGACAATAATGATCCTTTCATCAGCCTTAAATTCCATAAGACAGAAACGCCGCATGGTTTTATTCCTTTAAAGCAGTAAAGTAACAGTTAAAGAAATTGTTTAACGTGAGAAGCGGAGAACGAGAAAATAGTATGATTATCATTTCCAGAGCCAGTTAGGATTTCCGCAAATTTGGTCAAGTAATGTCTTACGTTAGATGGAAACCGAAACTCGTCCTCAACGGTGTTACTTGCTCTTGCGCTGGATTTAAATTTCTTTAAAGAAAAAGAACAATTTCATTTAAGGTGTTTGTTTTGCTGTCACTTCAACGCCCGATTTGGAACTTTTAATGCAGTTTGACGACGGACAAACAATTTCCTTAAATATCATTACTGTACACATTCGCTTGATTGTTCCATTAAGAAAGTGTTTTGTATTCTTGAAGTTTTTTAAGACATTTAAAACGCTTAAAGCCTATTAAGCTCGCTGTGAAGTGCTATCAAATGTAATCCATCGTACGGAAAAAGGTGGCGGTTGTAAATTTTACCACGATTCCTTGCGAACCTAACACAGCCAATAGGCACATAGCAAAACAAATTTTTTGCGGAAGTCGTCCGTGCACTAAAACCATTGCGTATGCTAGGTTTGAAGTTTCTAGAACTTTTCTGTCCGTTTTCATGGGCCTTTTTAGGATTTTCGTACGCTAAGAATTATGGGTTAATGTACCAGTCGCCATCATTTTCGGTACAGCGGATTGCTAGCTTTTCGCAAACGATAATTTACCGCTATATATTAAGGGTAAAGGAGTGAAATTTCTTAAACAAACCTTTCTTAAAGCTATCGACAGCATCCTGAGGAAGCCATCGACTCCACAAGTTTCCCACAGCTGTGTAAATTTTATTCGGCTCTGGCGGCATCAGGTGTTTAGGGTGGTAGTCATGGTTACCAAGAGCGGGATAAATGGTTGTGTTTGGGAAGACCGTGGCCAGCAGCTCCGTTAGGTTTTTAACAGTTTCAATGACCTCTTGCGTGCTCAGCTCATCGTTTGCCACGTGAGGCATGTCATCTCTGCATAAATTGACAAAACGACAGATTTTATCAACCAAAAGCATATCATTCAGGGCCGGGTTGTTCGAAAGCCGATTAACGCTAATCCACGATTAAAAGTTAACCGAGGTTTTCATCTCGGTCATTAAAGATGATTTAAAAGGCTCATTTTAAGCTCAATGTAAAGAAAAGTCTAAGGCAAAACTAAGGGCAAAAATCTCTTCGACCAAACTTTACGGATTAGTCAATATACTCGAATCAAAGTTCACGTTAACCCAGGATTAGCTTAATCGGGCTTTGAACAACTGGGTCGTGGTTTTTCAAAACATGTCGATGTATTTCAATTCTCTTTCTGAGCTTGATAACCATCTCTTCAAAACTCAGCTGCTGAGATTTTCGCCCATAAATTGAAACAGCTGGAATAATCTATTTATTTTTCTTTTATTGTGAGCAAATAAAAATATCGCTTTCTCCACGCCAATATACAAAAAAATAAATACACCAAGACTTTCAAAAGCAGCAAAAGGAAAGAAAATTACAATAGAATATAATATAGGAAAAGAAAATTATACAATACAATATAGGAAAATAGATAAGTAATTTACTATAACAGAGGCTTATTCTAGTGTTATTTCGGTTCCATAACACCAGCAGTCATTTTAGCAGAAAAAGGGAAAGAAAATTACAATACAATATACAGTAAAGGAAATTATACAATTCAATACAAATCAATACCGTTGTCAAGGAAACATAACCTTAAACTGTATGATAAAGTAGAAAATACTAAATAAAATCAGTCAAGCAAAATTATTATGGGTGCAACACAAAAGTCCGAAATTACGTAATATAAAATAGTTTTTTCATTTAACATCTTTTTTCTGTTGCCTAACCTGTTGTGGCATTTTAATGAACGTCTTACCCGGTCCAAATAATGAAATCTGGATTGGGTTCAATATTCCTCATGGCAAAGACTGAGGAGTTTATGAGCTTCCAGGGAGAATCGCACAGATAATTTCCCCAGGTGCCAGGTTTACTGGGCTTTTGGGTATCAGGTGTCTGGGAATTGCAAATCTTGTTCGGGTCTGTGGGAAACTGGTAGGTTTTGTCATAGTGGAAGTCTGTAACCTGCCAAAAACTTCCTGCAAAGAAAGGTAGCAACTGGTTAATGCCAGGTGAAAAAATCATAAAGGCAAATGTAAAGTCTGCGTCCAATCTGAGAGATTAGGGAACTTTAAGTTGCTCAAAAGCAACGAGGACGGCGACGGCAACGACAACCGCATACTATGCTTCGGTAGAAAAATCTAAAATTTTAAATAAGTGCTTGTTAGAGGATTTATGGTAAGCTTTGTTTCTGACTTTCTTGTTGCTGCCGACATTTTGATTTCGTGGGGTCCCAAACAAATGAACGGGTTAACTCCGGTTTCTGCAGCATTAAGCAATTTGGTGAATTACTAGACTTCTACCCACCCCCCCCCCCCCCCCGCCCCCCACTCCCACTCTACTGCCTGTGTTGGATGGTACTTCATTGTGGCGTTACTATCCAGTATTTTGTAAACTCCCTACACTTTACAATGCACATTAACACAGTTAGGAAGAGAAGAAAAAAATAAAGTATGATGCGCAAGACAAGTCCAATTAAAAATCTGTAACGTAAAATTAAATGCAAGGCTGATCGGACAGCTAAAATAATTTTATTGCCCAATATTTCGGTTAGACAATACTAACCTTCTTCAGGGAAAGTCTGTACACTGTCTAAGGGGGTGGTATAGGACAATTCACTTCATTTTCAGAAAGGAAGAAAAATATGTCGCCCCATTACTTCTGAAGATATTGGAGTTTACCCTACCCCTCTAAGGCGTCACGCAACTGTACACCACCATTGCGTCATCAATATTTTATACGGCAAATCGTTTAACCGTCTCCGCCAAATTAACAGCACTTTCCAAAAGTAAATAACACGTGAGTATTTATTGGACTGGAATTAAGCCAAATGAGAACAAAAAATAACTTGGAATTGCCTATACAGAATTTGTCACCGATACTACTTCTAACGTGAGGTATACGTATCATTTCAATTAAAATCCGCTACTCCAAATCTATATAAATAATTTCCCCTGTATTCTTCATTTTCACCCGGTACAATGTATAAAATTGCAAGGAGGAAAAGAATCTAGATCAAACGTAGGAAACCTTACCTTCTGCGAGGACTGCAGGTTTAAACTGCAAGAAAAATACAATGATAGCAAGCACGATATTCATGGTTCCGCTCGCGAACGTTATATGCAGATTTATCCACAATTGGTCAACTTTGTCTTTAACTAACGACTGTACGAGGGCAGTATTTCGCCAGAAAAGGAACTAAATAACACACGAAAGACCCAACTGTAATGCCCGTCAAAGTTATGCTTAATCAGAGAATCAAGAAGGCTCAAACATCCTTCTTTTCTCGGAAGGTTTCACGTTCAAGCACGTCTCATTCACGAGGGATGTTGACAAACTCACAAGGTCACGCCATACATTTACATAACGGAAGCCAGTGTTTTGTTACTCAGTCTGTGTGAAGGGACAGAAGGCATCCGAAAAGGCAACAGTTTCGCAAAATTTAACCGTACCTGGTAAGTATTTATTTTTCAATTTTTAATCGGCCTGTAGTATTTTTGGTACAGAATGTGTTGGTTAAAATCAAACTCTTAAAACAGTAAAGATCGAATTTCATTTGAGAAACATCGTGCATGCAATTTGTAGTCTTCTGCCCGGAGGGGGGTACTCCCCTATATGAGCTATACGGGGACGTGCCGCTGGATAGGGTATGGTTTTTGGCGTCTCTGCCCTGAACAGGGTATATAATTTAAGCCAGTCTGTCTTGGACCCGTCCTAGACCCGTCCTACCCGTTGACCCGTCCTACCCGTTGCAAGACTGTCGTATTGTATTTGGCAATCCGAAATCAGAGACGTTACTCTGCATTTATTTTAGTGAACAATGCTTCACTTCACGTCAATTGAGTTTCCACTTAAGGTTCACCGCTGTTAATGCGAAATTTTGGGATTTTTCGCCATCACTTCTAGGTAGTGTATTATTTTATCTGTTGTGATTGGTATTCGCGTTTCAATACGTGGAACATCACGTCCGGTAAGTGACAGTGGGCCTTTAAATGTTATTACTATTGCCAATAAACACTTGTGTTAGACAAGAGATAGATGTTGTCCTTTGTCCTAAATAGGGTCTTAGAATAGAGGGCGCTGTCTTACACAGGGTAGGTATTTAAGGTTATTTTCGTCCTAAACAGGGTCAGGGTTTCAAACCCCCAGCGGCACCCCTATACCCAAACATGGGTCAAGTGCCCCCCCCCCCCCCCCCCCGGGTCTTCAGGCCCGGTGAGTGACCGTATTTCCTCGAATATAATCGCCGGGGCGATTGTTTCTTTTCTCGCAGAGAAAAGGGGGTGATTATTCGAGGGAAGGCGATTATTCGAGGGAGTGATTATTTCAAATATTTAATGTTTGTTTTATTAAAATTAATTAATCATTAAAAATAAATTAAAAAAAAAACTAATCACGTCATTGAAATAAACCGAACGTGGGCTTTTTAAGAGTTTCAAATTTGTTTCGTTGATTAATCAATGTTCAATGTCAATATCTTCGGTGTCAGAGTCTGAAAAAGTGAAATACATGAACATTACCATAGAAAAAAACTGTAAAAAAACAACAACAACAAACAAGTGCTGTTATATCCACCATTCAGCTGTGACGATTAAATGAAAGCTTGTTTGTTACTCAAGATGTCCATATTTAGCTAGAGAGGGAGGGGATAAAAGAAAGAGAAAATGGCGAGAGGCGGGGGGGGGGGGGGTGGGGCGACTATTCGAGGGAGGCGATTATTTTAAATATTTTCGTTAAAGGTGGGCGATTATTCGAGGGACGGCTATTATTCGAGGAGATACGGTATCGTAACTTTCCGAGAAACGGTTCTCTGCAGATACATGCAGCTTGAACGATGAGCTTAAATGATGCTGATACATCCAAAATGAAGTTAACGTCGTGCAGGACCATTGCTTTATTATTTATTTATTTATTTATTTATTTATTTATTTAAAGAGTATGCACGATGAGTACAAAAAATATAATGACAAGATATTTTGCCGTTCTTAATTCAATGCAATCTGTTTAAGTCGATGTAAGGCTGGAGTTGACTCACTGCTTTTCACCGGTGTAAATGCCAACTAGAAGGCATGAGAACAAACATCCTCGGAGACCAAGGGGCAGATAGTTGGGTCAAGAAGAAGTCAAATCTAGTAAGTTTACAACTATCGGGTCCTGGGTCTCCGAGTATGGAGAACGAGACAATTTCCATGTGAAAAGGGGGGAATTATGTGTCAAGACAAAGTCAAATCAAGCCTCGATTCCACTCAAAGGCCAGGTCACTAAGTACGCAACTGTAAAAAGGCGCTTTCACGCATGTCATCGAAATTCTGAGGTACAAATTAACTTACAAAATTACATTTGAGAGCTCGTTGTTCTGATACAATATTTATTAAACTCGTAACTAAAGGGGCATTGTCACGGAGAGTTTGCTGCACTTAATCAAAGCTAGAACCATTTTTCTGACATGAAATTATTAGTAAAGCACTGGGAGGAAAATATTAAGTGATTTGTCCAATGAAGAACAATTTATAAATCAGTTTTTAGCAATTTTTCCAAAATACGCAGGAAGAACTTGAAAAAATTGGCCAATTTTTTCAACTTGTAATCCATCTAAGCCATCCACAGCAAAAGATAACATTAACGTGTAAAAGCAAGATATAACATACTATGCGAAAATATGGTTCACCGCCGAGGATTCGAACCCCGGTCTCATGCGTTCGAGGCAGACGTGATAACCACTACTACTACTTTGTTCCTTTGATATAACGAGTCATTACAGTGATCCTATGTGAAAATACGGCTGAATCACTTAGTATGAGTATTCCCTGCTGTCTTTGTTTCATGCAACTAATACAAGCTAGCTTATGTATACTCGTATAGTAACTGTTAACAATACTAAACATGATTTTAACATTTCCATCGATACATCTATGTATTTTCGCTATTCAAAGGCGCACTTAAAATCGGTGACACTGCCCCTTTAAAAAAATCACTAACCTGAACGGGGTTTGGAATACGATCTAATATTACAAGATTTGGTGAACATTTGAAAAAACAAGGCGCTGCCGAACTTTTTACCCAATTTCGCGGTGTTTGGAGGTCTGATGAAACACTTTTTCGAGTTTTTAACGTAGCTTCTCAAACCATTACTCGGTGCTTGGAATTCGAACTTAGCTGGTGAATTGCTGCCACTTGAACAACAGGTGGGGGCGAGGCCGAGCGGTTATGGGGCCGTACTTGTAATCCAAAGAGCCCTGGTTTAAGTTCCGCACTAGCCCGCAAGTTTGAGCTGTTTCTCCGTAGCCCCAAGTTCAAATCCACTTGGGATTTTTCACCTGTCATGTTTAATTTGAATTATCTGTTTCCTGTTATTTGAGTGAAGTGCCTATAAGCTAGCTTGGATAGCTATGGTATACTTCCGATATAAACCTGAAGGGTAAGGAAAATAGCTACTGTTGAGTGTCTTTCGAAATAAATGTGATGGTATATTTCAAGCCTGGTGAATGAATGAAAATGATGTATTATTCTGGAAAGTGAAACAGGGATACTCGGAAAAAACAAATCCGAGTGCTCCTATCAGGAGTCGAACCTAAGACCTTCCGATTACTAGTTCGGAAGCTCTACCACTGAGCTACAGGAGACTCGTGGGAGCTAAGGCCATTAAACTAGGTTCATGGGACAAACCCTCCTGCATACTGCTAGGGTTTGAATGTCGAATGTGTGGTACATGAAATAAATGTGATGGCATATCTCCAGCCTGGCGAATGAACGAGAGTGATGTATTATTCTAGAAAGTGACACAGGCATACTCGGAAAAAAGAAATCCGAGTGCTCCTATCAGGAGTTGTTGAGTGTCAGTTGCTCTGGAGGGTCGGCTGCATCGCTGTCTTTTCTTCAGATAGACTGTCATTCGTGGGAAAAAGTTTACCCTACCTCCTGTAAAATGGGAGTGTTAAGAACACTTGGAAATGGAGACACGTCAGGTGATACAAACTCGAGCGGTGGTTATCAGTAGATAACCTTAGTCCGATTTGAGATTCATCGCCCGATTTTTCGATGAGACAAAAAAAAAAAGTAAGGGAAGAGCCATATTTTTAGGTCTTCACTGTTTTAATCAAACCACAGTAAAATCAAATCAAATCAAATCAAATAATCAGTTTGCGTTTCTTTTCTACCAATCATGCCCTAAACCAGCACTGGCTGTTTTAGCTCTTACGCATTTCAGAAATTAATCAGGGGAAAGTAAAGAAAAAATAATAATAATAAATCCCTTCCCAGCTTGCTGGTAATAATGGTCTCCGCTGAGACTGAGACCATCCCGAGAAATTTGAAGCCACCTTCGAACGTTCCCTTAATAAAAACAATATTTTAAGAGGATGCTTGCAATCACCTGATGGTACTTTTCAGGATGGTCCTTTTAAAATAAAGGCTAAAAATACATTAAAATAAAACTAACATACAGCTAAAAACTGGGACACAATTGAGGTTCAGTTAAAGGTACTAACTAAGGTTAATTGTTAATCGCATCAAACTGTTCATTTTTTGGATAATCTTTTAGCTTCGGGCATTATTTTTCGATATCCCAGTACCTAATTAATGCTACTTGAATACTGTTCTTCAGATTGGCGGCCATCCGTGGATAGAGCGTTTCCGTCATCTCTGAAAGCTTGCGCTATAGGAGGGTAGGGTGAGCCACCACTATATGGAGAATGCTGCAAAGTACGGTTGTCAGTCGTACACGCAGTCGTCGGATCCTCTTTGAAAGCCTCTGCTGTAGTAGGATAAGGAGAATTGGTGTCATCTGAAGACTGTTGTTCAGAGTGGCTGTCAGCGACTGGTGGCATTAGATCATCTGTGTTCACGACTGCAAAATAAGATAGTGGGTCATTGTCAGACGACGACGTTCATGGATTTCCATACATGATACCAATGGCTAATAACAGCGTGGAAATAAAAAAAGGGGTTTAATTTACGCTGTTCCAGAATTAACTTTTCCCCCCTCAGGTGTCTAAATATAAATCAGCGGACACGTAGCTTGCGAGAGCAGACGCGTTTTCCGACAAAAATAAAGTAGCTGTTTTGGCAGGCTCACTGACATATCCGTCTAAAATATCTACTACAAGCAAAGTGGAAAAACTACATGTATCATAGCAAAGTTCCGCTCAGTAATTTACAGCAATCTCATTTTCCCGCAGACGCCGGGGGAGCTAATGATAAAACCATCCACGAACGAAAGTGAGCAGGAAGACGGATGATGGAATCGGCATATTTTTATTGGCAAGTTTTTGTTACAAGTACGGGAACAGTGACAACGAAATTTAGTTCCGCGCTTGTTTCAGTCGCGTTTAGGCTAGGCTGTCTTGTCAGTTACCAAGGTTCTTAACCTCATTTGGCCTGGGCCTTTGGGAGGGCTCCCGGCTCTGGTGCGGGTCACATTGTGTCCTCCTTCGAAACTTCAAGAAAGTTAGAAAGTCCTACAACAACTGCTTCCCGTTTTGAGCTCTCAAAATGAAATAAAATGACGTGTCAAATGACGTGGGAAGTACGTCATTTTCCCTGCACAATTGACATCTTGGATCCGCCATTTTGAGTTTTTCGATTTCTCTCAAGCCCCAGAAAATTTCCCCAGTTGACGGGACGAAATGTTACAATGTATAAAAATGTAAAAGCAACGGAAACTGTTGCCATTGAAAAATCAAGTTACGCAAACATTAAAATACTATAGCAAAGATGAAATGTTCATCTTGTCACAGACATGGGGTAAAAATATACTTGTCCCTGAGGGGAATGGAAACTATGGCCTTCTGCACACAGAATGCAGACGACGATTTCTAAACCAACTGCAAAGTGCACATGCCAGATAACACGCGCCTCGACGACAATGTACCTGTGTGACCGCTTCTGGTTGCCTCGCTGTGAAGCTCCATTCCTTTTTGGTGCAAGGGTAACGGTCCTCTAAGAATATCCAGCGCGATGTGCATTTCGGGACGGGACTCTACAGGTTCTAAACATTCATCGATGATTTTCCTAATCTTCGCTGCTTCTTCTCCAAATTCCTTCACGGAAATGTTCTGCAACAAATTTCAGGTAAAAGATCATAAACGTCTGCACTCACGACGGTCGAGTCTCTGGGAATAGCCCCTGGGACAAAGGTGGTTCACACTTGAAAACTGGTTGCAAGGACATGTCCCACGGATTGTTCACGGAAAGGTGCGAGCTAGGATTTGAGTGTTCGAGTCTCGGGGACTTCAATTCAAACCAGATTGAATTCCCGGGACTGTGACTAGATCTTTTGACGAAAATGGTTAGTTTACACAATGGGACAAGTCCCCGGGGCTATAAAAATGTTGGTAAAAAAGGTAAACTCAGAGAGGTTGAAAAGCTTGTTCATAGCAACGTATACGTTTTAAAGCGAAGTTTAACTTACTGGAATGTTTGGTTTGGCCCCTGAGACTTTTGCCATGAAGGCTGTTTTGTCAATCTCGATATCATCAAACACACGTTTGCCACTGACCACTTCGACAAGGCATAGCCCTAAAAAATAAATATAAAATGACATCATTTTGATTAGGATGTGAAATTTAAGTACCTGCCCTCCTCTATCTACGGATAAAATTAAATAGAATAGACCTAAAAAAAAAAAAACAGAAATGGGTGAGATCACATGCCATTGGCAGCCTTATTAATGATTCCAGAATAGCCCTGATTTTCTCGAAGGAGATTTTTCACCAATTTTTCAGAAAGAAAGTCACTCTGATTGGGACTGGCTATCCACCAGTCTGGTACTATATCTACTAAAGCAATATTTTACCTCCACTTCGTGGAGGTATCTATTTTTTCTATAAGCCAAACTCACCAAAGCTGTAAACATCAGATAACTCGGAGTAGTGGCCCCCAGTACTCAACACCTCTGGAGCCATGTAACGATAGGAACCAGTTTCAGTTTTTGTGCTCCTAGATCCCTCAGTAGCGCGAGCTAAGCCGAAGTCTCCTAGCTTTAGGAATTTATGATCCTCAGACAACTGGGGAAATATCGTGGGTGAAGAAAATTAGAAAACAAATTTTCGTCCTTGATCAGTTATATTTTGCATTTGTCTCCATAGAAAATTGTATGATGGACATTTGACGGCGTTTCACTACAAAACCAAGCATGAGGTACAGATCTACGATTATGCCAAGATGTTTCTCTTTGTTCACATGGCCTTCAAGTCTTCCTCATAAAGTCCTTGAAAACCAATTTGATGACAAGATTCAATTCCAACATTTGGATAGCATACGGGGCAAAGCACAAAACACAAACAAAAATGATTACGATATCTGCGGTATCAGGCTTGGTGGGTATGCAACCTGTACCTCCTGAAGCAAGACAGGTGGGATTTAGAAAAGAAACCGACAAAAATATTCTGTAACTCTATTCTATATTTTGTAACAGTTTAGTAGCCAAAGCAATGACACAAGAAAAGAACTGATACTCACAAAAATGTTCTCAGGTTTAACATCCCGGTGCATAGCACCCAATGAGTGTAGATGTTGAATGGCTGAACCAATATCTTCAATGAAACTGATCGTGAACTCTTTTCCCTGTCCTTGCTTTTCTTTTCTCAGCAGGTCCTTCAGGTTTCCTCCCGCCATAAACTCCATCACGATAGACAACTCACTTTGCTTGGAGATGTGTATAGAGATGACCTCTACAATCTTTGGATGCTTCGCTTTTCTGGGAAGATAAGAAAAATGATATTTTTTTGGTAATCTTACATCATATATTTATGACATACATATTCGCATAGGAATTAGAACTTGGTCAGTAGGCGCTTTATGTATATTCGACCGAACTTTATTGACATTCTTAGGCGGGATCAATTGGAACAGATATTTACTGGCGTGTTCTCCGTATTTAAATAGTATTGCCGTTCTGAATCTATTTCTCCGAGAATTTGTCGTGGTTTCTTTCGGTTAGAGAGAGAAACTTGATAATGGCACGAGTTTGTTTTCCCATAGCTGAAGCCAAACGGAACATGCAGTTCTGTTTGCCTAAATAATTATCCATGACATTTCCACTAGCTAACCTCAGCATATCAACTTCTCTCTCAAAGTTTTCGATCTGCTTGCTGTCTTCTTTGTTCTTTAAGATTTTTACAGCGACAGTTTGTCCTCCCTTCTTTGCCTTGTAGACGTAACCAAAGTTTCCTTCCCCGATGCGCTCAAAGTAGCCAGCATCAAGCTCGCTTCGAAATTTGTGACTTACGCGAGTCAGCTGTTCCAGCTTTGCTAAGTCTTGGCTCTGTTGGAAGATGTCCAAAAATCAAAACAGTTAGGCTTTGTGGACAAATGGAAACACAACTATGCTCACGCCTTCTGCTAATCCATTCATATTACTTGTGCATTTAACCTTTCTTAAACCGTGCATTTTTTTAACGGCTACCTTTTTTCTTTCCATACTATTTATGACTTCGAGTTCGCTTAAGTTGACGAGTCAAGAAATACTCGCTAATAACTATTTAATAACTTTTTCCGGCTTTTAGTAAGTAATATTCATGGTCTCTTGGTAGGTGAGTGATTACTATCTTGTATTTAAGATCGATTTTAAACGGTAAGGTTTTAGATAGAGTTAGGGTCACACCCGACCATCATTTACGAAGTTGACCCGTACCTCACTCGAACTCGAACTCGAACTTGAAGTCTGATGGAACTCATGAGTTTGAGATGCCTCAACAACATTGTTCTTCTCAACCACTATCGACATAGAGGTATAGAGGTTACCCTAACCAAACGGAGTCGAAAGTTCAATGGCTAGTTGAAACTGACTAACTTGACACTGACTTCCCTTGGCCAGGACTTGATAAGCTTTGATCGTACTTGCGTTTAACTTGGTCAAGCTCAAATTCGCACGCAAGTCGACAAAAATCTTTCACTGTTTCACCGTGCGTACTTTTGTGGGCATGCGCGCAATGCCGGACTGAGAGTGGAATAGCTTTTTTGCCACTGATATTTAATAGCGTTTTGCCACCCGGCAAGTCTGTGCACGAAGTGCAGCGTTAACATTTTTTAAAACTTGCAACGCCGTTTCACTAGGTCTTTTAAAATAGCTTCATTTAAAAAATCAGACCATCGACTTTCATCTAAAGACTACAATGATACATTAGAACCACATTTTGCGAATCAACGGATAGCCCTAAAAGTAAGAGGGTGAACAACAAACAAAAACGCAAAGGAATAGAAAAAGAAGCAAACAAACAAAACTGAGCACTCACTTCAATAGCGTCAATGCCAAATTTTGACTTCATTTCAGCGTTTTCTTTCATGATCGCGGTGGCAAGTTTCAGAATCGAGTCTTCGTTGCTCCAAGCAACCAAAAGACTTTTCTCGTAAACTTTACGCTTGTTTGCAACTTCTTCTCCATTAATGTTCACCAGATGAGAAGCAAAATTTCTCTGATCTGGAGATGAAGCCTGGTCAGCGTAGCAAATGGCTTCGTCTGTTCCGCCTGTACAAAAGTAGTTATTTGTCTAATGTTAGAAGGGCTTAGATAACACGATCACGACGACTAATAAATCTCTTTACATGTAAAGGTCACACTGACTTTTGAAATTAGGGGACCAGGCGACGTAGCAAGATAAACCGTATCACTTTTTCTTTCCCGATCACTTTTCACGCGAGAAATGATACTCATACTAAAAGTCACTCAGTGAGGAAACACGACTTATTTAACTGCAAGGCTGTTACAACGGATAGACGGTAGAGCAGATAGAAGGCAGGCCAATACCGTTGACTGGGTAGAATTGGTCTTTACCTAGTATTCATCATTTATTCTTAACTGTCCTGGCGTGGGTTGGAATAGTTTGGTATAGAGGAATGAGACACTTTTCTGAATGAAAATACCTTTTAACACTCACCGAAGATTAGAGATTTATGTATAGCAAACATCGTGTTCAACACTGAATACCAGTTTTAGACCAAATTTGACGACTCTCCGGGTGTCTATTTTAGAAAGGTACGAACAAAGCTCTTGAGTATGTCCATCTTACAGACACTTCCCATGCGAGGGTTGAGCTTACTGTGTAACGATACTACTAAAATGAAAGATGAAAACACCTATACGTTTAATGATCGCTTATATTGATCATAGATAAAGATGGCCTACCAACTGCAACCACCACCACCATCATACATAACCACAACAAATGAGTTACTTTAATACCTTTAAGTCGGATGAGGGCGAACGTCTCCCTCTCCACTTCCTTTTGTTTTTCTGCATCATACTTTTCGGAGTCAACTATGCGAATTTCCATGGAGCTGTTTCGTTGCATGAAAGATTTCGCCAGTAAGACGACCTTGGCATATTTACTGATTGAAATCTGGCATTTCAATAAGATGTTCTGTTTTTCATCTTCAGATGGAGGGGGTGTTTTCCCGGCTTCTTTCCACTTCTGTATTTCTCTCTTCACTCCATGGTAAAAGAACAGGCAGGTGACTCTTGTCTCTGCTTTCGGAGTCGTTATTAGCTAAAAAAAAAAAAAAAAGAAGGATAGATATATTAACTTTTTCTTTTCACATATAAACAAACTTAAAGTGGTTTTACTTTACTACGCTGTGACTGGGATTGTTTAGCAAAATTCGTGCCTCTTTCTCGACCAATGAGGAACACAACCAAAACTAATCGTGGCTAACTCACACGCGTTTTCTCGCGCTTGGCGTCGGTTACATGTTATGCTTCGGATTCTGATTGGTCCGTTGTGTTGTCTACGTTTGTTTTGATAGAACAGAGTTATTACTTTGGTTTTGGTTCTACGTCACAGTCGAAAACCGCTCCAATATGGATGATTTGGACAGCAATTTTAATGTCGGTTTCTGCGGAAAGTAATGGTACGATGTAATACTACTCCATCCTGGACTGGTAGCTAGTCCTCTCCTCAGGGGTTTTTCTCCAGTATACTTCTGTCTGTGTAGAGAGGGAGAATGTGGAGTAAAGGAAGCAGTGTGATTGAAGGTTTAGGGCGCCTTAGGTTAGGTCCCGATACAAGCCCGCTCTTACCACTAATTTATCAATTTGTTTGAAGGTAGTCTCAAGTTCAAATCCTTCCACGCCTCTCGATTCAAATGGTCTTGCCTCCTGCCAGTTGGGAGTATTTATTTGTCTTTTTTTGTCTATTTGGGAGTATTTGTTTTTCTTTATTATTTATACATTTATTTGTCTCTAAAGTTTGAATGCATGGTCCTACAGACATCTTGACGTGTTATTCCATACACAAAAAAATGCGGCAAAACGGAGAGGTACATACCGGCCATCGAAGTCCTTGACTACTTGACATTGGAAATGAAGGTGCAATTTTCTCTATTACATTCAAGGTTATTACTTAAGCTTAAGCCAGAAAAAGGTTGAATTATGTTAATCCATTATTTTTCAGCGATGCTGAATAAACGCCTCTACAATAAACGCCTCCATCCGACAAGAAAGAGGAAAAGAAAAATCAATAAAAGCCTTTAGGGGTACAACAGATCAATAACGGTGACTCACCCAAATCAGATTATCTCGTCTTCCTTTCATGAAATCCAGCGTCCGTTGGACTTTCTCTTGCGAGTAAACACCTTGAAAAGTCGATTATCTACATAAGTCTTACATAGAGAGACAAGCGTGACGGAAAACTAGGCCCTGTTTGGAGTATTCGGACTAAAATTATCCTGCTAAAAATATAAGCAAGTAAACAAGGTAATTGATTTACAAATAAAATCGATAAAAGTTGAGACAATATTGCCTTTATCTTTCTACAGGCACGGCGGAAAAACCGCTGATTGGCTGCTCATTTCGCGGGTATTTTTACTATCCGCTGACCTGTCCGCAGCGGCTCAACAAAGCTTGAAAAATTACGAACTTTTCACTACTATAACTCAACAGATACGGCAAGCAATGCAAAAGTAATTCAATATTCATGAAATAGGATTCCTCGAAAAGGAGTATCGCAGTTTTCATAACTTTGGCAGTAAATTAAAGGCCTCTTTTCTTTGTCGAAACACGCGACCTTACTTGACTGAACGTCAGGTTCTCGACGGTGAGCGCACAACACAAAATTTAAAAACTTAAGAATGTTTTGGAATACTTAAGGCTATAAAATGAGGTACACAAACGTTAAGAACAGGGGAACAAAATACTGAAGGCGAAAAAAAAATCGCGAAAGGCGAACATACACATTTTCGCATTTCTTTCCGTCGGTGAGCTCGAGGCACATCGTACGACAATGCATGGCCTTCGTGCAAGCCATCTCAGTTGATCTGAGATCTGAACAATACAACAGCTTGAGCAATCACCTACGATGTAAACCCATTACGAGTTCAAATTAACGGCAAGAAATAAAATAAGGTTCAATAAACCTTTCTCTTCCGCGACAATTTGCGGCTCTTGCATGACCTTCCATCGTACGACGTCCGGTTTAAGCCCCGTTTAAGCCCGGGAATACCTGATGCCGCGGGTGTTTACATTTTTCCCGCCACAATCGTCGCCGGTAACCGTCACTAATTTTAAAAAAGCCGGCAAAACAGCCCTTTCAATCCGACTGTCTGACTATCTGGGATTTTTAACTTGCGTAATGGGTTAAATAAGCGAGCTGTAAATACCCAATTCCAAATGGAAAATTTGTGCGAGTACAGCCCCAGTGTTCCGGTACACTTGGCCTAATATCTGGCCAAGAAGCAGTTGTTTGTGGCTTTACAAGGTCAGTTTGGCTTCGCCGAAACCATGTAAAACGGCTTCAAGAACGAAATGAAACAAGCTGCTGCTTTAAGGGTGAAACAAATTGTAGTAACAGCTCGTACTTCACGCCCTGTCCGAGAAGGTTGACCAATGTTTTGAGTGAGTTGCCTCACTACAGCCTGGGTACATTTCTGTGCAAAACTCACCTCGACTTTCTGGACCAGGACCCTCGGGTTACCAACCATGAACTGTACAAGCCTCCCGAGAAATGAAAGGTACACACTAATCGGAGGGAAGGGTAAAGGGAGAGGAAACTACTCTCACTGGAAGCAAAAATCCAAAGCCAAGAAGAGCAATTAAAACTAAAAGCGAAAAAAGTGAAAAAAACTGTGGTAGAGGCCAAGCGAGTGGCTGCCCAGCTTCGACTTATGGCTGGTCAGCTAGACCGCTTGGCCGACCAAATTTTAGACCATGTGACTACATCATCATAAAAAATCACACTTTGTAAACACCAAAATATTAATTTTAGACCATGTGACTACATTATCATAAAAAATCACACTGTGAAAACAATAAATTTTAATCAGCAAGCATTCATTAGACAAAGAAATTTGTAATAAATCATGTAACAGAACTGCCATCACATGTTATTGTTCTCAGTCTTTAATCACTTTCTTCAATATGTCATTTGCTTCTTCCTTGCCATATCCTGGGGGGATTTGCCAGTCAATTTCCTATTGAGTAATCTTTTAAATCTCTAAAATAAAAGAAAAGAAAATAGTTTAATCAACCAGTAATTATTTAAAACATTTAGTCCCAAAAAATTTCATTTAAACCATAATAGTATAACATAAAAACCCTATTAATATAACATAATATACATTGATATATATCGATTTATTTTTTCCTTTGTATTTGATGAGTAAGGTGAGATAGAGTTAGTGTTTGGTATGTTTATGGGTTTTTTGAACCTTCTTTGAATAGAACTATTATGAAACTTACAAACAAGATAAACATTGGAAACTTTAGCAATTTTGCAGAGCAAGAAAGAGAGCTAGTTAAAAACAAGAAGGCACTGCATTATTGCACAGCTGATATCAAATCAGAATAATATGAATACACAGACAGGAAGGAAAAATTGTTTTTCATAGTGCCATTGGGACTTCTAGATTATTACAAGATTGTCAGCGGACCAAATTATCTGCATCATTGACAAGCAAGAAGCGGACATAAGTACCAGAGCAGGCTACATTATTGACCAACATATGCCAAATATGGTTATAGAGAAAAACATTGGGTAAGAGGGCGATGGATTTTCAAAAAGAATGTAAACTTGTTGACAATGCTTGTAATATATAGATACTATTTAGTTTTATTTGTTCTTTCTGCAAGCTCTAGATGTGGACCTCACCCCACTAAAGCCCTCTCCAAACCCCTCTTTTAATATTTAAATCTGCTGTCACTGAACTGATGTGTGGTTTTTGAACTGGTTGTGTGGTTATTGAACTATTGAATTGAACAGAAAAGAAAATCTTTTAATTTTAAGGTCTACTGTCACTGAACTGATGTGTGGTTTTTGAACTATTTGTGTGGTTATTGAACTCAAGAAAAAAAGGCAGATTTATTTCAGTACAGCAACAGAAATTCCAAACCTGCAACCTCCAACAGATCTGAAGCAGTAACAGTAAATGTTCACAGTGGCCATGTGTGTCCCACATGTGGAAGGGTCTGCAGGACCAAAGGGGGGCTGACCCAACATCAAGCCACACACAGATAGGTGGTGTTTGCCTGTCGGTAACAATAAAGATCAATCTTCCTTAGTCATAAAGGCATGAGCATAAACAGAAATATAAGAACAACAAACATTAAAATGTAACTGTCAATCAGTTTAACCGTGCTGTTGTCCCAATTTGTTGTAACACATTGATCTGCGACAACATAGCAGAATTTAAAATATTGTTTTAAAGTTGAAATTAATATGAACTGGTACTGCCAAAGTAGCTGAACTTTAATACAAATTTGCAATTTATTTTATTGTAACATTTAGAGGTGTATAACTGCTACTTTATAAACTTAGTGACACTCACATAAAGTGATTGATCTACTGATAAATAGACATTTAATTCTCAAGTGGACCAACTTACAATATGTAGGTTATGAACATCATTGATTTGATGGAACTTTTGTCGATTCCAACTACTCAGCTCAAGGTTTCATTTACAAAATTCAATCTACATATATTTTGGATGTACAAAGGAAAAGAACGTAGTTTTCCCACGATACTTAAAACTTAACTTAACTATAAATGTAACTGAACTGTAAAATAGTCTTTCTTCAGGTCAGAAAAGTTTTGCTAAAGATTTATACATTTCAAAACTCTGAGAATCAAGCCATTAGTTTATTTCAATATTAGCAACAACAACAAAAAAGCGAGTGTATCTATCGTATCAGATTCTTTTGCGCGCCATTGCAAAATGTATTTTTCAAAAGAACATATGAACAACACAAGCTAGAAAATATATTCAAACGAAAAATGAAATGACTCACTGATACCCGGGATAAACATAGGTTGGCTGCGCTTTTCAGACATTCACAACATGCACTAAATATTAAAATGAAGCTTATAGTGTCGATTTCGTCGCTAATAATTATGAAGCTTATGTTAAAATGGTGAACGAAAACCAAACGGCTCTGTTCCCAGAAGCAAGTCAAGATATAACAGGCAATTTAATGCCCGAAACTTGTTAATAAAGTTGGAAAGAAAACTTGCTTTACCTGTCAATTCTTCTGTGTCAAGTCATCTGTAAACCAGTAGCTGCAGCAGAAAAAATAAATTATGCAGAGTCTGAATGAACACGACAGCAGAACAACGGCTCCAACCGACAAAAGAAAAATGACGCTCGCAGAAAGCGATAAAACCAGGATAAGACTTGCAACATACTTACTTTTGCTTAATCCGCATTCACTACGAAAAGTAGAAGTCCCCAGATGGGGAAAATCCACAGTAATCATCGCAGTTCGAGGCAGTAGTTTGGATATCCATACCTTTTCGAACTCATGTGCACCTGCATACGGTCAGCGGAAAAAGTTAGAGCATGCTCTAAGTTAACGGATGTTTCAGCCAATCAGCGGTTTTTCCGCCGTGCCCTTTCTACATCTTTTAGTCGATCCAGGGGCAGTGATTTTCTCGCACTGATTTTTGCCCAGTTTACTTTACCCCGACCGGACTCTGACCCTAAGGCGTTTCCTGTACCTTAGGCAATTTTAGGTCGTAATGTCGTTCGGTTTCCCGTTGTTCGATTTGGTCTTTTATTGCTTGTTTTACGTAAATGTACTTATTTATCGGTTATACTTTTTGATCTAAATTATCCATACATATTCTTACATTATGCTTGGGCGTTTTTGGGTTTTGGATGGTTTGCACGTGTTACGTGAAAAGAAATCATTTTTTCCTCGTGAAGTTGTTGTAATGCTTAAAATGTACATCATTCAATAATGTAAGTTATATCGAACCAAGAAACCATTTTTCCTCAGTGATAGGAAGGCACTTGCTATTCGTTTTTTGTACAATCTCTCTAGCTCTGTTCACCACTGCATGACAAGAAAAAAAATGCAAACAAATTGTTTATTTACCAAAAGAGTCTTTCATAAACATGTCTTCGATCGCAGGACGCGAGATCAGCTCAAAATATTCAACTGGTGACAAGGCATTCGTTACAGTCGTAGTGTGAAAGATGATCTCTGATGCTCTCTGTTCCAGTGCTAGTTGCTGCTGAAGGTATTGGTCACGTTGGATTCTTAGATAAGATCTTACATAGACCTTAAGAAAGGAAGGTTCATCAAATGTGTTAGAAAATGTAGAGAGTTACTGTATAAATCTGTCAGACTGTCAGTTGGCCAAGGGTCGTCGATCGACCATCCAACCAACCAGGCTGGCTGGTTTACAGAATGACTGCTGACTAAGTAACGCATTTACCGAATGGTTGGCTGGCTGAGTGTCTAAAATGGCTGACTGTCTAAAATGACTGACTGACTGGTTGGATTATGACTGATTGATCACATGAGTGGCTGGCCGGCTGACTGACTGTTTGGATGGCTGCCTGGCCAAATGACTGACTGACTTACTGACATACTGACCGAGTCAGTGATGAACTGACTGGCCTCTTGACGAGTGACTGACTGTCTGTCAGGTTGACTGACTGCTAGACTTACTAACATAATGATTAACTGTTCGGCTGGTAAATTATTAACAGTCCGTTAGTGAATGAGGGAGTGAGTGGATGAGCCAGCCAACAGCATGCTAGCCTAATAGACGGTCAGCCAGACGCTCAGTTAGTTAGAGAGTCACCATGCCAGATTCTTCGTAGAACAACATATTAAATACCTCCCCTGGCTGGATGTCCTCTTGAATAGTTCCTGTGCTCAACAACTGCACAAATTCCCAAGGTTTTATGGTCACCTTCAGAGTGAGCAGACTTCCGTTCGCTTCTAGGTCCGATCTTTCAGAGGTTTCAAAGTTGTAATGGGTCATCTAAAAAAGAGTTAGAATCCAGAGCACGGTCTAAATTCTATGAGTTGAACGACTGACCTATATGTGAATAGTTGTCGTAGAGAAATTCACTAGTGGTGTTATTCCCCAGAACTAAAATAGTGACCTAATCCCAAATACTACGGGCTGGCTTCTAGACACTGTTGACAACATGTAAAAATTCGGGTCTGGCCAAATTGAAATCAGTCTAGACCGTGATTTTGTTACACCTCGTATATTATAATTGGTGATACGTGTCTCTTGCCCTTTATTACTTCATTTGGACTCATAAATTAGCTAGTCCCACATAATGTTTCTATGTACTTTGACTACTTAACAGAGGTCCAAGTCCGCTTTGGAACAACAGCCTGTGGAAGAACACCTATCCTCTTTCATGACTATATACAGTACGTGGACGTTCAAATCACAAGCATTAGGTGTTAGAAAGTCCGCTTAATGACGTTTCGACTATGTTTCATATAAAAATATAATAGCAGGGGGAAATAACCCAAGAATAATCAACGTCATTTAGCATTGCATACCTTAGCATTGACTGCAAATTTTTCAAAAAAGCTTTTATACTCAGGACGATGAAGGTCACATCCAAGAAACAAGACGGATCTTTCGTTGAAAATCTGGCGCATAAACTCAACTTCTGGACTCTCAAGAGTGGTGCAAAAATCTTCAAAGTACTTCTTGCTGCTTGGCTAAAAAAAGTTGTTGAAGTAGATAAGATTTTTTAAATCTTCATCACATAATAATATAAAGGAGACAGGATTTTTAATTCAGTGTAGTTCATTTTACAGCAGGGGATGTTGTTTGTGTTATCTGAGTGGAACTTTTTGCTCGATTCCCAAAATACTTATAAATAGATTTGTAACTCACCAGTGTCCGCACATTAAAACTGCTATCCCCAAGACATTTGATGATCAAATCTCTGCGTAGGTTGGGCCAGGAATGACCTACAACTGAAATCTGAAAGAAACAGTTTCCTCTATTTTGTTAGGATGTGACCGTAAAATGGCGTAGTGAGAAGGAAGTAAGATCGATAGTGTGTAGGAGATGTACAATGACGAAATAAGCCTAAGAATGCCCAAACGAGTTTACGGCGACATTTTGTCATCGATTAAATTTACTATGGACAATTTTAGGGGAAGAGAAATGGGGTCTGTTACAAAAATAACTAATTTAGACTTCGTTCAGTCGTCCGCGTAAAAATATCTTTGTATAGCAAGGCACTTTTTCGCACGCCTTGGAGCGCAATATCATTGTAAGACAATTGTAAATTGCCGAGAAAATTGCGCAGGGCCGTTACTGGAAGCATTCAGCGGGAGATAACATATATATATTCCAGAACTCGCCTCGCGATGCCGTCGTGGTCACTGCAACGGTTTTCAATTAAGTGTCGAAAGTAATCATATAAAACTTTGTGTTTAATTTTTGGTAGACAATTTGCTTTGGTGTTGCTTTACTGCGCTCTTTGATTTGTTGAAAAAGCTCTCGTCACTTTCTTAACCAATGAGAAGTAAAAGCAAAACCAATCGTGACTTTCTCCTAAGCAGTTTCCCGCGCTTGACGCCGCTTAAGGCCCGTTTAAACGGTTTCGACATTTGCTTCAATACGCGTTCAACACAGTTGTTGAACCAATTGTCGGGGGCGTTTGAACAGGTCGTTTAACATTGTTGAAAGCTGGTTGAAAGTGTGTTGAATCAAATTTAAATTGGCTTAAACTTTCATTCAACATCGATTCAGCATTTCCATTGTTATCGAAAATGTTGAATGGCGTGAAAACCGTTTGAACACTCCCTTCATCCAACATTTGCCCAACATCCGTTCACTGACTCTTGTTGAACGAATGATGGGCAAATGTTGAAACCGTTAAAACGGGCCTTTACATGTATTTGCTACAAGTTCTGATTAGTTCATTGCGCTGTTTACGTCTGCTTGTTGTGATTGGCTGGAGTAATTACTTTGGCTTCGCTTTTACGACTCTCAGTTGAAAGCTGCTCTATCGGGCTAATTATCAGCGATGTTTGCCAGCATCTTTCAGATTACATTCAAAGCAACCAAAATGTGACATATTTATTATGGCTCCATTTGAAAGGATGAAAAGGCAATCTGTAAAGGGTTTAGCGGATGGTATCGACAGAGTCAACTGTTTGCTTGCCTGATCCAGTCGGACTTTCTCTCCAAGATTCCCAGCCTTCCAAAGGAAGCGCTCTAGAAGGTCGTCCATGTTCGTAGTAATGATAACAGGAAACTTCCCAACATTCCGTAGGGCATCATGAACACGTGACGGTGCCTGCTGAAGGTTTGCCAGAAATTTCTCTTCCAGGTCAAAAAGGATGTCGATGCCTCTCTATCAGATGAAGAAACGGTTACCAATAATTTAACCTGAGTCAAACAGGGTTCAAAATGAAATGAAATGTCTTACTTCTAAATGTAACAATCGTTCGTAAACCGACAAAAAAAATAAATGAAATAAAACAAACGAAACTGGCGGTGAGGATAAAAAGGAATGTCTGGTGCCCAGGAAACCAAAACCACCATCTGAAGAAGCCAGGTAAGCAACTTCCAGTGTTTTGACCCAGTATAAAACTATCTTTTAAAACATAAAGGAATGGTCAGGATTGGATACAAGGATTAGACACAAGGCCTAACTAGACTGGTAAGACACTGGCTATGGAAGATCCGCGAGGGTGGATGAAGTTCATCCAGTAGATCCGAGTATGTGCAAACAAGAATGAGAGGTAGTGTTAGTGCCCGCATTAGTGTTAGCCGTTTTTTGTATCAGTGTTGCCTTGACAATCTTTTTCTGGGAGGGGAGGGGGTATATCAGTGAGGAGCAAGTGCGAAGACCTTTACGTAAAGGGACACAGTCACCTTTGTGACCGCGCTGACCTGGACACTAGTTTTGTCAATTTTGAAAAACGTCCACCTCAGCCCGAAATCAAAACTACGCGTCGAATACATCTAGAAATCCGCTTCAATCTTCCCAGTGTTTTATTGGACTTTCAATCTTTTACAGGAAACTGTTTCTGAGTATGCTTTTGCTCATCCTATGGTATTATTTTATCACATTTGGTTAAAAACAGTATGGATCGCGTCTCCAACGGAACATGAAAAGAAGAGGTGGGAAACGTGAAGGCGCCGGGCGGAAGAAATCGCCAGCGTTGACCAATATAACGAGAGAAATCAATCAAAAACCCTGGAGAACAAATCTCCATTATATATATTTGAAAAATTGCATTTTCTCAACCTGGCGATAGCTTCGTCCGGAGGGAATCTTCGTAAACGATTCGAACTTCGCGTCATAGCTGCTTGGTTTGGAGCTCAGACGAAGACAAGCTTCGGTACACAGTCGATTATCTCCTCGACAAGGAAAACCTCTATTAGAGACTTGTTTTCTACGGGCCGAGCAAGCGTTCTTGTAATGACATGGGTTTAGTTCCTAAATTTAGATCACAGAGAAGTTGTAGAAACGAAATTATAATAAACACAAAATATATGATTGAAAGCAGAAATAAAGCTTACCGGTAGTTTCGCTACAAAGTCGTTTCGCTACACTGCAGTTCAGGCTATTCGCTAATATTTGAACTCAATTTGCTTCTTATGCAAACACTGTGAAACGTAGAAACAGCTAAGATAATTTTTCACACGACCGGATACCGAAATTAACAAATGATTCTTCGACTTCAGAGGTATTCGTTGACGTTTGGCTTTCCCTGGACAAGTGCATCAGTAAATTTTCCATAATAGCAAGAAAATGAGTGTTCTAATATGTCTATAATCACTATAATAATTTTGACTGGCAAACACTTCGACTCGACAAGGTTTGTTTAGATTTTTCAAAGGCTGCGCTTCTCAGCGCGAGACTTGCGGATGAAGTGTAATATGCAAATCAGCTAAGAAATAGTATCTAATGCGCATGTGCACCAGGTGACTGTGTCCCTTTAATGGGTTTGAAATGAATGATTGGAAACGTTTTTAATAGAGAAATTTTCTGGGGGGACTTCCCTTGACAGAAATGAGTTTGGAAGGGGCAATGTTTAGCGTTTTATGCGTAGAATAGACTATTTTGGGTCACGCGTTGGGCCGCTGGACCTTCGTGGGACTTTTTTGGGTCTAACAGCGTGGCCTCAATCGCACCTCCACTTCATTATAACCCTCTTTCCCCCACTCCTGGGTCTTTGGACAGTCGGGTCAGCTTGGCATGGTAGTAATAAGAAGTTTGAGACATATCTTACCTCAGAATGATTAACACACTGCCACCAGTCATCCAATGAAGGGGAGGGGTTGTTGGGGGAGACTAAAGTTGACGCTTGCTCACCAACGAATAGCACAAGTGTCCCAGCGGCGATTTTGGATCGAATAGTTTCCAGTTGTGTTGACATCTTTAAGCGTACATCAGCAGTTGTTCCCATCTTGAAATCGCTGGACCTTTACATTAAAACACCACAAACTATTGATTACAATTTCCGTATCCCAAACTATTCCCCTTTCCTCACCTATTTGTTGTTGCTTATAAACTTACTAAGGTCATTCAATAAGTTATCACTATTACTGTTTTATCTCTAATCAAAAATAGGGATAGTGCCTAAGAGTTTTTAAATATACGACACTGGACCTGAATATGATATCTGAAGTCGTACTGCCTTAGCAAAAGCAGTTAAACTGGAAAACATCAGGCAATGGACATCGTGTTTTTGCCTTGGCGAACTATAAAAGATCGCAGTAAATCTGACCATTATGAATCATAGTTGATGTCACTGAAAAGCTTCAACAAATATTAACTTTGATGATTAAAAAAAAATGTCAGCATGGCTCGGCCATTCCCATGCTACGTAAAAGACTGGATTATCCCTAAATCAGTATTTACGTTTACTGTCCAGCGTCAATAACGATCCTGGCACCGATCCCACTGTTTAGAAAGTGACGTGTTTACTTTGGAGTTTCAATTCTACAACTTATTGGCGAGGTATTCAAGCCCGCATAAGTATGTGGATCACTGAAGAGGTTTTGATGAGACCGGTGTCCGTCTTTGCCAACAGCAGAGAGATGTGCACGGCTAAGAATTCCATCTTATAAGTTGCAAGGGTATTTTCGAAAACGACAACTTCATCGACTCTGAATTCTTGGTTTTCACGTGACGTCACCAGATTATAGAATTCAAAACCGGGAGGCCCGCATAATTTTTACCTTTGTTCAAGGAAAGATTACCTCAATATATGTCTTTTGACAATTTCTTAGCTCAATATTTGTACTTCCTTCTAAAAATAGAACAGTTTCAATTTCTGAGTTTTCATCATGCGTGACATCAGGAGGACGGCCGTGACACTGTCACGTATCGTAATCAAAATGACACTATCGTTAAGGTGGGGGTTCACCTGAAAGCCGTTTTCACACCGCTTAAAATCGGTCAAATGGAAATATCTTGTTTGCATTTCAAGCAATACAAAAACCCTCCATTCATAACACAAATTAATGATTTGGGATGTTTTATGAATTTTTGAGTGATTTTTAGGTATATTTGGAAGGAAATAATTTTTCTTGAAAGATTGGTAGAATTAAAAGAAATAAATGTTGAAGATTTAGTGAAGTTTTAAAATTAGAATTTGTAGTTAATAATTAATAGACGGATACCAAGTTAGTCCACTAGCAACCTGGGGTGCTCTTGCGTGGTTATCGACTGTCTGTTAGTGTTCCAAAAATCATTTTCTTTTTTCTATCCATTCTTAAAACCTCTTTAAATTTCACTCAAATTCAGGCAGAGCCCCACCTTAACTCGTGGATGTGGCTGATATTCAGGCCATGCTCAATGCAACCAGACCCTGGCTTCTGTTGATAACTATGATAACAGATAAAAGGTCAGGCTTCTTATCAGCCATCTCTTTTAATTAACAGAAAAATTCAAAACTTAGTAGTGAGCAATGAATTATGGCATATTTACATTTATTTATTTTTACAGTGCAATCTCAGTTATTTGAACCCTCAATTTTTCGACACTCCCGATTCTTTAAAACAGTAGTTGTTAATTCTCTTAGATTCGCTTCAGTCAGATTTTAGCTCCTACTTTTTGAAAAAAGTTCAGTTTCTCTAAGAGGTTAAAAAAATGGTATTCCACAGTAGTGATTTATACAACATTATTATACAAATGTTATACACCAAGTGAATTGTTTCCTTTTACTTACTTTTGATAATCCAAAAATAACTGGGTTTTTTATGGGTTTTGTGACATCAGTGACCAATGCTACAGTTTTCTACACCTTATCACATAGTCTGGTATAGCTTTTTCAGTAATATAAGGAAAAACACTAATTAATATTTCCTTTTCCATTTTGTACAGGTTTTATGTAAAACTGACATTATTTACATAAGAACAGTTTAAACCACTGATTCTTTGGAGGATAAAGTGATAAAATGCTTTTAATTTGCAATATTTCAAGCTATGCAAAAATTGTATATCATTGTGTGAAATGTTTAGAAGAGGACTATGATATGCACACTTAACTCTCTTTAAGCATGTTTGTCCCTTCTATTTCTTTTCTCAGAAAAACAGGATCATGAAATGTTATGTAAGGAATACTTTGCAGAATGCTTATTTAATGATACATGGTAGGTATTTTGATGTGTAACAATGATTGGGACTTCTCAGATGAGGTGCCATCCATAAGCTGGAGTGATGAGGCTGCAGCAGTGTAGTGTTTAGCAGTCTACTGACTTCTTTAATTGGGTTTTTGTTTGTAAGGAAAACAGGTTAACGGATTGAAGCAAGCCAACTACCTTAATTGAGAAATCAGAGAATAAAATCTGCAATGTAAATTTTTGTAGTGGAAGGAAACACTTAATTTTTTTCTCAGTATTACCTCAGTTAGGAAATGCGGTCGATGCAAGGCAAAAAAAAAAACTCTTTGACCTTGGTAGGGTTCAATCCCATGACCCCTTGATTTTGATTACTGATGGACCAAATGTCCTAGGGCAATGCGAAATTTAAGTGGTTTCCTTCCAGCACAGCCGGAAATTTACACTCCATGCAGAGATAATTCTCTGATTTCTCAATTGTATAATCAGTACTACACAGCCCAAAATTTCATTATCCTTTGATTGTTGTGTTATTTCCAACTTTATTTCAAGTTAACTCTCTCATGTAGCAAATTATAAACAAACGGCTGGGGATAACTGCCTGATGAATTTTTTTTGGCAACATTGGAGACAGTTGAGGATTTATACCTCAGTGCTATTTGATTTTATTTCAAACCAACTTGGCAAAGGAGAGAGAACCTTGGATCCAGGTCATCGAATGCACTCCCTAATGCAGTTTTCATTCTTACTTGTTTTCATATATATAAAGTAGCATAAGGCATTCACAAGCTATTGTCGTGTTGACTTTGCAATATTAAGAATAAGAGCCAGTTAATTACCGCTGTGGTTTCACTGAACAAAACAGTATCAGTTTGCACTTTCAAAACAAAAGAACTAATGTGGTTGACAGGAAGTTATTAAAGGTTCATGTTTCTCCGATCCCTTCTAAAACAAATGGAAAAAACTAACTTAATTGACTTGAAATATTTTGCCTGTATTCAAACATCTCTAATGTGTATCTCACTCGAACAGAACCTAAACATCAACAAAAACAAAATCAGTCAATTTGACTAAAAAAACGATGAAATATAAAATATTTTGTAAATCCCTATAATTAAGGAATCGTTTTGGTCCCCGGCGTACCGGCAGTTTGGAACAATCTCTTTATTGTGCATATTATTTTACCGACCACATGAATTCGTATAACAACACTGGCCTACTAGTATCCGTATAAGGTTGCAATTTGAACATTATCTTGCTTAAAGATTAAAGGTTACTTCTAGAAAATTGCTCCCTTCTCAAAAAACAAAAGCAAACAAAAACAGCATAATTACTTTAAAAAGTGTGCAAGCATACAAAAAGATTTGAAGTTATCTTACCTCTTCGATTGACAAAGCCGTCGGAACTTTCGCTGTCCACCGACAGAGCAAAACCCCTTTCTACTTTTAACATTTATCACATTAAAAAAATCCCTTCAACACAATATATCTTCTATATCTATTAGAGCGGAACATTTCCCACACAGTGGCGCAGTATCGAAAGAATAAGATCGATCGTTTCCTAGTGCCTAAAAAGATCCTTGCTATTTTCATCCGCTGTCCTGATACAGATTGACGTCTAAACACTGTTATTTTTATCCGAACCAGTTGCGAAAAATTAATAAATAAATAACTAAATAAAATCTCTAGAACAAAGCCAGGACAACTAAATTCGCCTTTCGGCCGCCATATTTGTTTTTGAAATTTAAGTTCGCGCGTGTGTAAAAAGAATCTGGGTACTAGCGCAAAGATCAACCAATCACCAATCAGCCTATTGTCTCCCTTGCTGTGGGATTGGCTATATTTGCACTACCGGTTACGCCGGAGTCAGTGATTCATTTGCATATGGAATGCCACTATCATTCCGTGGATGCTAAAGCATATTGATCCACGAGTAAAAATGACTCTTCGGGTGATTTTCAGCATTCTAAAAAGTTAACGTTAGAGGAAAAAATTAATTTTGTCTAAACGTTCGATAATTCAAAGGGGAAAACGAACGCCTTTTCTGGCAAAAGTGAACTCCAGATGTTCTATCTTCGGCCGCCATGTTGATGCTCCTCAGAGGGACACCAACATGGCGTCTCTATAAATTTGTGTGGAACATTTTGTCAAATAACTCGAGTACGGAATACCGTACAGACCTGGCACTTGGAAAGATTCCTTATTTATTTATCATCTATAACCTGCCAATTATGAATTTCTTGACTTCATTCATGGATTGGTTCCGATTTTTTTTTTCAATGGCGTGGCAGTGAACAATGAGTGAAAACCGACAATACGATTACTGTGTATGACACCCGAAAGTGAAAACGCAAGTAAAATTGTAGAATAAATTACGTCTTTCTTAGCGTTCCGGTTTACTATTTACTATACTCTCTCACGATTTAATCCTCCAGTGAAGCGGACCAACTGGATTCTATGTTTTACCGTTGTTTCACACGAGCCATAATCTGTTGATCTTTTTCCAGAAAAATATGCTGCCGAGCTTAGTTTTAGGTGAACTAGAATCCAACTAGATTTCGATCAAAAGTGACAGATTTGGGCTCACTCTAGGAAAAGTTTAAATGACTGAAAAAAACACGATTCTTTCCTCTTCATCTTCATAGGTTTGGAATTACACCATGTATATATAATTTTTCCTTTCCAATATTTGTCTAGAATTGTATTTTAACAGACTCAAACCAGCGGCAAGAGACTAAAGTTGGCGTTTGCATAAATTGATGTCTACGTAAGTTATTTCTTTATGCTTGAATGAATTAGTTGTATAGCCTGTGTTTTTCCAATGTTACTCAGCTTGCAATAATCTTAGTTTCTTAATTTACATAACAAGAAAGAAGAAGCACTCTGAAATTACTAAAGGCAGCCTTGCAAACTCGCTGACATAATATAAACCATGACCTTTTTTACACGACTGTTTCTCAGTTGAAGACATTTTTTTTTCATCACCAAGCCAGGAAAAAAAAAACCCAAAGATCGCTGGACTTGTATATTATAGCACAAATACATAAACGTACTTCCACGCGTACGTTAAGTCAGGATAAAAAATTTACGTTACCTTCAGGGATCCTCGCCGTGGTTTGTCGTTCGTTATCGTCCTAAAAGTCATGAACGAGGCAAACTTTTCGCTAATCAGTGTTCTAGAACGAGTTCAGCTATACTCACGTTGCGTTCAGTCTAAGCCAATTTAACAGTAGCGGGAAAACAAGGTTTTTTATCCAATACATACACGACGAGATCAAAAGACGACACAAGACGACAGCATCAAAAAGAGAAAAACATTTCCAAGAATATGACGTAATCAGGTATGATTAATCTTTGTTATTAGCAGGCCTTGTTCTCGGAAACATGCAAATTGAAAATGTAAGAACTGTGAAACCGGGAATTCCCAATGATGAAAGTGTAGAATCGGTCTTTAGGGAGTTTTAAAATTATCGTCCTGAGCGTCAAAAAAGTCTATTAACCCTGCAACCATTTAGATCGACAGGTTATTGTATTAGTTTACTCAAACAAATTCATGGTCTTTTGCAGTCTACAACGTGACTTGAACCAACTATAGAGATTCGCGTGTGGTGACAGTTATTCTTTGATTTGCACAGTATAAAGCGACAAGACAATAATGTTATTAATCCTGGGTTACAAACGCATGCTAGGACATCGATTTTCAGGTCTCCCTTACATCACAAGAGTCTAAGTTTTGTTATAGGCCTCGTCGTAGCCACCAAATGTATACTAAACAATTACACAAGCTCGAGCTGTGCAACACTGACTCTAGCTCATTCAGATGCAACAACAACAACAACAACAACAACAACGTTGCAATGTAAGAAAAACGACACACTTGCTAGAAAGGGTACAGTAAGGGTAATAATCATTTATTCATTTTCATGTATATAATTTTTGCTTTCCAATTTTTGTCCAGAATTGTATTTTAACAGACACAAACCAGCGACAAGAGACTGAAGTTGGCGTTTGCATAAATTGATGTCTACTAAAGCGATTTCTTTATGCTTGAATGAATTGGTTGTTTAGCCTGTGTTATTCCTGTTTCTCAGCTTGCAATATTCTTCGTTTCTTAATGACGAGTTCGATTTACATAACAAGAAAGAAACCAAAGATCGCTGGGCTTGTGTATTATAGCAGACTGAAATACATAAACGTGCTTCCACGCGTACGTTAAGTCAGGATAAAAAATTTACGTTACCTTCAGGGATCCTCGCCGTGGTTTGTCGTTCGTTATCGTCCTAAAAGTGATTAACGAAGCAAACTTTCCATAATGTTATAGAACGAGTTCAGCTATACTCACGTTGCGTTCAGTCTAAGCCAATTTAACAGCAGAGGAGAAACAAGGTTTTTTATCCAATACATACACGACGAGATCAAAAGACGACACAAGACGACAGCATCAAAAAGAGAAAAACATTTCCAAGAATATGACGTAATCAGGTATGATTAATCTTTGTTATTAGCAGGCCTTGTTCTCGGAAACATGCAAATTGAAAATGTAAGAACTGTGAAACCGGGAATTCCCAATGATGAAAGTGTAGAATCGGTCTTTAGGGAGTTTTAAAATTATCGTCCTTAGCGTCAAAAAAGTCTATTAACCCTGCAACCATTAAGATCGACAGGTTATTGTATTAGTTTACTCAAACAAATTCATGGTCTTTTGCAGTCTACAACGTGACTTGAACCAACTATAGAGATTCGCGTGTGGTGACAGTTATTCTTTGATTTGCACAGTATAAAGCGACAAGACAATAATGTTATTAATCCTGGGTTACAAACGCATGCTAGGACATCGATTTTCAGGTCTCCCTTACATCACAAGAGTCTAAGTTATGTTATAGGCCTCGTCTTAGCCACCAAATGTATACTAAACAATTACACAAGCTCGAGCTGTGCAACACTGACTCTAGCTCATTCAGATGCAACAACAACAACAACAACAACAACAACGTTGCAATGTAAGAAAAACGACACACTTGCTAGAAAGGGTACAGTAAGGGTAATAATCATTTATTCATTTTCATGTATATAATTTTTGCTTTCCAATTTTTGTCCAGAATTGTATTTTAACAGACACAAACCAGCGACAAGAGACTGAAGTTGGCGTTTGCATAAATTGATGTCTACTAAAGCGATTTCTTTATGCTTGAATGAATTGGTTGTTTAGCCTGTGTTATTCCTGTTTCTCAGCTTGCAATATTCTTCGTTTCTTAATGAAGAGTTCGATTTACATAACAAGAAAGAAACCAAAGATCGCTGGGCTTGTGTATTATAGCAGACTGAAATACATAAACGTGCTTCCACGCGTACGTTAAGTCAGGATAAAAAATTTACGTTACCTTCAGGGATCCTCGCCGTGGTTTGTCGTTCGTTATCGTCCTAAAAGTGATTAACGAAGCAAACTTTCCATAATGTTATAGAACGAGTTCAGCTATACTCACGTTGCGTTCAGTCTAAGCCAATTTAACAGCAGAGGAGAAACAAGGTTTTTTATCCAAAACATACACGACGAGATCAAAAGACGACACAAGACGACAGCATCAAAAAGAGAAAAACATTTCCAAGAATATGACGTAATCAGGTATGATTAATCTTTGTTATTAGCAGGCCTTGTTCTCGGAAACATGCAAATTGAAAATGTAAGAACTGTGAAACCGGGAATTCCCAATGATGAAAGTGTAGAATCGGTCTTTAGGGAGTTTTAAAATTATCGTCCTTAGCGTCAAAAAAGTCTATTAACCCTGCAACCATTTAGATCGACAGGTTATTGTATTAGTTTACTCAAACAAATTCATGGTCTTTTGCAGTCTACAACGTGACTTGAACCAACTATAGAGATTCTCGTGTGGTGACAGTTATTCTTTGATTTGCACAGTATAAAGCGACAAGACAATAATGTTATTAATCCTGGGTTACAAACGCATGCAAGGACATCGATTTTCAGGTCTCCCTTACATCACAAGAGTCTAAGTTATGTTATAGGCCTCGTCGTAGCCACCAAATGTATACTAAACAATTACACAAGGCCAAGCTGTGCAACACTGACTCTAGCTCATTCAGATGCATCAACAACAACAACAACAACGTTGCAATGCAAGAAAAACGACACACTTGCTAGAAAGGGTTCAGTAAGGGTAATAATCATTTATTCATTTTCATGTATATAATTTTTGCTTTCCAATTTTTGTCCAGAATTGTATTTTAACAGACACAAACCAGCGACAAGAGACTGAAGTTGGCGTTCGCATAAATTGATGTCTACTAAAGCGATTTCTTTATGCTTGAATGAGTTGGTTGTATAGCCTGTGCTATTCCTGTTTCTCAGCTTGCAATATTCTTCGAGAGTTCGATTTACATAACAAGAAAGAAGAAGCCCTCTTAAATAACTAAAGGCAGCCTTGCAAACCCACTGGCATAATAAAAACTATCATTTTTACATGAATGTTTGTCAGCTGAAAACATTTTTTTTTCATTACCCAGCGAGAGGAAAACCAAAGATCGCTGGACTTGTGTATTATAGCAGAAATACATAAACGTACTTCCACGCGTACGTTAAGTCAGGAGAAAAATTTACGTTACCTTTAGGGATCCTTGCCGTGGTTTGTCGTTCGTTATCGTCCTAAAAGTGATGAACGAAGCACACTTTTCAAAAATGTTCTAGGACGAGTTGAGCTATACTCACGTTGCGTCCAGTCTATGCCAATTTTACAATACGTACACGACGAGATCAAAAGACGACGCAAGACGACAGCATCAAAAAGAGAAAAACATTTCCAAGAATATGACGTCATCAGGTATGATTAATCTTGTTAATTACCAGGCCTTGTTCTCGGAAACATGCAAAATGGAAAACGTAAGAACTGTGGAACCGGGAATTCCCAATGATGAAAATGTAGACTTGGTCTTTTGGGAGTTTTCACATTGTCCTTAGCGTCAAAAAAATCTATTAACCCTGCAACCGTTTAGATCGACAGGTTAGTGTAGTTACCTCAAACAAATTCGTCGTCTTTTGCATCCTGCAATGGAATTGAAAAAGTTATAGAGATTCGCGAGTGGTGACAGTCTTTGATTTGCACAGTATAAAGCGACAAGACAAAACAAATATAATTCTTTCTTCATTTTTTTGCATTTCGTCAGCTTCTAGTCACTCAAGCTTATCCGGATCGAGTCTAAAATGACAAATAATTTTGGTTTGCTGTCACCACGCTCCTACCTGTGTTTGGATTCGTTATCTTTCTCCATCTCTTCTTTCAATCGCTTCAGCCCTTTTTCTGAGATAACTTTCGCTTTTCCATTGCTGTCAACGCATTTCAAAATAGCAGGATACGCGATGAAGACTTTAGAGCCTGCACCAAGCTTCTTCTGGAGATATTTCTTTACCGGGGCAATCGCTTTTCGTTCCTCCTGGGTTTTCTTTCCGAAATCTTTACTTATACCGATGAGCTTGCCGCCCAATGGATTGTCCTTTAATCTGGCAGCGGCATTTGAGAGCACTTTTATTTTATCAGAGTAGCGAAGAAAGGCCTCATGTATCGGTCTCGGTCTTTGTTTACCACTGTTGTCGTTCCGTAGCTTCGTTGGCGTTCGATGTGCTCGCTCAATTTCCACCTCCCATCCGCAGAGCGTTTCCACACCCTTGTGCGTTGATGCAAAATTCTGAATAAAGCTTATACAATCGTCTCCTTCAGCTTTCTCTGGCACATTATAAAACACAAGATTGTTCCTCCGTGACCTGTTGCGCAGTTCTTCGACCTCCTTTTCTAGCGCTTCAACCTTGCTTTTATCGGTTTTCTGCTCGGTAGCCATCTTTGCATCTTCAACATCTTTCTTCATAGAGTTCAAGCCAATTTCAATTTCTGCAACAGTATCTTTGAGCTCTTTGGATTCAGTTTCAATTTTCTTTAGTCTCTCGTGGATTTGATCCAGCAAGTCGAGCCTCTCTAGTTTCTTTAGTTTCTCAAGGATAGATTTCATCATGGCGTTGCCCGCTTCGTCGCCCGCGTGCATCCCTTCTTCGTCTTCGCTACTTGGAACGCGAAAGCGCTTTTCGTTGGTTTCTTTGAGCTCATTAAGCTTGTGCTTAAGGGTTTTAAAACTTTAGCGTTATACTGGCCTGAAGACGTTGACAAAATTAGCTTATAAACGTTGTTTCGCCGGAGTTCAAGCAGAATGCGTCTAAACCATATTGCCGCCTATGCAAATACTACACTTCACTCATAAAGACAAGACAAGACAATAATGTTATTAATCCTGGGTTGCAAGTACATGCATGGACATCGATTTTAAGGTCTTCCTTACTTCACGAGAGTGCAGGCTATGTTATAGGCTTCGTCGTAGCCGCCAAATGTATACTAAATAATTATACAAGGCCAAGCTGTGCCCCACTGACTCTAGCTCATTCAGATGCGTCTTTTCAGGAGTCAGCAGTGGCCACACTAGTATTATTGTTATTATGTATTCATGTTTAAAAAACAAATAAAAAACCAACCTTGCAATGTAAAAAAAAAATCACACACTTTTTCAAAAGGGTACAGTAAGGGTAATAATCATTTATTAATTTTGATCAGTTATAATAATTTCAAAAGTAGGGGCTGCAAACTATAAACGAGCGAGAAAATAGACACAATTCAACGCTTCTCTGCAAGAAATTTCTTGTTTTATTTCAGATGATAAACGATATGATCAAAACTGCAACATTTACAAATAAAATGTGAAAGACAAAAGGTTAGCGCAGATTTACACACTGCAAAAAGAATCCACCAGTCAAACAAATCGCGCTCACATACCATCACCAACAGGATGAATTCGTCTTTCCATTACCCTATAAAGGGAGAGTTTCACGGTTCGGCGCATGTGCGAGCGATAACGTTAGCGCTGTCAAGTCAATCGTTTTTGGACCAATTAGAAGCGAGTACACAACACCGGCGGGATACGGCGGGCAAGTCTTATAAATTGCTGGTATAAAAATAAAACTGACCGGCCAGTGTTTTGGTTACGTTTCAGAAAGAAACAAAAAGGCTGTCTATGTAAAACACATGGGGATTTTTGCAGGGCCGCTTTGTGAATGTCCCATGACATTCAAGAAATACCAGACCTTTTGCGAACGTATACGGTTTTATTTTAGTACAATGTCGATATCTCGCGGCATCGACCTTTTTTTATTACGCGCGGTTCGAAAAGCCGAGAAGCTCCCTCAAACTTACGTACTTAAATCCAGTATTTTATCAGCATTCAGTGATAAACTTACTATAGTGTGTACGCTCGATAGCCTGATTTTATTACACCAGCGAGAGGGCGAAGAACGAGAAATCCGCAAGCTTCGAGAAGCGATGCGACCGTTTAGTGACAACAACACTGAGCGTCCTTCGGAGTTGCTGGAATGCATTTGAGAACCTTCTCTGCCATGGTGGCAAATCAAAACTGCGTTTGCCATTCGCAAAGACCATAATTTTATAGACAAATGAATACCTTACAATAGATTTTGTAGTTTGCCGCAAATCTTTTGGATTTTTTTGTACTGCCCGCTATTCGAGCCCGCTAATAGACTACAACTAACTCGCACATTTGATCTCATATTTATACGCTTCGCGTCTCACTGTTGTACAATTTTTTCCATCCAAAGCAAAACACTGATGTTTGATGCTGTTTGTCCGTCGAATTCTCTGTTTTTGACAGTTGAATTCCATATGAGCAAACAATACGATTGAAATCTAGAAAATCCTCGCGAGTTCATCCAAAGCCAGTTGGTGACCTTCGGCCATTTCCAGCGAACGCAGATGTGCCGCGAAATCGTTGTCTATTTTAAACAGACTTATCTCTTTACCAATTTTCCACGTTTGGTGGACGTATCTTAACCACACAGGATTTCTACATCCACTCCACTCTGTCCGCTTTAACTTATGTGCTTCCAGAGAGTCCACAAACGTCCCGTCGCCGGTCGGCCGCGACGTCTCCTTGCCGATCCATCGACAAAAATGTCGTTTTCGGATGCTAAAACACATTTAATCTTACAAAAATCGAACTTATATTTACAACAGGAAACAAAGATTATAAAAAGTGAAGAACGAAGAGCGGATGATCCCAATTCGGGCGCGATTTCACCAGATTGTTCCACCACAAGCTCGCATCGAATTTAGTGTCGACCTGTACAATTTATTTTTGAGCCGTGCGCTTGACCGTGAAACTCGGCCTTTGAGTCGACTCAATGTGAGGTCTTTTATAGTTCCTTGTCAGCCAATAAAATATCAATAACATATCTTACGTTAAATCGCCTTTCTGCGCAGACAAAACGCCAAGGAAAGATCGAGTTATGTGATATTCAGTAAGAAGATGAAATACAGCAATACTGAGACTTGTTATTAAAAGAAATCCAGATCATCGTCTAGCATGTAGGGATCTCCGCCTGACGGTGAAGTTGTGGGTCTATCACTACATGCACCAGGTAAGTTTCCTTGCGGTTGGTGGCCATTCTCTGGTGCTGTTGGATCATCCCTCACCGCTTGAATTGCAGGGGGATATGTTGGATTGCTTACATTGCTAGATGGAGGGTGGTTCCGGTCAGATTGGTACCCTATGAACGATGCTGATGGATTATTTCTGACTGCTTGCACAAGAGGAGGATATGTTGCATTACTTGTTCTTGCACTCGAAGAATCATTCCTGACTGCTTCTCCTATAGCAGGATATGTTGGGTTGTTTCTGCTGCCACCTGAAGAACGTTCCCCGGATTGGTGTTCAGTGACTGCCATCGATGACTCATTTCTAACCGCTTGCATCATAGGAGGATATTCAGGATTACTTACACTCGTTCCAAATGATCGTCCTTCGGGTGAATGGCCAGTGGCTCGTTCAGGTGTATCACCCTTGACTGCTTGCGTCATGGGGGGATATTCCGGATTGCGTACTCTCGTTCCAGATAATTGCCCTTCAGATGGATGGCTAGTGGCTGGTTCCGGTGGATCGTTATCTCTAACTGCTTGCATCATAGGGGGATATTCTGGATTGCTCACACTCGTTCCAAATGATCGTCCTTCGGGTGAATGGCCAGTGGCTCGTTCAGGTGTATCACCCTTGACTGCTTGCGTCATGGGGGGATATTCCGGATTGCGTACTCTCGTTCCAGATAATTGCCCTTCAGATGGATGGCTAGTGGCTGGTTCCGGTGGATCGTTATCTCTAACTGCTTGCATCATAGGGGGATATTCTGGATTGCTCACACTCGTTCCAGATGATCGCCCTCCGGATGAATGGCCAGTGGATGGTTCCAGTGGGTTATTTCCAACGGCTTGCATCATAGGGGGATATTCTGGATAGCGTACATTTGTTCCAGAGGTTTGCTCTGTAAGTTGATGGCCAACGACTGGTGCCGGTGCGTCATCCCTGACTGCTTGCATAAGAGGAGGATACGCTGGATTGCTTCTATTTGAATCTTCAGATTGGTGGTTAGTAACTGCTGGATTATCACTTCCCTCAAAAGAATGTTCTTCTGGTTGGTGGCCAGTGGCTAGGGTTGTTTGGTCATCTCTGACTGTTTGATCTTCAGAGCAACTACGGGCAAAGGGGATATTCAGTGGATCACTTGTATCAAAGCACTTGGGCGCGCCTGTTTCCATCACTGGTGGGTGACACGGACTGATTGTACAGTGTCCAATAGAGTATGGCATTATCCCTCTTACTTCTACCTTCTCAACAGCAAATAATCCCTGGCCATTTTCCATCAAGGTCAGCAGAATTCGCATCAACTGGTCACCCATTCTTGGCGCTTCATTTCGCATTCTCTCAATGTATTGCAGGGTGAATGCTAAGTGGAATTCGTTTTCCTCAATGGTGGATGGTTGCAGAACCACATAGTTCCCCTGATACCTTGTGAACTTTAACGCTAATTTGCCTGGAGTTGTGTGTCCAACCTAAAACAAAAATATCACAGTTAAGTAAATGTTTAGAAACTTTTGGAGAACAGTGAGATACTAGGTGTGATTTGGATGGGTTAGGGCCCATTCAGATTAATAAGTGTTTCCAAAACAGTTTTACGAATGACACAATTGTCATTGAAAGATTTTCCAATGATGAGAGCTCTTCAAAGTAAGTGACATACGTGACACCAGTTATCTATAGTATGCTGTGATGCAAGACGTCCAGAAGCAAGAACTCTCCACTGTTGCCATCCTCACTGACTCGTAGTTTTAGCCTTACACATAACGCGAATTCATCCACAATCCACCCTCTCATCGGTTATAGCCATGATGAGGAAACACTCTACAATGACACTGACCTGATAAAACATTTCTCCAGATTCCAGGTGGTTTGATGGTGCAAACAGGTGAGCAATCACTTTACCCTCCTTCACCAAGGGAAAGCCCTGAAAACGGAAAACACGGAGAGATAACATGTTTTGAAAACTTTCTTCAAAGACGGAAGGAGTTCGCGATCGAATATGCGATTTTCACTGACGATTGCACAATATTGTAGACAAAACATTAGAGTGTGCGTGCAAAGGTCGTGATTGAATCGCTTCATCTAGAAGAAACATGTGCACAAGTCGACAGTATTAAATGGAAGACGAAACAAAGCAAGAGTCCACAAAATGCTTTTAGGTTTAAAGCACTGATTTCCTAGTGTTCATAGGTGTAGTGTTCGTATGCTAGAGACAAAAGCGAATTCAATCAAGCCGTAACAAAATAAGTAACGAACAAACAATACATTACAACTTAACCCCATTTGGGCTCCTCAATCTCAAATGGTTCTAAATCATTGTCAGGTTTTCAGCAGATACAAAGAATTTACCTTCGCTTTCAGATTCTTCAGTAAGACAATAGTCGACCTGATAAATTTGGTAGTGAAGTCCTGCTGAGAACCGCCATATCCCTCATTCAGTAATCTCTCTAGGCCTTGGCGTACTGTATCGCTGAAGGGATAGTTGTGTCCATAAACAACAGCAAGCGCACGCTGCGCTTTGACAAGGGTGTTCTGTTCATAAACAAACCCCAGAATTAAGTTTAAGTCCACTAACATAACATAACGTAACGTAACGTAATTAACACTTCATTTAAACACGGTAAAAACATCCCTTGGCAATAAATACAGAAAATAACTGATTTACACATTGCCGTGTGGTAGTAAAAAGAGGACATAAGACAATTTTATCACAAAATCTCCTTATTTAAAAATTTCATGAAAGATTTGGTGACTCCAACGCCATAGCTGAAAAACTACTCCAGACTGAGCACTGGTAGAGAATGCTTTTGTTCGATCCAGTCTTGATGAAAAAGGAAATTAAGAGAGACCTCAAACTCGATCACTGAATGCAATGAATAGATGAAACGTAAACAGAGGAATGCCGAAACGAAGTACAGTAAAAAAACTCAAACCAATTGACGTTACAACTTCCGGTTTCAATTCTTGCTAATTTTGTTTACTCAAACGGAACAAGCAACAAGCATATTTTCCGAACATGATTCATTGGTTTCAAAATACTGATAAACTACATATATTTCGCCTTTTCTGCTACGCAGGAAATGTTTCAGAGCAGCCACTGAACAACAGATTTTAAAAATCTTGAGTATATGACAAAAGCTTGCCGCAGATGTTTTCAGTTTTGAGCGTAACTTGTTCGAACTGAAAATAAATCAGCTGAAGAAATCAATTATGATCGCAACATGCTTGCTTGATCACAAAAGTGTGGTAGATTTTAACCAAGAAATTATGTTAAAAAACATGGGACATAAAACCGAAATAAAATGCAGCGCAAGCGAAAAGCAAACGAAGCAGGTAATTTAAGCTTACAGCATGTTGACTAGCACGCGCGTGTACTGATCATGAAAATCGAATGTTTCAAGTGAATCTTCATTTTGGTGCTTTCTGGATTTACATTCGATCTTAATTTCAAACTTCGTCGGTTATATATCGGTTTTTCTTCGCCGTCTTTTCACCTTTTCACTACCAAATGCAATAAGGCACGTGAAATTCCAAAAGCAATTTCCACTGACGCAGTACTGACAAACAGCATCTCACAATTCATCGACTTCCACGAGTCAACTCGACACACAGACTCAAAATTTTCAACGACTACACATAATTTGAGCAGTGAAACGCTTTAAAAATGATGCAATAGTAAATTTTACCTCAACTTCATCAGAAGTGGGCGCCATCGATGAAATGTAATGAAGGGGAAAATACCTTTGTAGTTTCAGTTTCGTACTTCGGACGTGGCTTCTAGGAAAAACAGGAAGAGTTATGCTTATACTTATGGATGTACTATTTTGGACTGGACTGCTGGAAGCGAATCAACAGGAATTCTCGGTGCCGATCGTCCTTCAGTGTATTAAACGTTGTGCCTAAAACATCAGAAAGAGTGAAACGAGACGCTTAGTCAATCGTGATTACAATTTTGCGTACGTATACCTTGGAAGTAATGCAAAAATTGCATTTCTGGCAGTCAGAATGAAATACAGGGGAAAACGACATTTGTCATACGAATGCTTTTTATAATCCCCGGGCTTTAATCCTTACGTTTTCACCTTTCGTTTAGAGACAGAAACCATTTGTACGGTCCTAATATGTATGTCAGTGACGCCGGGTCAATGAGGGATCGTAATTTTCGGTATGATCTAGACCGGGGTGGGGGTGGGGGGGGGGAGGGGGTTACTCCCTTATGTGACCTTAACTGGGACGTGCGGCCCGATAGGGTATGGTTTTCAGGGTGTTTTGTCTTGAACGGGGTATTTATTTCATCACTTTCTGTCTTAAACAGGGTATCCCTACATGACCTAATGGCTTAAACAGATTGTGATTGCCAATGCATTAAAATACAGTAAGAAAGCAGTGTATTCTTATTTCATTCTAGTCTTAACCAGGGTGTGATTTTGAGTTAAATGTCTTAGAAAGGGCCTGAAAATTTTGAATTCTGTCTTAAAAGGGATAGGGAAACCGGAGAATTGTGTCTTAAACTGGGTCAGGATTTCCAAATCCTCCAAATCATAGATGGCATTTAATAAGAAGAAAATCCAGCGCTAAACGAAAATTTACAGGGAGCACCGCTCTTTTCATGGAGAAAAGGGTGTTCTCTGGTAGACATATCCGTGAGGGCAAAACTCTTATTTAGGCTAAACACACACATGAGAGTCGCGCAGGCCTGTCAACCCCATTATGCCACGTTGATTGTTAACAGACAGGCCCCGTTTCATGTCGTGAAAGACACACTGTACATGAACTCCGTAAAAACAAAGACGAAAAACGTACTTCTCGCGGTGTATACAGCTTTATACAGTCTCCATAGTGAGCTATATGCTGCAAAACATATGCACAGTTCTACGGAAACACTTATCCGCGAAAAAAATGGCAGTTCATGTACAAAACTTAACGTTTTAGCCATCATAGAAAACACAGCGTCAAGCTTAGCCCTACTATGGATCGAACTCGCACTGCCACCAGATTAGCTAAAACCAAGGAGCCAATTGAATTGCAGGGTTTTCGATCCGAAGCATGGGTTTATAATTTGACAAGAGAGCGCGTTTGTTGAAATGATACCGAGAACTCATCTCTATCATTTCTGAAGAATCGGCAACTGAAGAGATCCACAAGATTAGGATCGAAACCGCGGTTTTGCCTGACCATGCATTGCCTTAAATGCTACAGAATTTACTAACGGCCGAAGGACTAGAAGCAGCCCCTGGCCAGAGCACGTAATAAAAACACAGGAGGAAAATACTAAGCTCCCGCAAAACAAACCTCACAGTTACAGAGCTTAGCGGAGCGACAACAAAACACAAAGGAGCCTCTCTATGGGTACCCACGGTCTTCGTTTTCTTCGCGAGTTTTTTTGCAAATCTTCGTTTTTTTTTTAGGAAGATCTTCGTTTTTCGGATTGAAATGGTTTAAACGTTTATTTAGTGTTATTCACAGTTGATAAATATTTCACTTCAATAGGAAATTGCATAACTCACTGTTTAAATTCACGAAAAGCAATATAAACAATTGAAACAATAAATAATTGTTGGATTCTTTGGCGACGTTCTGTTTGTTCAGTGCTCCATGCCATGTGCGACATGTTTTCACGATTTTCAGATCTTCGCTTCAATCTTGAGATCTTCGTTTTTTCCGCGGTGATCTTCGCGTCTTCGATTTCTTCGGAAATACCCATAGAGAGGCTCACAAAGCCGTAACTTAAGCGGCCTTTAGCCCTCAATTTGGTGCATTGCATAGCTTTCAAAGAAGCTACAATGTTTAAGAACGGATCAAGGGACAAATAACCGCGATAAGAAGCACAGCATCTTGCAACAAAAGCAAATAACCGGGCCCAGCAATCTGACAAAAGCTGCAAGGTAATGTATAGTTATTACACGGTTCAAATCCTATCCTTACCGAGAGAGGCTATACTGTCACCAGACGTACTGAAATGAGCCATACCAAGCCTACACTAAATGCCACAAACGGCATAAGAACAACAGTCGCTAAACAGAAACGTAACAACAAGAGGTCAAAATGACCTTTGAGATCAATTACTACACATGCGACAGTTAAACACATGGCTTTGTTCAGTGTCTATCGCGCAAATCCTCCAAATCATAGATGGCATTTAATAAGAAGAAAATCCAGCGCTAAACGAAAATTTACAGGAAGCACCACTCTTCTCATAGAGAAAAGGGTGTTCTTTGGAAGACATACCCGTGAGGGCAAAACTCTTATTTAGGCTAAACACGCACATGAGAGTCGCGCAGGCCTGTCAAACCCATTAAGCCAAAAAAAAAAAAAAAAAAAAAAAAAAAAACCCGGGTAGCCTAAAGAGCACTCCAGTTAGCCTAGTAAATTGCACTTAGGTTAGCTCAAATAGCTCCCCAGTTAGCTTAACGGTTAGCAGTTTATGTTGGAGTTGTTCATGCCTCGCATGCCTCACATGTTTTGTTTATGCCTCGCACGTCTGGCTCGCATATGATAAACACTCCTCACGGCCCGAAAACAAAGAATGCGACCGAGAATTTAAAGAATTTGATAACATGACATAAAACGTAACTCGTACCAGCCGAGTACAAAAAACGAGACCGAGAACAATAACTCGAGGCCCGAAGTCTTATCTCTCGGCCCATCGTGACCCCAAAAAGAAAAAAGAATTTGATAATGCTACCGAAACCTTACCTCGGTCCGCCTTACGGCCCGAGTAATAAGCCGTTCTTAAATGATTTTTTTTAGGGGCTTATATGCGGCGCGGGAGGGCAATATGCGTTTCAAAACCGGCTGGGCTTATCATTAGAGGGAACTTTGTGTCGGCAATTTTTCAATGTGCGTATGGTAATATTGTGGTGTTAAAAATTAGTGACAGCGTATCGGCCTCCTGGGGGCTTATAGTATTTTCATGTAGTCAATGGTGAAACCGGTTCCGACGCCGCACATTTCACGCGCCGTATCCTTCCCATATTATATTATGCTGCAAACCCGACTGTTACCTTGAAGTTCAGCCGTAAAATGTACCTACCTAGTCCAAATCTGAAAAAAAAAAAAAGAAAAAAAAGAAAAAAAAATCGATTCAAACACCGTAACCCTGTCGAACAACTGCGTGCAACTTGGTGAATGACGTATCAGCGGCACGGCGTTTGAACCGGCCATAACTAAGTCCATCTGCTGTTTCAGTGGAGGTACGTTGGTCCAGCTGCTGGCACCACACCGTTCAATAGCCTGCGAAATAGACATTGTCTGGGGTTGGGGTGAAAACGATGAGGACAAAAGCAGCTGTCTGGGAAAAAAAGGTAGGGAACGTTTAATATCAAACTGGCGGAGACAGAAATGAACTAATCGGCGCGGACACATGCACATAATTCTGATTGGTTAATGTCGAGCCGGACTGACGAAGCCTCCTCAAGCAAAATTTTTGTAAGAATAGCCTATTGTTGGAATAACAGTAGGCTATTATTCAGAAACAACAGCGGGAATGGACCATAAGCTAGGTGGTTTTTCTGATAAGTGGCCGCTGGACTTTCATTTGCAAGTCGTGTTGTTCAAATGGTCCTGTGGCTGGCCGAAGCCGTCGCCGCCACGAACACGAAAATTAAAGATCACAGGATGAATGCACTTCAATGTTTAATACAAAAACGAAATACGGAGATAATAGATGACAAGTGACAAGTGTGATTCAACTGAAATAAAATAAAACCGAAATTAGAAATTCGCAGACTGAAGAAAAGCATTGAGAACTACGCGAAATGAACAAACTGAAATATACAAATAGACAACTGAGAGTAATTCTAACAAAACTGTGACCATAAAAACTTGAAAGTAAAATACAAAGGCGAAAGAACGCTAAACTGAGCAGAGAAAATAACAGCTCGTAGAACACGACGCAATCCAAAAACTTGAAATAAACAACAACAAAAAAAAAACACGCTGAAAAATATTCAGCTTAGGCCCGGTTCATACGTTGAACTTTACATGAGCCGTGCCTAATCATTTGTTTCGGCGCATGTAAAGATCGAAGTATGAATCAGTTAGGATCGACAGATTTGTATTTGGGTCGACCCGCCGTTCTATGGGTGCTCTTTTAGTGTTTTGAATACGCAAGATCGACTTGTCGAGTTATACCAGAACATTCGTGTTAAGAAGCATCATAGAAAGAAAGCAATACAACTGTCAACTGCTTCCAGCTGAGGAGTATATCCGAAATTATTAAATTCTCAGCCTCGGATATTGCATTTCTAGCGTTCTGATTGGTCCACTAAATCTCGGTTATCAGCTCATATACCGTAGTTTGACCTTATATGGAAAACGAAAGCCCCAGGTGTCGCTAAGCTAAATTTTGTTTTCGGCGGGAAGCAAAAGTTTCTTCGGAAAAATGTAGGAAAAAAAAAAAAAAAAAAAAAAAGGAAAAGAAAGAAATACCAAACAATGCCATCTCAATATAACAACAATAAAAGGCACAAAGTTCGGTATGGCACTATTTACTGGTACGTATCTCTGAAGTTTCCTTTAAAATCTTCAAAATTGCAAGATTTTACGATTTTTTAGATCACATAACAACAACAATAACAACCGGTTACCTTCAAAAATTTCAGGATGGCTTGCAAATCCTGGCGGTAAGAGGCTAAAGCCAATCGAAGAAATTTCTCAGGAAGAGCTTCATGACTGCCTTTATGTTTTTACGAATTTACGAGGACTTCAGATGGTTCATCTATCAAATCCGTACGAGCGGCGGCCATAATGTTCGTTTCCGTCGCTCGGCACCAATCAGCAAAACATTTGCACTAATGTGCACAGCTCTTACGCTTCTCAATAACCTTGAAGTTTAAAAACTTGCACTGAATGCTTGTCTCAGTGAGGTTGTACCTCGTACACCTGGACTTGCCTGAAGTGTTTTAAATCGTCCGCGAGGAATTCAGTTCAGTATAATAAAAAAAAGCCGTCCTTGCCTTGATCTCTTCCTTCGCTCGGCACCACACAGCAGAACATTTGCTCAAATGTGCACAACTATTACGCTTCTCGATGAGCTGGAACTTCAAAAGCATTTGAATGCTAGTCTCAGAAAGGTTATAATTCGTACATTTAAACGTTTCTTGAATTTTAGATGTCCGACTGTGTCCGATTTCTGTGTCGCTTTCGATTTTTCATTCAACTCCGTTTGCAAAGCGCTGCGCGTGTCATGTGATCATTAGGTTTCGCGCGCTTTGGTCGGAGGTTGTCTCAACATCCGGTCGTTTAAATTTGAAAGAAATTTTTTCTTAAAATATAAAAATTCAGTAAACTTCAACAGCAATGTCCAAACGTGGAGAATTTAATAAAACAATTATTCCATTCGCGCTTGTTGGATATGAGATTAGTTATAGCCAACTCGGCGCTTCGCGCCTCGTTGGCTATTTACCATCTCATATCCAACGCGCGCTCATGGAACAATTGTTAATTACTAGCACTTGAAGAATGTCCTATAGATTGGTGACCTGTGCCACTGTCGTCTGACACTGGCTGAATTGCTTCCAGACCATCATGAATCATTCCTAACTGCTTGAATAAGAGAAGGATATGCCAGATTGCTACCATTTGCACTTGAAGAATATTTTCCAGATTGATAGATTGTGCCCTGTGTTGGTGAATCTTCCCTAACTGCTTCCATGAGAGGCGGATACGATGGATTGATGTCGCTTCCACTTGAAACGTGTTCGTTAGAATGGTGACGATTAGGGACTGATTTTGGTGGATCATCTCTGACTGCTTGCATAACACTAGGATATGCCGGATTGCTTCGAACTTCGTTGGGAAGATGTTCTCCAGATCGGTCCCCTGACCGCTTGCATGAGAGCAGAATATGGTCAATTGCTTCTTCTTGCAGTTGAAAACTGTTCTTTAGACCCTTGGTGTCCCATGAATGTTGTCGGCTTATAGTTTTTAACTGCTTGCAAGATAAAAGAACATGCTGCAGAGGTTCTAATTGGTCTTGATGATCGTTCGTTGTATTATTTACAGAGGTTGGTGGCGCTAGATTATCCCTGACTGCTCGCATAAAAGGCTGACAAGTTAGATTGCTTCCCCTATGACTTGACCATTGTCCCACAGCATTTTGCCCAATCGCTGCCGGTGTCAGCTGATCATCTCTGAAAGCATGCTTAAGAGGAGAATCGGGTGCATTGCTTTTACGTCCACATGAACACTTTTCTTCAGCGACTTGTCTTGGTGAACCATCTCTGAGCGTATGGTTGAAAGGAGAAAAAACAGGATTAGCTATGCTTTCACTTGAAGAGGGATTTTCAGTTTGGTGACCAGGGACTGCTGTCGATTGATCATTTCTAACCGCTTGTATAAGAGGAGGATATGCTGGATTGCTTGCACTTTCAATTGACAATTGTTCGTCGTGATGGTGACCTATGACAGGTCCCAGATGATCACCTCTAACTGCTTGTACAAGGGGAGGATACATTGGGATCATTCCACCTTCACTTGCGAACTGTTTGCCTGAAAGGTGTCCTGAGACAGCTGCTCGTTGATCGTCTCTTACTGCTTGAATAAATGGAGGATGAGCTGCACTGCCTACTCCTTCACTGAAGGACAGTTCCTCACACTGGTGAACTGAAAATGTTGTCGATGGAATATCCATAACTGCTTGTGTGAGAGAGGGAGACGTAATATTATTTACACTTGTCCCGGAAAAGCGTTCATCTAGTTGGTGGCCAGCCTCTTGTCTATTATTACCAGATTCAGATCGTATGGCTTGATCAGGCCAGTTGCCAAAAGTTAAATGCTGTCGTCTCATGTTACTCACAGCGGATGACTTTGGCATGACTGTTTCCATAACTAAGAGGCGACTGGAACCCCTTGCACGATTACCCGTCGAATTAGGCATTATGCTCTTTAACTCTATCTTTTCGGTAACAAGGACTCCCTGAGAATTTTCTGTTGAGGTCAGCAGAACTCGCATTAACTGGTCGGCCATTTTCGTGGCTTTATTTCGAAGGTTTTCAATGTATTGCTGGGTGAATGCTGAAGAGAAGTCAATTTCCTTTATGGTAGATGGTTGGAGAAACACAGTGCTACCATGATACTTTGTGAACTTTAGCGATAAAGTCCCTGGCGTTGTATGGCCAACCTAAGAAAGAACGTGAAATGTTCCCGGTTACAAAAATAAAATATAATTTGGATTTACAGTTAGTTGAAATATGACCAGATTTATTAATCTGTTGGCATTAAAATTTAATGGGGTGGACAAATTTTTCGCCCCTCGAGCAGCCGTTTTGTTGTTAATCCCTTCCTACCATTTTTTGTTTGTTTACTTTGCGGTGTATCTAAACATGCTGATCATAGTTCCATGATAAAACATTGCTCGTTTTTAGTTATAACCACTTAGAGTTAAAATTAGGAGTGATTAGAAAACAGAAATCACTCTTTGTTTTCTCCTTCATAGCCGGTTCTTAAAATTTTAGCTAAAATTCCCAAAGTAAACGTTCTCGTTAAAAGGAGCCTACAAAACAAACTTATTCGTGATTGTGAAAGAATAAAACCACGATATTGTATTTAAAATTATTAACAAGATACTTGGATTTCAATAACAGCCCCACTAACTCGAACTACTTTTTGTTTCCCTTGGGGTTTTTGCTGTATAGACAGCAAGTCTTTTTCTTCTCAGTTGTTGGCCTATTAAGCTAAGCTGTAGCTATTTAATAGTTGCCATTGGCTAATCTTAGCATAGTAGTACACACAACTGAGGTCTTTGTTTATAAAATTGTATTATAATATTTATTGTAGGTCTCGATCTACAGCTTACCTCATATGTCAATATGATTAGCTATACGCTACACTGAAAAAAAGAGCACACCTGTCTGATATCATTCGAAAAATGATTATATAATAGCCAACACTAGACAACATGAATTATATTCCTGTTTTTTTTTTTGTCATTATGAACCAAAACTAATCCTCTTTGAGGATCTTCATTAGGCTTGCAAAGATCTTTGCAGGAATATTTACCAGGATCTTTGTAAGATCCTTGCAAGTTCCTTGTCAATTCCTTGAGGATCTTTGCAGATAGTGTTCCAAGATCTTGGAGATGCAGGATCTCCAAAGATCCTATAAGGATCCTTTGAAAATCTTTATCTTTAAAGATCTTTGACAGGTGTTTGAAGATCTACAAAGAATCTTGAAGGTTCTGTGAGGTTTATCACCAGGGTGAGTCATTAGGAAATGGCAAAGCCGGCCAAGCAGCAGTCTACTTGGCTAGGTTTTTTTTTTATAAATCACTGTGCTGACATGTGCCAGTGACATGCCAGTGGCGTTCAATCAACTACTACAAATACAGCTGCATCTCATAGTATTGTGACACTGACCTGATAAAACATTTCTCCAGATTCCATTTGGTTTGATGGTGGCAACAGGTGAACAATCACTTTGCCTCTCTTAACTAAAGGGAAACCCTTTAAAAAGAACGACAGCAATTAAAAACTGAATAAATATGAAATAAATAAACATAATTAAAAAAATAATTCAGCCTCATTCCCAGGCCTGATCGAGCGTGCCGAGCTGCCTGTCTAAGGCTTGGGACCGAGCATGTCTTCCCGATCAGTTCAACAGGTGATGTCACCTCGGCTGCACACCAACGACGACTGGAGACGTCAGGCTTAAAATAACTAAAGCTTATATTAAATAAAAAAGTATAAAATAAAATGATTAATGATAATGATAATAAATTAAATGCATCCATCAGATGCAATGATGCAATGAACACAATGACTTTGCAGATTGTGAATTCCATCAACATTTCTGTCAGTGCCATATATAATTACACTTTCAATAACAATTTCTCAATGTTTCACTTAAGGAACATATAAAGAACTAAAATGCACTACAAAGTATATAGCATCAATAGATTTCATTTGCCAGATGGAAAAACTGTAGGATTTCAGGGGCATACCGGTAATTCACTTTTGAAGCAGTGCTTAAGCCAAAACCTTTTTAGTGTGCATGTTCTCAGTATCACTATTTTATACCTGCGAGTGGTGAGCAAGCTCGTATTTCTAGCCAATGATTTGTTTTTATGGATCATTTTTTATGCAAAAATCTTTACACATAAAGGGCATAATAGCTATATGTTAAAAAGGTGTGTGACAAATATGCAGACTGCAGATTGCAGACTTGCCGACCTGCAGACTTGCAGACTTGCAGACTCAACATACTGGCCTTTCCCAATTCATTTTAAAAATAATATTGTGTAACGTCCACCATTCCACATCATGCGCTGTCCACTTGGTACGCTTTAAGGCTACCTGGCTACTTTCACGTTTGTCCTGAAGGACAACCGTGAAGACTTGCCGGCCTGCATACTTCCGGATTTATGCGACTTTGGAATTTAACGAGAATTATGTGCTAGTGTTGTTGATTCCATGGAGTGCTGCTGATTCACTAGCTCGCTGCATTTAGTACGAGGCGATATAATCAACTGTGGAGGCATGTATAATGTTTACGAAATTTAACGAGCTAAAATCTCGCACAGGAATTTTTAAATTTAAACTAACTTTAGCATGGCGACCACTTGAATAACATGTCTACATAATTCTTTTGCTATTCTAACTTTGAACTCGGATATCTCGATAACCAATCAAAATATCGGAAAAGCCTTGTTGATGTCTTGTGCATAACGCTGCGCTGCTATTTTGTTCTTGCCAGGCTCTCAATACCCGATAAATTCAATCCATAACAGGCCTCATTCGTCAGCACAAACAACATAATATAGACAGGTCACTGTGCTTGTTTAGAATAAGGATATATAAACATAAATATAAATATTAATTAATTGGCTGGCCTTACGCATCAAGGAACAGATATTTTGTTTTCAACTTGAACATGCTTTAGCGCACGCTAATGAAATGATAAATTATGTGCAGAAAGAATGCACAATGCAATTCAATGGAATCACCTTTAATAGTTATGGTAGACCCATTATGTATATATAATTCAGTTTTGACAAAAAAATCACAATCAGCTCGGAAAAGATCAGCGGCCCACATTTCAAATTCAACGCCAGCATTAGAGTGGTTTCCAATTGAGTGTCGTAAAACCAAAACCAAAGTAATAATACTCTGGCCAATCACAACAGATGTAAACAACACAACAAGCCAATCAGAATTCGAATTTGACGAGGGGAAAGGCGTGCCGCCAAAACACAATTGGTTTTGGTTTGGATTCCCATTGGTTGAGAAAGTGACGTGAGTTTTGTTAACCAATCACAGAGCGTAGTATGCAAAACCAAAGCAAACACGAAATTACTTTCGACACTCAATTGAAAATCGCTCTTATGATGAGGGTCCTTTAAAATAATCAACAATGCTACAATGTTATAGTTAAATTGTGATAAAAGCTTTAAGGTACCTCAACTTTTAGTCTCCCCAGTAACAAAATCGTTGGTCTGATAAATTTATTAGTGAAGTCATCCTGAGAGCCACTGTATGTGCCATTCAATATTCCATCAAGGCCCTGTTTAACTGTGTTGCTGCAGGGATATCCATTTTCATAAACAATAGCTAGTGCTTCCTGGACTACCAAGATGCTCTAAATTAATTAGAACAAACCCAAAGGAAGCCAAAAAAAGAAAATAAAAATCAGTATTTGGTCATGCCTTCATGTAATTATAGCAGTTGAACCTACATAATTTAAGCAGTCACACTCAAGGAAATTGTACTATGTAAGTTACACAGGGTCCTTGGTAAGATTTGTAAAAGAAGGTTACCAGTTTTCAATAGCAGGTGGGTGCCATCTTGTTAATGTCTCCCAGGGAATGTGCAGTTCCAGAAAATCTCCATACTCCCCCTAAAAGGGCTTTAATTGTTTTGCACCCCTGCTCCCCTGGTGAAAAACCTCACAGGATCTTCAAGGATCTTTAAAGATCTTCAAAGACCTGCCAAAGATCTTTAAAGATAAAGATCCTCAAAGGATCCTTATAGGATCTTTGAAGATCCTCCAAAGATCTTCAAAGATCCTGCATATGCAAGATCTTGTTATACTATCTGCAAAGATCCTCAAGGAATTGGTAAGGATCTTGCAAGGATCTTTGTAAGATCCTTGCAAAGATTCCTGCAAAGATCTTTGCAAGGATCCTTCAAGATCCTCAAAGATTTGATGAGGATCTTTGAAGAATCTTACAAAGATCCTTTTAAAGATCTTGCAAAGATCTTTGTAAGGATCCTTCAGGATCCTCAAGGATTTAATGAGGATCTTTGAAGAACCTTACAAAGATCCTTTTAAAGATCTTGCAAAGATCTTTGCCAGGATCCTCAAGGATTTAATGAGGATCTTTAAAGAATCTTAGAAAGATCCTTTTAAAGATCTTGCAAAGATCTTTGCCAGGATCCTCAAGGATTTAATGAGGATCTTTAAAGAATCTTAGAAAGATCCTTTTGAAGATCCTGCAAAGATCTTTGCCAGGATCCTCAAGGATTTAATGAGGATCTTTGAAGAATCTTTAAAAGATCTTTTCAAAGATCTTGCAAGAGATCTTTGCCAAAATCTTCAACAATTTAATAAGGATCCTTCGAAGATCTTGCAAAGATCTTTGTCCGGATCCTCAGGGCTCCTAAAGGATTTTTAAATTAAGCTGAATTATCTTTGACGGATCTTAAAAGGATCCTTGATAGTAAAGATCTTGCAAAGACCTTTGCCAGGATCCTTCATGAGCTTCAAGGATTTAATGAGGATGTTTGCAAGACCCCTATGATAAATAGAAAAAAAAGGTGATGGAAAATAAAAGGCCATTACACTTGCAATTACAGTGTAGGCATATGGTAATTTATTTTATTAATCAATAAGACCGTTTATTCAAATACACTTCGCAGTCCAAAGACTGAATTGCATGTACAAATAATTAAATTGTATGAAACTGAAATACATAAATATATATACAAAATATACAAAAAATTTAATAATTACAGGTAACATATAATAAAGAAGAATTATGCATAAAACTCTGCGAGAGGAAAAAGGACATTATTTAAAAAACTACATACTACTACTAATGACTAATAATAAAAGAGTTCTTTTAACGATTGGTCTTGCACACCGGAATTATAAAACGGTTATTGCTCCTAAGCTTGTGGGATGAAAGGGCAGGTGGAGGCAGCAAATTTGAGCGTTTGTGGTTTCTTGATGAAGATATAGAGTTAAAATAGTTTGTTCGAAAGAAAGTCACACAGATCTGCCCGCTTTAGTAACAAATACATTTGTCACTTTTAAAATTAAGAATCAAAATTTCTGTTTCTACTGAGTTTGAGCTTCCAGAGTAAATAATTATACCTTAAAGGTGTTGGAAAGTACAGACTGTTGACTAAAACTCTGAAAGTTGCAATAATGCAATGTCATCAATACTGCTGGTTTTTTGCTTGGAACTATTGCTTGGATGTCCCAGAGAAACGGGTACGTGTAATATGGAATTTCGTTTTGGCAATTTAAATTTGTGATATGTTGCACCAAGATTCCTGCTTTATATGGCTTCCCACCAAAGGATATAATTCAATAGACAAATAAATAAGTTTACTCAGCTGATTGTCTGATCAGTGCTTGTCATGCAGCATGATAGTGTCTTAGTGATACTCAGACTAAGCAATTCATTCTTATAAATAAAGAGTGATTTCCAATAGCTAAAAGTTTGCTCACAGTCTTCATCAAATGATTACCCTGTCGCTTTCTTGCACAATACTTCTTTTATAAAGGAAACAAGGAAAGAGCGGCAGCCATCTTGGATTTCCATCAGACTTGGAAGACTGGGCACGAGCAAAGCCAAATTTGGTCAGCAGCTATACACTGCAGGCTCGCAGAAAGACCGTTTCTTTCGGATTTTTGCAGGACTCAAGAAAACAAGGCACATTTCCTCGGTTTTTTTCTTCTTTTAAGCTAGAAAATGATGGCTTTAAGCAACAAATCGTGGACAACTACTTTTTAGAAACAGGTAGGCTTTAATATCAATGATTTTGATAAAAGACTGGCTTGAAAATGTGATGCACAATTCAACCAAATGAATGCATGTGCTTCTGTGAATTTAGCTACAAATTCATCTGATCTCGGTTGTCGAGGTAGCCATTTCCTATTTATTTTTAAAAGAAAACATTTACAAACGTTTTTATGGGGTAAGTTTGTAGTTGTAGCGCTAGTTGAAATGAACAATCAGATGATTGTAGTTGTACTGAGAATCAATTGCAAGCTTTATTTGTATGGTGACTTATTCGATCGAGTATAACATTACTTTAATTTGCCTGTGATTTGATTAAGGTTGAAGGTCATTTGGTGGAGTATTATAATGCCCACATGTACAATAAAATAGCACCATCAGTTAAAAACGAATGTGAACACTGTAATCACACAGAAGAACTGACTAAAGTGCATGATTTTTTCTCTTTTTGCTTTAGATCTTCAACTCAATGTTGTTGTCAAGGCCGATACCCAAGACTGCAGCTTCAGAGTGTGTGAAGTCACCAAATCCTGCTCAATAAGCTAAGTCACTTGTAAGCAGGGGAGCCTATTTTTAACTGATTTAGTATGGTTATGAATTGTGACTTCTACTACTATATATACTACTCAGGAACAATGAAAAAATAAAAAATTTTGTAACTTTGAGCCTTGAATTCATTACTTGATGTTTGATAGTTTAATAGAAAATTAGAGGGTCAAATTGTTTTGGTCATGTAAATTACAAGCAAATTGGTACTTTTTTGTCTTTTAGCACTGTGCTTGCACAATTATTATGCCTATCAAATTTTTATAGTAGCACAACATTTGCTGATGTTGTGATTGCACTGTTTTGTTACATTATTCATTATCTAGAATATAGTTATTCCACATTTTGTGGGTCATCACGAGGGAAAAACTACAATTTTTCTGAGCCACTATAAATGACGTTAAAGTTGTGCAGACAAGGCAGTAACTTTTAAGTTTTGTTAAAGGCTGATAATTTAGAGAGGGATTTTGACTTGCACTACTGTTGTGAACAACATCTGTTGAAATTTGTTGCACTGTGTAGCCTTGTCATTAGAACTTTTGTACATAATCAGAGCTTGCTATAAGTTATTGTTTTTCTGTTATTATGTTTTCTTGTACAAACGTTTTCACTGGCAATTGTCAAACCAAATTTTAGAATAAAAATTATTACAGTTTCTTGTACATTAACATTAGGATCGTGATTACCCAGGCTTCATGTTGTAGTCAAAATTTTGTCCATCATGGTTGAGGTAAAATATCCATCTGCTGAATATTATTCTTTCACAATACATATTAAAAGTTATGTTTTTATTTCTGATTTTATTTACACAAGTTATTTTGTATTGAATTAGCATTGTAGACCTACATTTATATACAAATAAATTCCTGAATCTTAACTAAAATAAGTTAGGGATTGTTCAATAAAATTATCCCTTTTATGACATGCTGATGTTCTTTTTCATCTACATACTACATGTACATTCTCAACAGCTTATTCTGAGACTCACCGGAAATTTCAGTCACAAATGTTTTTGAGATTTTGGAAAGTTCAAAGTAGTAAAAGATCTTGAAAAGGTTCATTCAAGATCCTTGAAGATCTTTTGCAAGATTATTGAAGATCTTCAAAGATCTTGGCAAGAGCTGCAAAGGATCCTGTAGGATCCTTGAAGATCTTTGGCAAGGTTATTGAAGATCCTCAAAGATCTTGAAAAGGTCTGCAAAGGATCCTTGAAAATCCTTTTAGGATCTTTGGCGACATAATTGAAGATCCTCAAAGATCTTGGCAAGTTCTGCAAAGGATCTTTGCAGATCCTCAAAGATCCTGGCAAGATCTGCAAAGGATCCTTAAAGATCTTCACAAGATCTTGGCAAGATCTGCAAGGATCCTTAAGGATCTTTGAGGATCCTCAAAGATCTTGGCCAAGATCTTTAAGGATCTTGGCAAGAAAGTTGAGGATCCTTAAGGATCTTGGCAAGGATTTTTGAGGATCCTTAAAGATCTTTGCAAGATTGTTTAAGGATCCTTAAAGATCTTCATAAGGATCCTCGAAGATCTTCATGAAGATCTTTGAGGATCTTTAAAGATCCTCAAAAGATTTTCACCAGGGTCCCCCTAGGAAATTCCAGTTTAGCTTTATACTTTGCTTCTAAAATTTTGACTTTTAAGACCCTCCTCCCCCTAGGAATTTCCGATGACCTTCCATGGGGTGGGTATGGATTTTTTTTTTTTTCTGGAACTGCACAATGATACGAGCAAGATGGCCATGGGAAGAATGAAAACCAAACATGGTAGAGCTAACAAAAAAAAAGGGACATGATTGTCACTTTCGACATGATATTATCTGCTAGAAATCATGTTTTTACATTATTTATGGAAAGGAAATTCCCCAAAAAAGAAGAGATTTTTTTTTTTTAAATACAGTTGAACCTTCCATAAGCAATCATCCATAATGTCAAGGATATGTCGTCGCTTACGGGAGGTGGTCGCTTACCAGAGGTTACCACAGGGGTCTAAATTTCGGGTTATTTACATATGGTAAAAATTTTGCGGAGACCTAATTACCCTTTTGCCAGTGCTTATCGAAACCCATAGGAATAACTTTTCTTTGCTACAGTACAAGTATATTAAGACTGGTCCAAAGTTATTTTAGGCAAAAAATCTGAGGGTCTATAGTGATTATTGTTTGTATCTCACAAATTACTTAATACAGCGACTGAGAAAAAACTTGACTCTTTTATTACTCCAGGTGGCGCTGTCCAAATTTTTCAGGGAACGGAACAAAAAAAAATGCGCAAAAGGATAAGAAAGATAAAAGATTAAAGAGTTTTTTTCCTACAAGGGATTCAATCTGATTAAAGTTTATTTTAGTGTGAAGCATGGTACATTTGTATTTTATCAATTGTTTCAATGCTAAGCTATATTGGGAAACACTTCCGGTAGCTCCGACTGTGAGATTTACGGTGTCCGCTGTAACGATGTGGGCAATATGTTACAGCGACACATTTTTCAATTTCCACCCGTAAGAGATACAGCAGATTGTGTGTCAAGTGGTCGCCTACGGGAGGTTAAAAACAATCGAAAATTTTAAACAATCATCTCTAAAAGTAGTCGCTTACGAGAGTTGGTTGCTTACAAGAGGTGGTCGCCTACGAAAGGTTCCATCTATAGTGATTAATGACTTGAAACCTTTTGGTATTTTGGAAAAGAGGTCGCTAATGAGAGGTGGTCGCTTACGAGAGGTGGTCGCTTACGAGAGGTGGTCGCAAAGGGAGGTTCGACTGTAAACAGTCAATGAATTTTTGAAAGTAGTTTAAATTATAATTTCAAAAACACATTTTCACGACAGCGGTAACATGTACGTGAAATATAGATGGTAAAATAACCGGTTACTGGCTCCTGACAAGAGGCCCTGTGTACATGAAGTAATTTAACACAACGGCTCGTGACAGCGTACATAAAGTAATTCTACATACACATAGTTACATGTACTGTTTTCATGACTGCCTACATGAATGAATATTTGATTAGGCAAATTAGATTTTAAAAATTATATTAAAAAGCTTAAGGTTTTTACAATGTGTCGAAAGCCTACAAAAGAGGCGACGTCTCATTCTTTTGATTTATCTCATTGAAAGAAAGTTTCCCAACTGGTGCCATATAAGAACTATTATGATAAAAAAAAAATATGGAGTATATTCATGTTGATAGTATTAATAGTTCAACGTTTCAAAATGTTTATCAGTGAGATTTCAATCTTCATCGAAATCGGGTCTGTTAATTTTCTGCTGACAATATTTTTATCCTTAAAGCTCCGCGTTCAAAACCAAACCACATTTCACATTCTGATACCCTTTATTTGAATTTAATTAATAGCCGTACGTATATGACTCAAAAGTTTAGCTTGGTCTTAATAACGACGAAATGCGACTGTAATTCATGCTTCTAGCGATTAGACGATTAAAATACTTTGTTTTATATAATGTTCTCACCTCATTTTCCTCCAATGAAGGCGCCATTGCCGGAATTTCACGGGGAAGGTAAATTAACAACTTTCACTTTCGAATTTCGGTTTCGTTCTGACGTCAGTTTCACTTTCGCAATGCTGACCGTGACTTAGACCGTGACATTAGCGTGACACGATGCTCATTCCGTCTTCGCGTAAATTAAGCGTGGACTACTGGACAGGGAAACGGATCGTAAAGCTAAAGGTTTTTAAAAACTACAACCAAACCTGTATCAAGCTGTCACCCTCGGAGAATGGCTAAGCTACCGCTTAACGTAGGTTGCACAGAATACACGCCTGATAAAAAAAGACATTTTATGTAACATTTGATATGACTTGATGTACAGTTTTATATGCATTCACAAAAGCGCTCACAGAGTCACTTACTTGGTTAAGAAACTGCTGCAATAAAATATGGATTGCTAAGGAGAAACGAACTAATAAAGCATTATCACTGGCACCAAGATCCTTCAGTCAGTATGCGGTAGGTCGTTAGAAATTCAATTGCCTGACACGCGAGTGGTTTCCTTTAACAATTGAATTTCTTGCACCTACCGACTTAGACTTAGTAAAGAGTGAACGAGACCGCTTTTTATTAGGTCACCGTTCAATAGAAGTCACAATTACTGCAGTGCAATAATTAAGGGACGTAATTTGTTTTTCACAAATGACCGCGCTTATAATAGAATGTTACCACCTAATACGGTGCCGCTTAATACAGGTTTGACTGTCCTAAGAAAACTTCACAAAGTGACAAGCACAAATTCGGCGCAATATTGATTTATTTTGAGTTGCCAACATCGGTCATTGCGGAACGTACGTGGCTTTGTTAGTCTGGAATGAAATCCAGGGAAAAGCTATGAAATATCTAGAAAGTTTGGTTTATAAATTTCGTTGATAAATAAAGGTAACTTGACCACCGTAAAGCCTAACAGCTCAAACGAAGGGCTATCTATCACTCGAAACGTTAGCACTCGAATCTCTCTTTACTGTGGACAATTTACCTTAATTTTTTCAGCTCTATTGATAAACCAAACATTTTTTTTCTACTCCTCATCGACGCAGCACCGTAGCTTCTTTAGAAACTAAAATATCCATATGAAATATCTAGAGGACGTCTCAAGAGTCGAAGGAAACGGGCGGGGGGTTAAAGCAGGGAAAAGAGAACTGAAAGGCAGTGATTTTTACCTTTAATCCTGAAATATTTATACCCATCCCAATTACCCCCTTATGGTTTTACTCTGGTGCTCAGTTCACAAGACGTTCTAGAAACGTTTCGACAATTTTGAAAACTTCAGAAAGAACCATGTACGATCAACTTGCTCAACGTGGAATAAAAAAAAGATTGTGATTAGTTAAAATAAACTGAAAACTGCTGAAACATTTGTCAGAAGATTATTGCCTGAACTGATCAAACAGCGTATAAAAGCGTTGTTGCAATGTTTCGGCTGTTCATCTTGAAAGACAAAAAATAACACAGCCCGCCACCGAACATACCCCTTTCCACAAACACCATGTCAGCCACACGTGCAAATTGTGTGAATTACATACAAATACATACATACATACATACAAACCTTATTGATGCTCCCTAAGTGGGTTTTTCAGCTCAATACAAATTACCGTTACAAATCTAAATTAAGTAATTAAGGATATAAGTACAACAATATTATAATAATATTACAATGTATCAAGAGTATTACAAGTATATATTAACCTAATAAAACATTTGCGAAATGACGCCTAGAATTCTTGGGGCATTTTAAGAACTTAATACTATTATTCAAAGAGTTCCTGAGTTTGGTTCCTCTAAAAGCAAAAGATCGCTGCCCTGTTGACAGGCGACATAGGGGTATGTCCAAGGCACCAGACGATCGAGTTTGTCTATTATGGACTTGGAACGTAGTATAAACTTATCAGCAAGATAGTCTGGAACAAGATTGTTAATACATTTGTGCACCATGGTTGCATCGTTTAAAATAAGTTTCTCTCTAATAGGAAGCCATTTCAGTGATCGCAGCCCATCCGAAATATGGTCATACTTTCTTAGTCCCAGAATAATTCGTCCAGCGAATTCCACTTCCCTCTGATATTATTTTGGTCTAAACCCCTATTCACACCAACAAAACATGTTTATTTAAACCAGGTTTAACAAACAGAAAGCTGAACCATTGGCTTTGACATAGTATTCAGGTAAACTTTACTTTATGCTTTCACTTGGGCTAAATCTGTGGTCGACAAGAATCCGAAAGCAGCTTTTATGTAGAAAACAATTTTAAACTGTGTTAAACTAACGTGTTTAATTACAAGCCTTGGCCCCCCGGTGTGAATGGGGCATCAGTCAGTTAGGCGTTTAATATTCTTCAGTAGCAGGTCATCCACGGTGCGTTTGTTCCTCAGCTTACACGAATTAAGCTGAGCTACTGGCTTCCATTCCTGTCCTCTTCCCAAAGTGTGACGTATTGATCTACACCAGACAGTCCTTCATCCGGGTACTTGATCCTTGGATTCTCCCTGTGTTATCCGTAACCTGCCCCTCTCTTTCACCCGGCATAAAAAACTGAACCAAAAACAAAAACCTGAAACAAAAACAAAGTAAAGGAGAGAGAGAAGAATTCTAAAAACGTTCCCGGTTCCGGCCCGCTGCTTACTTTACTTAATAAAAAGAGCTACCTAAAATCTCACCTCTGTTGATTTTCCTTTTTGATTTTCTTACCGTCTAACGAATCAGGTTTTGCACAGGATCATCATTAAGCTTAGCCGACTTCTTAAAGATCTTTGTTCTCTCTTTTACAAGACAAGCAAAATCTGCCGTGATAAAAATAAATTACAATCGCGTTCGCAAAGGGAAGAAAAATAAAAAGCAAAAAAATGTTTTCTCGCTCTTCTACTGTTTTTGTCAAGTCAAACAATGATCGCTGCTGCACTTATACGCATGCACGTGCAAGTTAACAATGGTTTATAATCTATCTATATGTTTCTCTATATGTTGCCCCGACTGAATTTTTTCAGCCCGGCATTCTCCAGTCAAAGAGACTTCTTTATGTGGTCTCTAAGGAACACGTCGGTTTCTTTTAGGGTGAAAGATCAATCTAAGGTAGCCTATCACAGTCCAGTATATTCTGGGGTATCTGAAGAAGCAGTACAGCCATCGGTGGGTGTCAGGGGATAGGTAACTGCTAAATGTGGCTCATTTGACTTTGTGGCCACCTTTTGGAAAATCAGCTCAGATATATAAATGTACTTGAGAATGATGTATTATTCAGCGCCGTGCCTGACACAGGCATATTAGGAAAAAAGGAAATCCGAGTGCTCCTATCAGGAGTCGAACCTAAGACCTTCGGATAACTAGCTCGGATGTCAGTACCACTGAGCTTTAAGCGACTCGTGGGAGCTAAGGCCATTAAACTAGGTTCGTGGGACAAACATCCTAGATACTGCTAGGATACCTTACCTGTAAACTTGTGGGCAAATGTCGAAAAGAAAAAAGCAAACCGCACTCACAAGGTACATGTAAGGTAACGCTTTTAATTAGAACTGATCTCAAGGACTCTGAATAACCAACCCGATTTCAACTCCTCGGCTGTGCTTGTAAATACCCAGCTGGCCTGCCTCCTGCCAGTTGAGATTTTTAACTATGTTATTTTCAATTTAAATCATTACTTTGTGAAGTTTAATGCTCCGCCTCATTAGCACTTGGGTGATAAACACTGTAAATAAAGGTTATTTACTTTCTTTTACTTTTTGTACCAGCCCGCCGAGAGAACTAGACGATGGCGTTCACGTCACTGAAACTTGATGATCAATAAAAACTGTCAAACCGCAGAGAGGGAACAACTACTAAAAAATCATTCACAGATCATCACAATAAGCCATATATTAACGCTTGTACAGCCGGTTTTTTTAAGAAATTCATAATACGTGAAGTTCCTTCAACAAAACCACACTCTCAAACTATTTCATGACAATGTGCTCTCTCATGGCCTACCCTTCTTCGAAATGCAATTCTTTCGACGAACGTAGTTTTCGCATTTCAGTTCGCAAGATTAAAATTCACTTTGTTTCCAAATCGAATATCTCCTTGGAAGCTCTAGACTGAAGACTTAAGTCTTTCGGATTTTTATCGGGCCCTTTAACTATTGGGACGTTTACGGGAGCTTCGAGAAACGCAACTTAGGTCCAGAAAACGTGTCCCGTAGAGTTAACGGCCCCAAAAGTTACCGGGAGTTTGGAGAAACAGCCCCCTAAACCGGAGGCGGCTCATTTCCCGCGAGAGGCCTGAGTGAGATCGATGGAACTGAAGAGGTCAGGAGCGCTTTCCACTTTGCTAAAATTTTCGATTGAAAATAATTCTGGGAACTTTCCGTGTCAAACGGAAAGGCTTTTTTTTTCCATTCCGGCGTTCCAAACTTGTAATCTCACTGGTAGATCAAAAAACTTGGTGATGGCGCAACGGTAGCGCATGGCGCTGTACTTAATTTAATGCCCGCCAGTTATTCCTTTGAAAATATTCATTAAAAGCAGAATCAGTGCTCTTGAGGGTGAAAGAAGTAAGCTAAAAAATCAAATAAAATAAATAAATAATTTTTTTCGACTATAAACTTTTTATTGATGGTCAACACCTGCGTTCCTTTTAGGACTGTCTTTTCTTTTTTCCTTTTAGGACGGTCTTTTCTTTTTGAGAGACGTTCATTTTGCACTAAAGAGGCGTTTAGAGGGAATACAGAGCTCAAGGAAACAGCATAATAAAGAAATAATATATGGTGTCTCTCTGTTTCCAGATGGCATTTATTTAGCAACTTGACATATATACACAATGATTATGTGCTCACTGTTTCTGATAGTTAGTGGTGGGAGACATCTATATATTCTGTTAAAAAGTTAGAAAAAAATGAACCATCTATGCAAAATTTACACTTATTTTTCTCCTTTATGAAATAAAAACTGCAATATTCGATATTTACAGAAACAAATCGTAGTAAAGAATTTAAAACAGAGCGTCGAGATCTGCTAACTCTAGTCTAACGATGACTGCACCAACGTTGGAATTCCAAATGAGCATCACAACGTCAAATCAAACTTGACACATATATACAAAACACTTTTGTGCTTCCTGTATTTGAAGGTGCTCAGTGACACTGAAAATCAACACCAATTTGTCCTCTTTGTAAAATGAAAACTGTAATACTCCATATTTACAAATTCAATCGTGATCGAAATTTTAAATAAAAGTACAAAGTCAACTGACGACGAGCTGTCGGGAATTGAAAAAGGAGCAACTAAACTAAGGGGACTAGCATCTCCTTTTGTTTGTTTTTTTTGTTTTGTGAAAGTTTGAAAAAGCACTGTCTCTAACTTATTAATACCTAGTAAGATACAGAAAGAATAACTTCCACTTTGCAAATTTTGATAACTCTAAATTCTACCTTAACTCCTCACGTGATTGCAAACACGTCTGTTCTTGAATCTAAAGAGACCAGTAGTTATCTATTTCATGCTAGCAAAGCTAAAGCTGCTTTGTGAGTAGCTTTTGATGTAGATCACTTTGTAAGTAATAAGAGTCTGATAAGAATCTGATAAGATGTCTTCAATCCAAGTGATTGATCGTTCACTTTTGTTAATTTACTGTTCAATGTACTGACGCCTTCTTTCCAAAGAAAGTTCCAATTTTTAAGACAGGCATTCCTCTGCCAAGGTGAGACACCTGCAAATGATAAACAAAAATTAGATTTTAGGGTCAGTTTTGTGATCTGCTTTATCGGGCATAATTCTACTCCCTTGCACATAACTAACAAAAGGGGGAGGCATAACGATTAGCAATCACTGAGATTGTTTTCAAAACGAACAGTTGGTCTGATAACAACAGCACAACTTCAATGAACGAGCCTATGCCATTTAGTCGACTTTCAGGTTGATAAAAATCAATACTAATTCTCTGCGATACACATCGATATGTAGAACCCAGCTTACAGCCTTACAACAGACTACTGCACAATCACGTGATCGCGAAAGTCGACAACTAGACTATTTCCCGGGTCTCCCACACGCATTACAAAGCACAAAATGGTTTTATCACAACTCTAAAAGGGATCATTAGGAATGTCTACTGACCGTAATTTTTTTGTTAACCAATTCCGTTGAAGGAATAAATAACAATAAATCATAAATAAATATTGGAATAAAGTAAATAATTAATTCAGCATCCGTAATAATATAATTCAATAGCAAAACTAACCTTTACTTTCCAAAATCAAACGTCACGTTATCTCCAATCAGCATGAATGGTGCCCATTCGCAAACGTCAGAATAGCCGTTACTTCTCATCCACTTCATGGCCTGGTGAAGAGACTCACTGGCACTTTCCCCACGAACAAGGTGCTCATAGAAACGACTCATCAGTTTCTTTGTTGCTTCGTCTGGTATGGCCCACAGGGCCACCAACACTGAGCGTGCACCGGAACCTAAGAAAGCTCGAGCGATTCCAACGACTCCCTCCGCTTTAACATGTCCTCGTGCGCTGTAACTGCAGCTGAGTACTACAAGTTTTGCACGCAGTTGAACTCGTGAAATGTCAGCCATTGTCAAGAGGTAGTCTTTCTCGGTCGCAGTCCCCGGCTTCATTGAGCTTTCGGGAGCAAGAGCAATTTCTCCTCTGTCGGCATCACCATGAGCAGCAAAATGAATCAGACTTACAGAGTGTATGTTCTTAAGAACCGCTTGCTTACTTGCTTCCTTCCCTAACAAGGGCTGAGCTCCGATCAGTTTTCCGATCATCTCCGCTTCCTGTGTGGCAGATGGTAAACGGGAAAGATTCCCAAGGCATCCCTTGTAATACACGTCCCTAACGTCTGGATCGCCCACTATCAGTGCTCCGGTCTGACTGTGATAATGTGCTGGACAGTCCTGAATGAGCCCGAGAGTCGTCAAAGATGGAACAATGCGGATCCTGTAAGCCTCTGATAAGTAATTTCCTCTTTCATCCATTAAAGCTGCAAATGGAACTTTGTACAACACACGATCAGGAACAATCACAAGTTCAGGTTGATCGAGAAAGTCAGCCACAGGAGCGATGATCATTTGGTAACGCTCGGCTAGGGTGGGAAGGGGTTGCAGGTTTTCCTCTTCTTCCTCCTCTACTGGGCGGTAAACTGTCAAGCTTTCTTCCTCGGCTGGTTCACGTGTTGAGTCGCTGGCTTTCAAAAATGACAGTGATCGATCTTCGCACTGCTCTTGTGAAAGGATATTAAACCTTCTACAGCTTTCCTGACTAAAAACCTGATCAGCACTTCTCTTCAATCCCTTTTGAACAAAACATTCGTTGACGTCTATTTTACGAAAATGCATTGGTTTGTTTCCTTTAAGGACCGCCAAAAACATAAATTGATCAAGATATGAAATGTATAGACAGCTACAGTTACTTTCTCTCTTCAAGATCCTTTCAATAGCAGCCCAGGACGGCGGATTAACTGATAATTGTTGTTGAGAATAATGCTGAACTGAGATTAAGTCTGCCAAAGCTCTGGCTCGTGCAAGTTCTAGAACACAAACAGCATCTTTTACATTTCCACTAGAGAGAAGCAGTGCGGTGAGTAAATGATAGGAATGACTGCGGTCTTCTATAAGCGATATCTTAAAATTGGTCATTGCGTCCGAGAAAACTTCGCATTTTCTCGCACTTGTTAATGCTTGCAAAGAGATTCGAAAATATTTCATGTTGTGGACCTACATTTCCTTCTGAAATGTTGTCGTGTGTAAGTTGAAGGTGCCACGTAGCCTCTGCACTTATGTCATTGATCTCTCTGCTTATGGCAACTGCCTTCTCATGACACTGTTTAGCCTCAGAATGTTTACCAAGAGAACGAAACAAAGTTCCCAGGTTTCCATAACAGGCAGCTTCCCCTTCTCTGTCGCCAATTTCTGTTCTTATTGCAAGTGCTTTCCTTTGGTATTCTTCGGCTTTTCCATATTCACCAAGAGATTCAGAGACCCTTCCCAGGTTTCCATAACACGCGGCCTCTTCTTGTTTGTTACCAAGTTGTCTTTGTATTGCAAGTGCGTTGTTTAGATATTCTTCAGCCTTTGCATTTTCGCCGAGGGGAAGATACACAGTTGCCAGGTTTCCATAACATGCAGCTTCCCCTGCTCTGTCGCCAATTTCTTTTCTTATTGCAAGTGCTTTCCTTTGGTTTTCTTCAGCTTTTCCATATTCACCAAGAGAACGAAACAAAGTTCCCATGCTTCCATAACATGCGGCTTCCCCTTCTCTGTAGCCAATTTCTTTTGTTATTGCAAGTGCTTTCCTTTGGTATTCGTCAGCATTCCCATATTCCCCAAGAGATTCAGAGACCCTCCCTAGGTTTCCATAACACGCGGCCTCTCCTTTTTTGTTGCCAAGTTTTCTTTGTATTGCAAGTGCGTTGCTTAGATATTCTTCAGCCTTTGCATATTCACCACGGGAATAATACACAGTTCCCAAGTTTCCATAACATGCAGCTTCCCCTGCTCTGTCGCCAATTTCTTTTCTTATTGCAAGTGCTTTCATTTGGTATTCTTCAGCTTTTCCATATTCACCAAGACATTGAGAGACGCTTCCCAGGTTTCCATAACACGCGGCCTCTCCTTTTTTGTCAGTGCCAAATACTCTTTGTATTCTAAGTGCGTTGTTTAGATTTTCTTCAGCGTTTACATATTCACCGAGGGAATGATACACAGTTCCCAGGTTTCCATAACACAAAGCTTCTCCCTTCCTGTCGCCTGTTTCTATCATGATGCTCAGTGCTTTCTTATAAAGCTCTTTTGCTTCTTTATATTTGCTCTGAAGTTGATATAATTCTGCCAGTTGATAGGTTAGTTTGCCCTCTTCTGCCTTTAAGTTGAAGCCGTTAAGAAAGTCCAAAAGTTTTCTACCGCAGTTTATTGCACTTGTGTGATCGTTAAGAAGACGATACGCCTGAAATAACATACCGTATATGCTTGCGTATGCTAATTGGACCTCTCGCTCTTGGGCTGTGTTGCTTAGAAGAATCAGACATTCCTGCCACAACTCAGTAGCTTGTAGAACTCGACTTGTATTAAGAAGAAATATTCCAACGAGAAAGATCCACATGATTTTGTCTGTGTTGTCCATGGTGGTCTTAATTAAAAACCTGAGAAAGAAAACAAAAGTAGTGTCAAGGTTTTCTTTATACTGGTAAACCAGTGTTGAGCGATAATCATGTTTTCTAAGAGTGGGTAGTAACGACGTTAGTTTTATAAGGGCGCAGAAATGAAGGGGCGCCTGGCCACTTGGCTTTGACGCGGAACGAGACTAGGTCGAGAGCGCTGAAGGGTGCTCAGGCTCAAAACTCGCATGGCGGCCAATGAAGTTCAATCGGTTGATGTAGAAAATGGGAAAAGGTACAAAATTTGCACTTCCATCTTGTAAGATGAACATTTCTATATGATTATGAAGCTATAGGTGCTAAAGAAAGGGTTTCGATTTGCGGCCTGAAACAACACATGGTATATGGTTGTGTACGCTTATTCAATGGGGTTGATGCAGAATATAGGATAAGTACAACGGAACGGTTCAAAATTTAAAATTTACACTTCCATCTTGTCAGATGAACATTTTAATAGCATTTTGAAGCTATAGGTATGAAAGAAAGGGTTTAAATTTGGGAATTAACGGGGTGTTTTTTCAAATTAATTCGAACTTCTTCAAATTGGTATGCCATGCGATGTGTGAGAGCAGATTGCGTAAACTTCAGACTGAACTGATGAAAGGCAAGCTTAGCTCATCCATCTTATCCATTTTATTTTAAACTTTTCTGAACTTTTTGAATTAGAGACCATAGAACTGGATCCTTTATTTGTTAGCCTATAGTTGAAGTCGTGACTGAAAACAGTTTTGTACTGATAAGCCCAATATATTGTTATGTTTTAGAGAGTAGAGTCTTAAAGAAACTAATTTGAAACTAGCCAGGCTATGGGGTAAACCAGTTGAATGGACAGTTGTGCTTATATGCAGATGTGTTAGGCTAAAAGGGTAGGACTCGAACAGATCAGGCTAGGGTAGAAAATAATTGGACTTCAGTGCGCAGACTGTCAGCTGCTTATTAAACATTTTATACAATCGTCCGAATCGAGATCCGAAATTTGCAGGCTACCAGGCGTGTGATTACCAAAATAACGAGGCATTTCTCCCTTCTTGACTCTAAATTTGGTATGATCCATGATTATTTGTATCCTTTGTTCCGGAGGTAGCAAACCATCAGTATTTGTGGAAACATTCCTAACACCAGCTTTCCAGTAAATTGGTTTCACAATGCCTCATTTTCCATGGGGAGTATTTTCATAAGAACAGCTTGGGGTGGTGTTTCATATATCAGATCGATGCAAACGTACCAGCAACTGTCTCATGCAAAGATGAATTCAAACAAAACTAGCTGAAACTATCTAGAAATCCACACTAATAAACATGCAAAGGAAACCAACAAAGGATAAGGCTCAAAACACAAAGAGTGAAAATCATTGTTGCTGGTACTAACATATCAGGGAGATAGCCCTCAAGAGAAATGGGGCTGTAAGTCGACAGTGACAGGAAAGCAAAAGCAGCTGATCTTATTCGTTCCCCTCGGTCACAAAATTCAACACAATTCTGACGTATACAGTATTTCGTTTCTGATAAAATGATTTGATGGATTGATCAATTTCACAGGGGACTTGGAGGGGATCTAGCACAGTACGTTATTCACAACTTTTAAACGATCATATCACGTTTCGGCGTTCGGAAGAGAAAAGCCGACATTTATTGACAGAAACGTGCGTTAAAAGGAGGATGTTCCACACGAGTGCCTACGATATTCTAAGCAAATTGTTGTCCAAAGGTCTTAAACCATTCGAATGCAATAATCAACCTTGGTCAAAAGCAAAAAATAATTGTTCAATATGAAAAATTAGACAGAGCAAAATATTACCATTGAACTGTTGAAAACAATTAACTCTAATTCCTTTTCTTCATGGATAATTACATATTTGCTTCTTTTTGTCTTGTGGGGGGGAGGGGGGGTAGGGTGATTCGCCTCCTCTCTATAACTTCGCAAGTATAAAAGCCATAAAGCTGTGACGGTGAGATGTGTCCTTTGAGGTCCGCAAAGAGAATTGATGACGTCACATTACGTTGTAATAACATCAAGATTGTCAAATGGATGCCCTGTTGGATCCGCATCTTGGATTTCTGGATTTCCCCGAAACTTCAGGAAAGCGCCGAAATTGAACGAAAAGTAATCATCACCTATAAAAGAACACTAATATGGGCTAAAAAAAATAAAAGTTACAGAAAGAAAAGTAATTTTTCTTAATTTAAAATAAAGGATTTTCAATTTTCCGAAAAAATATGACAATCAAAAATTGTTTGCCATGAACATGAAGAATCAATTGAAAAGTCAAATCACACTCTGGTTCAATTTTAGCCGAAAGCGCAGCAAAAATGTACTCTTTTATAGTCTTTTTTACCGGATTAAAAGCTTAGGGATTACATACTTTTCAACAAACTATTTCCTATTTCTATCATCAAAATTGTATTCTAACGCCATTCGAATTTCGTTATAGAACGATTTATTGCATTCCATGTCATCGTTCAGTTTTTGATTTGGCAGTGCATGTAAAATTTGAGTTTCAGACAACAAGAGATAAACTTATTTTTTTGCTCTATATATACGCTAAGGTCAACGCTAAGGTGGTATGTACAAAAATCTTTCAACACTACTTACCACAATGCCTCTTACACTTCACAAATCATCACCATAGGCCAGTCGGGTCGATCGGGAATGACCGGAATCCACACAGTAGCGGGGAAAACGCACTTTTTTGATAACAGCTAACGACCGAAAACAAAAGCACTTAAAATTTGAAAACGAACATCAAAATCTCGAAAACAAAGCAGTTGAGACGCGAAAAGGAAACGTTCATTTGGAATGCGGACTGTTGAATATCAAATCAGATTGTTATGCCTCCTAACTTAAATACGTTTTCCGATTGGAGGAGAACGTGTCACGTGCCATGGGTCAAGACGCACTAACTTCCTAGGGCGAACAAAACCTTGAAACCGCGGCAAATTTGTGTGCCAGCCCGCGTCAAGAAAATAATTTGTATATAATTTGTTCTCAGCTTCGCCTCGGGGAACATTGAGGTTCTCGGGGAAACGAAACTCACTGTTTCCCCACGGGCCAGTCATTTAGTGCTTATGAAAATCAGCTTTGGGTAATGATTGGGTATTGTAGTCCATAATGACATTTTGATCTGTGAATGGCAGGCACTGACCAATACTTCGAGGCGATTTTGATCTCGAGCTTTGGGCTTTGTTTTCAAGTCTGAGTGGATCGTTTTTGATTGTCGAGTGCTGTTTTCTTTGATTTTTTTTTTTAATAGCTGATGAATTCGTTTACGACTTTTTCCTTTTCAAGTTTGCTGTGCTTCATTTTCCTGATTTAGGTCAAATTCTGTCAAGCAGGATTGAATTACCATGAGACGATCACATGATAACAATCAGAGCACCTAATCTCCCAATACGCAGAACACTATAATGGTTAAATAAACTGCACGTGATACTCAAGGAAGGCCGGCTATGACAAGCACATGCGTCAATAACATATAATTTACATGAAATAGATTGGCGAATAAAAACAAGTCTTAACCTAGTGAACTCTTCTCTAATGGTATCACGTGGGTGACGTTTAGTGGTGCTGGGTGACCGGCTGGCGGCAACAGGCGTCGCCAAAAATAAAAGTTTTGAAGTGCTTGCACTTGGAAGACTAGTCTACACGCTCCTTGCACTATTTAGAGTACTCCAGTATGAATTTCGAATCTCGAACAAATCAAGTTTCAAAGCCCTCTCTTACTTCCCTAAATTGCCTTATTTTGAAATCTTTGTCGAAAATATTGTTTTTTAGCAGACCCCCTGACCTCCATAAAACGCACGCCGACTGATAACCCCGACTGATGACTGGAATTTACCCACTGGGTGTTCAAATTGGTTCCCTTCTGCCCAATAATCAAAGACTCTTGCCGATCATCTTCCATGGTCGCAGCACCGAGGTTATGGAACTCCTTACCACTAAACATAAGATCTACGACAAGCCTGTGATATGTTTATAACTTAACTGAAAACATTTTTATTCAAGTAAGTTTTTTCAGAATGCGCTGAAAAATTGTTATACTTCCATGTTTCTTATCATTTGTTTCAACTTTCAGTTTGTAAAGCATAGTTGAACATTTAATTGGAAATTGCGTCATGTAAGAGTTGTAATTAGTAATCAATTCTCTTATAGCACAGACCAATGATGTCGCAGCTCTTTATTCCATTTTTATTGCAAGTATTACTATCAAGAATTCTAAACCAAAAACCAAAATCCAAAGAGGTACTTGGAAAAATAAGGTTATTTTTTTATTATAAAAAATAGGCTGTCTTATAAGATAAAACGAACAAGTTGAAAAGTTGGTAACTGTTGAGCCTGTAATTAACTTTCTTTCATTTAAATTTATCATGATGTTTTGGATAAATTACGTTACTACGTTTGAAGCTTTTTTGCTGTTTTTTATCATCCAAACATGTACTGCATCTGTGGTGTTTTCAGCTACTTCAAGTGCACTTGAGTACAACAAACATGAAGTGAAAATTAATTATTGAAAGAATATACTAATTTAGTCAGACAGCACTGTTCATCATCCAAGCGAACATCCGTGCTCTGTTCCTTGTAGGATCAAACAAAAGGTCGAAAATAATAAGTGAAAAAAAGGGATTTTCCCTGCAGAGAAAAACACACGCAATAGAGCAAGCACTGCCAGAATCTGCCATGCCTTGGGTGAAATTTTCAAAATCATAAAGATTAAATTCAGTACAAAAAGAACTGAATAAAAGAAATTACGTATTGATTGAGCAAAGGTCCTTTAAGTTGACAGTATCTGTTTCATTCCATCACCACGAGTTTCGTTGCGTAAGAGTTGACAATTATATTGCATATATATTCACCTTCAGATTTCTAAATTTCGAATTAACGAAAGGCGCAAAAAACTGTGTAGTTTCATACTATTTCTACGTATTTCAACGTTTTCTTATACAAGTATTTGGTAATTAAAGTCTTTTACGAGGATAGGACCGATTAAAAGAATAAGATATATAATAATGGAGTTAAAAACTACCAAATTACAATAATAGAGTAATCAGTAAGGAAGTAATCACTAAGGAAGCTAACTAACAATTTCGAGAAATGACAACCAAACAGCTCAGCCCTCTGCAGAGAAAACGCATGTACGATTTTGATACAACTGCGTTGCTATTTGACGGCAACGATAAAATGGAAATTATAGTTATATTTACTATTCAAATGGTACAAATAAAGGGCATACAAGAAAACAAATATCGAAACTTACCACGACGCCACTTACTGTGATAAAGCGTCGCCTTGCGCAGTCGTCGGAATGTTAACAGCGGTGGCGAAAAAGAGGACTTTATTATTGCGGACGCTAAACATTGAGAGCTCGAAATACAAAGCGCGTTAAAATCAAAAAAGGAATACCCAATGTTGGCAAATGATGTCACTAAAAGTGGAAAAACGAAACACCTATCGATGGCTCGAAAACGAAGCACCGAAAACTCGAGAAACAAAACATCCTAGTCTTGCATATTAATCGGCATCCTATAAAAGGAATAGTGAGCGGCAGCTTAATTGTGTGTCATAACTTGGCTATAAGGTTCACAAATACTAGACGGACCTTACTTATCATATATAATTTTATTTATTTTCAAAGCTTCCGCCTTAAAAATTATTCTAAAAAAGAACTAAAAACAGAAGGGAGACAAAAATCAGTGGTGACGCGTATCTTGAAACCGAAATACGCAAAGCTGAAACAGAAATACACTGGAAACACTTGCTTTTTACCGCTTGAAATTCGAGGCGGTTGACAAAAAGGGCCGAAGGCACGATGCGTCAAATGCGTGGATTCTCGCGTGGGAGCATCACTCGCTTCAGACTTTCGTTTGTAGACTGCGGGCGTTCGTATGACGGACCAACGCAAAAATACGGTCTGTTTTGCAGTTTGACAAAGCACATATTACATTCGAATACAAAATGAAGTACCTGAAAAGTCAGCCGCTCAACTCGAAAATGAAACAGCTGATAATTAAAGTCTTTGAGACTTTAATATTACACTACTCGATGCTTCATCGTAATCATAATCAACTTTAATCAGGTGGTTTTGCATATGTAGTGTGAGCAAGAGACAAGGAAAAAGGAAAATCATAGTATTCATATTTAGAAACAGCTATTAATTTTTTTTTACGCGAATAACATTGAATAACATTGAAACTGAAATTGTGACTTCCTTGAACATGAAGTATGTTTTACATGAGGCGAATTTCTCGTAAAGACAAACAAACAAAAAAAACACAGAAATGAAATCAAGGCTCCTGTGAGCCAACTCGTGACTGCAGATGTGACTGGCCGGGTAACAATATTAAAAGCGGTACTCGCATAAAACTAAGCTACAAGGAGGCCGTCGATAAAACCAGGAACATGGAATATTCCGGAACATTCCGAACATCCCGGAACATTCCGGAACATTCCGGAACATCCCGGAACAAGAAAAAAAATTAAGATACAAAAAAATCAGTAATAATAATAATAATAAATTAAACAAAAATAAAGAAAAAAATGAAAAAAAGTGTGTATATTTATATAAAATTAAATTACATTGTATCCGAAAAAAAATTCATATAAGAAGAATTACGGAGTAGGTGGAGAGGTGGGACGGTAGTATAAATGGGGTGTTGAACTGACCACACTGGATGAAGGCGCAAGAACTTTCCCGCCATTTGCAGCACGTGCTTATCGTCCGCTACGCCAGAAACTGATCAGTTCCGGCTATTTTCAGTGGATTTTATCTTAAAAACAAACAGGCCTAACAGGAAATTTTGTTCATATGAAAAATAGTTATAAGCATAGAGAACAGCTTTGTAAAAGCAAACAATCTACAAGGAACCGCACAACGAAAATGCTGCAAGTATACGCAGGATCTGTGAAAGATCTAATCAGCCAAAAATATAAATGACTCAAATTTCTCAAGGCTGATCGGACTGCTTAGAAAACCTAACACGACAGTGACATGATAGAGGTTGCCGCATTCTGTTGATTCTCGGTTTGGTCTCATTGGAAGGGAAGAGAAGTTTTCGTGGCTTTCGTTCGAGAAACGGGTCCAAGCTCCCGAACGACTAACAAAGGAGTACAAATACGGAACGTGAGGCCCTAGGCGAAGACGGCGGGGAACCCGGGAGGGTTTTGGTAAAAAGACTGCGCGAACGACTTTTAGCTCCACTCTGAACATCAGGAAATTGATTCTTTGGTCAGCCGAGCCGGAACTGATCCAATTCTGGCGTAGCCGGCGATAAGCACGTGCTGCAAATGGCGGGAAAGTACTTGCGCCTTCATTCAGTGTGGTCAGTTACAACACCCCATTTATCGTAGGTACCTCATATATCCCCTATTATAATAAGGGATACATGAAGTACCTACCATTGAAGTACATACTCCATTTATACTACCCTCCCATCTACTCCGTAATTCTTCTTATATGAATTTTTTTCGGATACAATGTAATTTCATTTTATGTAAATATACTCACTTTTTTTTTCATGTTTTCCTTTATTTTTGTTCAATTTATCATTATTATTATTTTTTTATCTTAATTTTTTTTTCGTGTTCCGGGATGTTCCGGAATGTTCCATGTTCCTGGTTTTATCGACGGCCGCTACAAGGATTCGTGGACGCCATGCCAAATTGCCGGAATGCATTATGTACATAATGTCATTTGCTTAACACGTAAAACAATTAAATTACGCACGCACTCTGTTTCCTTTCGGTGCGCGATGCAACGCAAAGGTGGACGTACACGTTCTTTGGTGATTTTACGTGGTTGTCTATCGACTTAAAAAAAGCGTCCAGTTTTTATTCCAAGAACCTCCGTAATTATTTTTTCCTTGCGTCGTGTTCTTACCGAATAAAACTTGAAATTTTGTTTGCCTAGACGTGACTAAAATCTTGCTGTTTTCAGTATGGTAATATTCCTTTTAACGTTCAAACGACGGCTCCTCTCAGCGTTTTATAACATCGGAAGAAGCTTTCAATCTTGTTAACGTTGCTTTTTAGGCTTACCAAATGAACGTAATATAGAAATACGTCAAGCGTTGCGCTGATTTTTTACTGATGTGCATTAGTAAACTTTTAAGTGTTTACATTTGTTGTTGTGAGTAGATCTTATCGCTCACACTGGACCCCGAATGAAATTTATTGCGAAGCTTAGGTTTTTGTTCCCTATTTTACCCTTAGCTTTTCATCCACGGAACAGCCTTGAACAGGGTTTTTTTATATTTATATATATTTTGCAGCCAGAGATAGAAGTACATGAAGTGTTGTGTTCGGCTGCATGTAAGTTCCTTGTTTACATCCTGATCTTATCTATTAGGTTTGACACCGAAGGGAGATTTATCGCTCAGTGGAATTTCATATTATTTCAGTCACGTCGTTTCCACGGATTTTAGGGTAAGCTCCTTTAAAAGTTTTCATGTTTGCATGACAACTTCACGTCGATTTAAGTGTGTACCCACGTTTCGTGGGTCGTTAAGTATTCATATATTCATGCTATTGTTTAGACTCATTGCCGATTCATCTGTGTTCACGTCGGATGTCACTCGGGAATGTAAGACAACTATAGAAATCGGAGGGCTCTTTGAGGAAATGTGTGACAATTTCCTTTTGTTTGTCATCTGAGAACGAACAATAGCTGTAATTCTAATTATTTCCCCTCGCATTCTTTAACCACACACTGAAACGAGCAGTTCCGCCTATCGAAGATTAGCCTCTCTCGCAGATTGGCTCGTCACGCAATCTTTTCTCCCCAACAAGACAAACCAAAAGAGCGTCTGCGAGGTAGGTTAACGAAGTAGAACTTTTGGAAAATATTCTTCCTGAAAGGAAAGTTGCCCCTTAGTTTCGGTCAATGGAAAGAGTTAGCCGACAACACTTCTGCTAGCTGTTTTCTATTAAGATTAAGTTATTCGTTGAGTTGATTTTACGCCCTTGTTTTTTGAATTGATATAAAGTTTACAGCTTATCGAGCGAGCGAGTGACATTCAGCCCACAGCGATAACTCGTTCATTGCGCAAACACATTCACGAGTTAAAAAGGATAACAAACATTCTTAACCCCTGAAACTACTAGGCGAGGACAAATAATTGCGTTCCCTGGGCATCAGCCAGTTGTACCGCTGTGACGTCATTAGTTTTGGTGATTTGAGCCGTTTTTGGAAATAAACTAGTGAGGGAGAAAAAGGTCTTGGAATGCACACCTAAATGGTAAAATCAAAGTGAGTTGTGACCCGAAAACCAAGCATTTTTACTCGACGTTTTTATTTATTTATTTATTTATTTATTTATTTATTTATTTATTTATTTATTTTGGAAAATTCGATCTAACAACCAAATACCTCTATGTGCTTAAAATACACACAGACATACATACATATGAACAAGCTTAAACAAGCGTTATGAACTTTTATCAACATGCAGGTATCGATGAAAATACATTCTTAGTGCATGCCTCTTCATATGAGCCCGGTGACCGGGCTGGCTCGGTAGCTCGCTGTTCATATGGGAAATTTAATCCCGGTTAATTTACCGAGATGAAAAATGTCCAAAAGGCCCCAAAAAGGCCGGTGGAACCGCGTTCCGACTTTTCAGCGACCTTACAAGCCACGCAATCTCGGTCGCAAAAACCGAGACCTCGGTAACCGGGCCAGCCCGCCTTCTCATATGAACACATCGAAATTTTTGTAAAGAAAAGAGTGGAGAGGCCAGATCTCGGAAACGAAGCCAGCCCGGTCGACCGGGCTCAAATGAAGAGGCCCTTAGATATAAGAGTTAAGCAAATGCGCGCGCGCATGTATCCTTAAAATCTGTAGCATTCTTTTTAACGGTCAATAATTGTAATGAACTCCACAAACCCAAAAGACAAATTAAAAAGAAGAAAGAAGAGAAAAAGGGAAACAAAAAGACGAGCGTGTAGGGGAAAGTTTCCTGCTTTCTGCGCTTGCATTAAAACGAACTTTTAAAATTGTTTGCCAGTCTAAAGAGAAAGGTTGAGTTACAAACAACATTTTAGGTTGTTTGGTTGTAAGTGGACGTACTACCGCACAAAAATGCAATTTCCAGCTTCAATTTGCGGTATGTGTCTCGAATTTCAGCAGCCAAAGCTCATGCACAATCAATTTCAACTGAAGTCAGATCACACTCTTATTCAATTTCAGTCTTAAGAGCGCCTAGAATACAGGCTACTGAACACACTATGTCCTCGTTCTGTCATTTAAGTCAATGTATTTCACTGGCATCAGAGTTTTGGCGTTACAGAAAGATTTCTCGTACTCCAGATCTTGTCTTCAGTTCTTAATTTCGGAGCGCGAGCAAAATTTGCATGTTCGTCAGTCAACGCAAAGTAAAATAAACATTTTCTTTACTCTCTACATACGCAAATGCCAACGCTAAGGTGATATATACAAAACATTCAACACAACAAGCTTTCGAAATTATTTGTACTTACCTCAATATCTCTCGCACTTAACAAATCGTCACAACGGGAATGAGCGGAATTTACACAGTAGCGGGATAAACAAGTTTCTTCATTACCAGCTAACGATCGAAAATAAAAGCACTAAAAATTTGAAAAGGAACATCAAAAGTTCGAAAACGAAGCGTCTGAGACTCGAAAATGGAACGTTCATTGGTTTATTCGGGTTGTTGAACACATACTAATATCAGATCAGATAACTAATAACTAATATCAGATCAGATTAAATGCACACAGGTGAATTAAGGCCTGGTCCTAAATTCCTGTCTTGAAAAATTTAGTGTGTGTGTGTATTGTGTTGGATGTTGTCTAGGTTTGTTAACATTTTACATAACTTAAAAAAAAACCTCTAGCATCGGCTTAATTGTAATAAATTATAGAAATTGAAAGGGTTAAGGAGGTCATCTGTTGTCACGTTGCTCAATTAAAATTAAAATCTTTAGAGCAAAGTGGGAACACTTTTTATTACTTCCTGGAGGCTCCCACCTGGCTCACATAACCTTTATACTGTCAAGAATATCACTTCCAAAATTCTCACGCTTGGTAACTTTTAAATAACTTTATTAAATAACTTTTTTATAACTTTATTATGTTATTATATCTTTATTTCTTATTTCTTTATATCTTTTTCTCTTTACTTCATTATAACTTTTAAATAACTTTATTATTATATACCGCACATATCACCAAGTCTCATGGCGGTTTACAATTCGATGGGGTGAGATCGGACGTCAACATGTGAAAGCGCCTCTGGCAGCCGTTATCGGTCCATATTAGATCTCACCCATCCACCCACTCAACCCAAGCATGAATGTGGAAGATAGGGGGCCAGACCACAACACCGCGAACTACGTCCCCTACTCTTGCAAACAGTGTGTGGGTTCTTTAACGTCCCACAAAGTAATCATGAAGGGTTGTGAGACGGGACGGACGATTTATCGTCCTTATCCGAGAAGACTAGAAAGTCTAGCCATTTGCAGATGCCATGGGCATTACAAAGGCAGCACTTTTTCTCCTCACTTAATTTAAAGACCCTGAGTGTTGGTCCGGCCGGGGTTTGAACCCGCGACCTCCCGCATGGGAGCCCGGTGCTCTACCAATTGCAACTGAGCCAACCGGTTGGTACGAAAACATCAATGATGGTTTTAGACACTGTGTTCAAGTACAAAACATTATTTATTTTTAGAACTAACGAAAAATTTAATAATTTCTAAGCACCGAACTTTTATTTTTGCAGTTCGTACCTGTCTCGTACTAGTAAAGGTAAATTACTATCAGAATAAACTGTTCCGACTTTTGGTCGAACGTTTTCCAGCATTTTCTGGCCTCACCGAGTCACGATATTAGTATGAAGGCCTTAGAGGATAAACCCGGACCCTGACTTTCGTGTCTAAATTTACTTGAGTAGTTTTAGGTATTGATACTTGGGTATTTTAGTTGAACGCTGACATCTGGATCCGTGTCCGATAGTTCGTTTTAAAGTTTACGAATTTTGTTAGTCTGAGTTGTTCCTTTTTTTTTATTTAATGATCGCGTGCTCTTTTCTTTGATTTTTTAACATTGCCGATGATTCGTTTTCGAGTTTTTTTCCTTTCCAAGTTCCCTTGTGCTTCATTTTCCAGATTTAGGTTGATTTAGTTTTGGGTGCCTCGATGCTTCCTTTCTTGGTCAATGTTGCTTTTTCGACCTTAGCATGCTTCTCTTTCAAAATCCGCGGTATGACTTCGAATTAATTCTTATTCAGTCAAGGTTGGAGTGCTTCGATTTTCAATTTAAACGTATTTTTTGAGGTGTTTGTGCGCGATACAAATTCTTTTCAACATTAATAAATAGACACTGGTCAAGTACAATTGCCCTAACATGAAACGACCACGTGAACATGCAGAGCACGTGATGTCTCGTTACACCAAAAACCCTAACGGCCAAAAAGAGTGCACGTGATACTTCTATGATGCAGACTATGAGGAGCATATACATGCACGTCAGTAACATATAGGTTACACAGAACGGACTGTGAATAAAATGAAGTGAAAAACAGGAGCTCTTAACCTAGTTATCTTTGTAGTTATAAGGGTAGTAGCGGTGCAGGAGGGTCTGGATGGGGGTGTCTCGAAAACACTAAACACTAAAATTTTTCCTTCTATGACATCAAACAGTTAAATTTTCGGCTGTTTAACATCTAGCACTAAAAAATTCACTGTAACACTAAATTTGATACAAATGTAAGCGGAAATGGCTTAAAAAAGCGAAAGATACCAATTAAGACAAACATGGACATTCGATATGGAATAATATCTACAATTAATTTACAGACATTTTCATAACAATTTTGTGTTTGCTCATTGTTTATGTTTCTATCATGGAAAATCATGGGAGACTTTTTTCTCAGCAGAAGGGTACATTATGCTCGACAATGAAAATTTTCCTCTGTCGTTATTACACTTTTGCAATCTTTCATTTCAAATTTTTTTTAATCCCTACAGCCGTGACTAACGAAAAACAAATGCAACTGCAACTCTTGCGTGACTTTGAGAATTTCGCAAGAAGAATGAGACTAAGATATATTTTTCACGGGCAGGATAAAGAACCGCATCCGTTCCACGTCAAATCTACGTGGAAATCACCAATACAGCGGTCAGTTGCCCTAGAGAGTTGTTTAGAAGAGGTTAAAATACAACTTGCAGAAATCAAACCCACAAAGCCAAAACATAATCTTCCAGCAGCTGAACAAAAGGCATTCAAGGCCTTAAAGCACGACAAAGAGATCAACCTCAAAAAGGCAGATAAAGGGACGACCACTGTTGTATTTAGCATACAAGACAAAATCAAAGAAGGTCAAATTCAACTAGATAACAAAGAACACTACAGACCACTTGAAGAACCAATGGTAGAGGAGACAAACCGCAGAGTTATACAACTAGTTAATGAACTCTACCACAAAAACCACATAGACGAAACAACTAAAAAAATGGCTTTGTGAAAGATCAAACCCGCGTCTTCTACAGACTTACTAAAATTCACAAACCGACACCAGTCGGAAGACCCATAATATCAGGATGAGTTGGCCCAACAGAGAAACTATTATCATTTGTTGATAGAACTCTTCAGCCTATAGCAAAACAGCAGAGATCATATCTGAAAGACACAACTGACTTCATTAACTTCATAGAGAGAACGAAAGTCCTAAAGGGGATTTTTCTTGTTTCAATGGACGTAACGAGCTTATATACAAACATACCACAGGAGGAGGATGCATTCTATAAAAATAAACCTCCTATCCCTACTCCACTACTTAAAGAAGCGCTCAGGCTTATTTTACAAGAAAATTCATTCCAGTTTAATGGAAAGAATTATCTCCAAACACATGGAACCGCCATGGGGACAAAGATGGCAGTCGCCTTTACCAATATTTTCATGGGCAGAGTTGAAACAGAAATCATGAGCCAAAGCACAATCAAACCGCTCGTTTGGAAACGCTACATAGACGACATATTCTCCCTCCTGGAACACAAACTGAGGAGAAATTACACAGTTCGTTGAACAAGCAAACAAACACCACCCTACAATCAAATTCACGGCTGAAGTTTCAGATACTGAAAAAGCTTTCTTGGACACCATTATCTACAAAGGCGTATTTTTCGAAACAAAATCAGTAGTTGATATGCGAACCCACTTCAAGCCAACGAAGACATTTTAATATACACATTTCTCGTCCTGTCACCCACCCGGTGTCAAAAGGGGATTTGTGAAAGGAGAGGCTTTACGACTTCTAAGGACAAACTCTTCTAAAACATTATTTGAAGAGAAAATTAAGACTTTTAAAACGCACCTTACAGAGACAGGTTACCCTAAAGGGTTTATCAAAAAAAAAAAAAAAAAAAAAACCCTCGCACATGCAAGTACATTTTCAAGATAGATCACAAGCCCCCCAACAAAAGAATAAAGAAAATAAAAGAATCTTGCCGTTTGTAACACAATATAATCCATCAGTGCCAAACTTAAAGGAAATCCTTATGAGCAAATGGCATTTAATAGAGCAACAACCAAAGCTCAGAGAGATTTTTGAGGAACCGCCACTAATCTCATGCAAGAGAGGGCGTTCCCTAAAAGACATACTCGTCAGATCAAAACTGTGACTGAACATGGCCAAAAACACGCAAGTGGGGGTCGCGCAGGCCTATCTTCATTCCTTTTTACACAAAATGTCTGAAGAACTTATGCGCATAAGTACAAAGTATGCATATTGACCAGTTCGGTCAGTTGTGCGCAGGCTCTTCTCTTTTTGTTTCTAGTTTTGCACGCCTTTATCATAAGAGCTAAGTTTGAAGAACCTTAGTCCATTTTTTCTAACATTATTGCATTCTCTATGAAACTTTTATTGATCTTTAATGCGTGAAATCACTGTTCTAATACTTTTTAACACTTAACAGTTAACTTTTTTAAAACGCTAAACATTAAAATTTTACAAATTTTAACACTAAACATTAAAAAAAAAAAACGCCAAATAACACTTAACACTAAACCCCATCCAGACCCTCGTGCAGGGGTAACTGGTCACAAGAGGCGTCTCTTATAGTCTTTATGGTCCCAGTGTAGTGTGGTGTGACGAGAAAAAGTTTTAAAAGCGTTTGTATTTGGGTGACTATGCTACACGCTCCTTGTACTATTTAGAGCGCTTAAGTACGAATTTCGAGTCTCCAACCAATCCAGTTTTCAAAGCACTCTCTGTTCCCTAACGTCTAGCAATGAGATTTGTGTGTCAGCCGACATGACACGTGATAATCTAGAGCACGTGCGATAGGTTTAAGAAGTCGTGCTTTCACTTGTATTTAGTGTTGTGCTGGTACTACGATCTGAGGGTTTCCGGTTTAATAAACCAACATTTCAGAACGGTGTTTTGGCATAAAACGCATATAAACTGATCATGCAGTTACGGTACTCTTTACCCACTCTACATAATATCTAAACACATGCTAAACACAAGGTACCTAAAAATGTAGCCTGCGAACGCAGACGTATTTCCGGAAATACGTCTGCGTTCGCAGGCTATTAAAAATGTGGACTAATTTCTAGCTTGGTCCAAGATATACCACATATTATGAGCGACTTTAACTGCTGCCAGCAATCGAGGCTCTCCAAAAAAATCCTCTTAACTTTATACTCAGAAATGAAATTCTATCAAAATATTAACCCACCTTACTCCGATAAGAGTTATCACCAAGAATATATAGTCAACTCAAGGGACCCTTGGCTGTGGTCTCTAGGAAAAAACTGCAGTTGATTCTTTCTTGCCTTTATATTTTTAATCGAGGGAGGGGTTGCTAATACCTGTCGACAAAAGGTTCAAAGGTAGACTCGCTGTGCCAGACATCTATTGATTGATCCTTGTTTCCGGTGAACACCCGGTTACAAGCAAAGGCCAGAGTGTATAAAACTTTGTAAGCTATTCTATGACCGTGATGATAGGGGCAAGGCCCGCTTGTGGTGTCAAGGGCGGGGACCGGTGCTCTGAAGGAGTTATCCCTTTCCCCCATCCCCGGCTTCCGTATTCTGTATTTTCAAGTGTATTAAAGACAGCCAGTCAGTTAATCAATCAATCAATAATTAACTTTTATTTACCTACTATACCTTAACTTTGATAAGCAGCACATGAGAATCTACCTCATTCAGCAAATTCATAGTAAGCTGGTTTTCTGGCAGCCGTAAAATTGACAAATACTGTTATGAAATAAACCCGTATCAAACTACTTCTGTTAGCTACAGTAAGTTTTATCAGTAAAAATAACCCATCCACTAATAATTAACACTGAAGATCTAAACTAATTATTCCTCTTTGGAAAATGAAAACTGCAATGTACTCGATACGTACAAACTTAATCTTCATCGACGTTTTGAATCAACACACGACGAACTGTTAGAAATATGAAAAGGAGCAGCAAAACGTAGGGATATTAGCATCTCTTTTGCTTTTGCATGATTGACGATTAACAAACATATGAATCATTTCATATACTTCACATCACATTCATTTGTGTAAGTTTGAAAAACCAATGTCTCTACCTTATTTACACCTTCTAAGATAGAAAAACAATAACTTTGACTGTGAAAAGTTTGAGAACTCTAAGTGCTGAAAGTACCAAATTGGAACCCCATTTTAGACCCCCTAAAGGGTAGGACGATTACCCATTTCGGTTTATTATAGAAGGCTCCCCTTCCACGAGAATTTCGTAACAGCACTAAACTCATCACGTGATTGTAAAATAGTCTGTTCTTGAATCTAAAGAGATCGTTATCTATTTCATGCTGGCCGAGATAAAGCTGCTTGCTGAGTAGCTTAGATAACTTCAAACCAGACAATAAAGTTAAATTCTAAGTAAAAAGAGTCTGATAGTTATTGCCTTCAGTTTAAGTGATTGAGTGTTATCTTTGGTTAACTGAATGTTCAGATGTCCTCTTGCCAAGTTTCAACTTGTAAGGTATTCTTTAGTCAAGAGAAGTCACCTGCAAATGATAAACATAATCGGTTTGTTTCCTAAACGAATAGTTGGACTGATAACAATAGCAAAAACTTTATGAACATGTCCATTAGTCGAATTTCAGGTTGATGCAAATCAATACTAATTCGTCTCGGTATACATCGAAACAGAACCCAGCTGAAAGCCTTACAACAGACTAATATACAATCACGTGATCAGGGAAGTCGACAACTGGACTATTTCCTGGGTCTTCCACACGCATTATAAAACACAAAATGGTTTTATCACAACTTTAAAAAGGATAATAAAGAATGTCTACTGAACGTATCTTTTTTGTTAACCAATTCAGTTGTTGGAATAAATGACAATAAATAACAAACATTTGTTGGATTAAAGTGAATAATTCATTCAGCACCCCTAATAATGTAACCCAATAGTAAAACTATAACCTTTACTTTCGGAAATCAAACGTCACGTTATCTCCAATCAGCATGAATGGCGCCCAGTCTCTCATATCACGATAGCCATTATTTCTCATCCACTTCATGGCCTGGTGAAGAGATTCACTAGCACTTTCCCCACGAACAAGGTGCTCATAGAAACGACTCATCAGTTTCTTTGTTGCTTCGTCTGGTATGGCCCACAGGGCCACCAACACTGAGCGTGCACCGGAACCTAAGAAAGCTCGAGCGATTCCAACAACTCCCTCCGCTTTAACGAGTCCTCGTGCGCTGTGACAGCAGCTGAGTACTACAAGTTTTGCACGCAGTTGAACTCGTGAAATGTCAGCCATTGTCAACAGGTAGTCTTTCTCGGTCGCGGTCCGCGGCTTAATTGAGCTTTCAGGGGCAAGAGCAATTTCTCCTCTTTCGGCATCACCATGAGCAGCAAAATGAATCAGACTTACAGAGTGTATGTTCTGAAGAACCGCTTCCTTAGTTGCTCGCTTCCCTAACAAAGGCTCAGCTCCGATCAGTTTTCCGATCATCTCCGCTTCCTGTTTGGCAGATGGCAAACGGGAAAGATTCCCAAAGCATCCCTTGTAATACACGTCCCTAACGTCCGGATCGCCCACTATCAGTGCTCCGGTCTGACTGTGATAATCTGCTGGACTGTCCTGAATGAGCCCGAGAGTCGTCAAAGAAGGAACAATGCGGATCCTGAAAGACTCTGATAAGTAATTTCCTCTTTCATCCATCAAGGCTGCAAATGGAACTTTGTACAAGATGCGATCAGGGACAATAACAATTTCAGGTTGATCGAGAAAGTCAGCCACAGGAGCGATGATCATTTTGTATCGCTCGGCTAGGGTGGGTAGGGGCTGCAGGCTTTCCTCTTCTTCCTCCTCTACTGGATGGAAAAGTGCCAAACTTTCTTCCTCAGATGGTTCACGTGTTGAGTCGCTGGCTTTCGTAAATGACAGTGATCGATCTTCGCACTGCACTTCAGAAAGAACATTAAACCTTCTAAAGCTTTCCTCACTAAAAACCTGATCAGCATTTCTCTCCAATCCCTTGTGAACAAAGCATTTGTTAACGTCTATTTTACGAAAACGTATTGGTTTGTTTCCTTTAAGGACCCACAAACACATAAATTGATCAAGATATGAAATGTATAGACAACTGCAGTTACTTTCTTTCTTCACGATCCTTTCAATACCAGCCCAGGACGGCGGATTAACTGATATTTGTTGATGCTGAACTGATATTAAGTCCGCCAGAGCTCTGGCTCGTGCAAGTTCTAGAACACAAACAGCATCTTTTACATTTCCACTAGCGCAAAGCTGTGTGCTGAGTAAATGATAGGAGTAACTGCGATCGTCTATAAGCGATATCTTAAATTGGTCATTCCGTCCGAGGAAACTTCGCATTTTCTCGCACTTGTTAACGCTTTCAAAGAGATTCGAAAATATTTCATGTTGTGAATCCACATTTCCTTCTGAAATAATGTCGTACGCAAGTTGAAGGCGCCACGTAGCCTCAGCACTTATATTACTGATCTCTCTGCTTATGGCAACTGCCTTCTCATGATATTGTTTAGCCTCAGGATGTTTACCAAGACAACGAAACAAAGTTCCCAGGTTTCCATAGCATGTAGCTTTCCCTTCTCTGTCGCCAATTTTTTTTGTTATTGCAAGTGCTTTCCTTTGGTATTCCTCGGCTTCTCCAAATTCACCAAGATATTCAGAGACCCATCCCAGGTTTCCATAACACGCGGCCTCTCCACTTTTGTTGCCATGTTGTCTTTGTATTGCAAGTGCGTTGTTTAGATACTCTTCAGCCTTTGCATATTCGCCGAGGGAAAGATACACAGTGGCCAGGTTTACATAACATGAAGCTTCCCTTTCTCTGTCACCAATTTCTTTTGTTATTGCAAGTGCTTTCCTCAGGTATTCTTCAGCTTTTCCATATTCACCAAGAAAATGATAGACAGTTCCCAGTTTTCCATAACATGCGGCTTCTCCTTCTTTGTTGCCAAGTTGTCTTCGTATTGCAAGTGCGTTGTTTAGATATTCTTCAGCCTTTGCATATTCACCACGGGAAAGATACACCGTTCCTAGATTACTATAACATGTAGCTTCCCCTTCTCTGTCGCCAATTTCTTTTCTTACCGTAAGTGCTTTTTTCTGGTATTCTTCAGCTTTTCCATATTCACCAAGAGATGTAAAGACACATCCGAGGTTTCCATAACACGTGGCCTCTCCTTCTTTATTGCCAAGTTGTCTTTGTATTGCAAGTGCGTTGTTTAGATACTCTTTAGCCTTTGCATTTTCACCGCGGGAATGATACACAGTTCCCAGGTTTCCATAACAGGTAGCTTCCCCTCTTCTGTTGCCAATTTCTTTTCTTATTGCAAGTGCTTTCCTTTGGTATTCTTCAGCTTTTCCGTATTCACCAAGAGATTTAGAGACCCTTCCAAGGTTTCCATAACACGTGGCCTCTCCTTCTTTGTTGCCAAGTTGTCTTTGTATTGCAAGTGCGTTGTTTAGATACTCTTCAGCCTTTGCATTTTCACGACGAGAATAATACACAGTTCCCAGGTTTCCATAACATGCAGCTTCCCCTTCTCTGTCGCCAATTTCTTTTCTTATTGCAAGTGCTTTCCGTTGATATTCTTCAGCTTTTCCATATTCACCAAGATATTGAGAGACACTTCCCAGGTTTCCATAACACGCGGCCTCTCCTTTTATGTTGCCAAGTTGTCTTTGTATTGCAAGTGCGTCGTTTAGATATTCTTCAGCCTTTGCATATTCGCCGATGGAAAAATACACAGTTGCCAGGTTTCCATAACATGCAGCTTCCCCTTCTCTGTCGCCAATTCCTTTGCTTATTGCAAGTGCTTTCCTTTGGTATTCTTCAGCTTTTTCATATTTACCAAGACATTCAGAAACACTTCCCAGGTTTCCGTAACACGCGGCCTCTCCTTTTTGGTTGCCAAGTTGTCTTTGTATTACAAGTGCGCTGTTTAGATATTCTTCAGCTTTTGCATATTCGCCGAGGGAAAGATACACAGTTCCCAGGCTTCCATAACATGCAGCTTCCCCTCCTCTGTCGCCAATTCCTTTGCTTATTGCAAGTGCTTTCCTTTGGTATTCTTCAGCTTTTTCATATTTACCAAGACATTCAGAAACACTTCCCAGGTTTCCATAACATGCAGCTTTCCCTTCTCTCTCACCTATTTCTATCAGGATGCTCAGTGCTTTCTTATAAAGCCCTTTTGCTTCTTTATATTTGCTGTGACGTTTATATAAGTGTGCCAGTTGAAAGGTTATTCTGCTTTCTTCGGCTCTTAAGCCAAGGCCGCAAAAATAGTTTATAAGTTTTCTACCGCAGTTTATTGCACTTGTGTGATCGTTAAGAAGGTAATACGCCCGAAACAACACAGCGTATATGCATGAGTAGAGTAATTCGACATCTTGCCGCTGGGCTGTGTTGTTTAGAAGAATCAAACATTCCTGGCACAACTCAGTAGCTTGTAGAACTCGACTTGTGTTAAGAAGAAAACTGGCAATTAGTGTACCAATACAGATAATCCAGATAATTTCGTCTTTGTTGTTCATGGTGGTCTTAACTAGAAACCTGAGAAAGAAAACAGTAGTCTGGAAATTTTCCTTATACTGGCAAACCGGTGTTGGGTGGTAATCATGTTTTCTAAAAGAGGGTAGTAACGATGTTAGTTTTATCAGGGGTCAGAAGTTAAAAGGGTGGCGAGACGGCCACTTGGCTTTGGTGAAGAGGGAGAATGGGTCGAATGTACTCGAGTGCTCATCAGTTCAAAACACGGAGGCCAATGAAGTTTAATCGGTTGATGCAGAAAATTAGATAAGTACAACCGAACTGTACCAAATTTACACTTCCATCTTGTAAGATGAACATTTGTATGTGATTTTGAAGCTGTAGATGTTAAACAAAGGGTTTCGATTTGTACCTAAAGCATTACAAGGTGGATGCTTGTGTATTCATCAATCTGTTGATGTAAATGAGATGTAAATGGCACAAGTGCATACCGAGCGGTACACACTTTACACTTTCATCTCGTAAAACGAACATTTCGATATGAATTTTGAGGTTATAGGTACTAAAGAAAGGGTTTTGATTTTTTTTTTTTCAAATTAATTCGAACATCTTAAAATTGCGGAGCTCTATGTATATAAACGGAAAAGTCGAACATTCTTTTCATGCTATGTGTGGGAGTAGAAGGCGTAAACTTCAGACTGAAATCATTAAAGACAAGCTTAGCTCATTCACCTTTTAAATTTTATTTTTTAAATTTTTTCATCATTTGATTTAGAGACAACAGAAGTGGATACTTTATTTGTTAGCCTAAAGTTGAAGTCGTGCCTGAAAACAGTTTTGTACCGATAAGCCTAATATATTGCTATGTTTTAGAGAGAAGACTCTTAAAGAAACTAATTTGAGACTAGCCAGGCTATGCGGGAAACGAAGTGAATGGACAGTTGTTTTTATACGTAGATGTATGAGGCTAAAAGGGTAGGACTCGAACAGATCAGGCTACGTTAGATAACAATTGGACTTCAGTGCGCAGACTGTCAGCTACTTGTGAACATTTTAGTTATCGAATCTCCTAAATCGTGATCTGAAAATTACAGACTGCCAAACGTGTGATTACGAAAAGGTTGAGTCATGCGTCCTCTTTGACTCTAAATTTGGCTTATCCATGGTTGTCCTTAAGCACGGTAAGATAGCAAACCACCATGCAGTACTGATTTGTTGAGAGATTCCTAGCACCTGTTTTCCAGTAACAATATCCAATTTTCCACAGGGAGTATGTTTATGTGTTATGGAAGCAGCTAAGAGTACAAAAGTACTAGTAACTATCCCATGCAAAGAAGAATTCAAACAAAACTGAAACTATGTAGCAAGCCAGTAAATAAGGCTCAAAACACAAAGAGCGAAAATAAATGTTGTTGCAATTGGCAGTAAAAAAAAAAAAAAAAAAAAAAAAAAAAAAAAAAAAAAATGAGGGAGGTAGACCTCAGGAGAAAATGGGGGTGCAGTGATATAAATTGGACTTAAACAAGAACATTAACATGATTTTCCATTGGAAAAATCAACCAGAGCTTAGATACATACGGTAGTCTGTATCTAGTCTGTTTTATTAAACCGTATTAATGAAACTGTTTTGTTGCAGTAAGGTCAGTTACAGTGATATGTCTCTAACATGTAAGCAGGGTGAACTGTGACTCAACATACCGTACAATAAAAGTTGAAAATATTAAGGTTTCTTCCACTTAATACTGCTGCTTGTACAGAGAATTGCAAAAATTAGTTCCCGGCAGAAATTTCACATATTTTGAACCACAAAAATGTGTTCCCGCATTAACCACAAAAAAATCGCCAATCCGCAAAATAAAACTCCCGCAAAATTTTCGTGTTACACGGTATCAACTTGTGAGTCTACATGAAGGCGCAAGTATGTCAAGAAAATCCGCAAAGTGGAAAAACCCGGCAACTAAAATACCACGAAAGTAATGCAACTATACAGTACAGCGGAAGTACTAGGGAGAGTGGAATGGATAACTTCTGGACTTCGTGGAATGACCTAATATATTCTTATTCTGTTTGTCGACGAAATGACAAACAGAAGAACATAAAAATGTCATTCAGATTTCCGTTGTAATGAGAGTAAAATAATAAAACTGTTAATTTGGGACCACAATTTCCGTATTTAGCGGGAATTACTTGCACACATCTCTTTGTAGTTTTGGTCGGGGATTTAGCTCCTGTCCTTAATAACGGGGTCAGTGTCGGCAAGGCGAGAGTTGACTGTATATGCTGTCCTTATACAAGGTGAAAGAGACAACATGTCTTTGCAAATGACCGTCCCACCCTTACTCACTGGAAAGAAAAAGGATGAAATGAATTGTAAACAATATCGATCACTTTGGTTATTTTTCTCGCTTACGTCGAATTTTTCTCAAGTCACTCTATCACAAAAATAATTCACTTCGTATTTTTACTATAAAATCTGTAAAGATGAGAGTTTCTATTATACCTTATTATAAAAAGGGGTCACCTTCTTTTCGTGGGACAGTTTGATGTCTTTCAAACCTTAGATCGTCTTCGAAAGTAAAAATAGATACTACTTGCGGCAAGGCGCCATGTTTTTTTGCAATATATATTTTTTGGATGTTCTCAACACAGTCAAACGCCGCATCAAAGGTCGCTCAAAAGACGAGTGGCCGTTTCACCTCCCATTCTTTTCTGCACCCTGGTTAAATATTCCGTAATACATGTATAGCACAAGTCAGTAGGATGCTGTAAACAGTATTAAAAAAGAAAGCAGTGAATTAAACTGCCGCCTCTTCAGCTTTACATTTGCTGGGCACGGCACCCTTAAAATTCGACACTCGTACCTAAAGTTTGAGTTCCGGCAATCTCGATATATATTTGGTACGGGGGTCGAGACTAAATGAATACTGAGGTGGTCCCGGTTCCGCCCGATAGCGTGGCTGCCGTCTGTCGTGCCCAAATTTTTCTCCTTTCAGGTAAGCATTCTGGATCGCCGCAGGAGCAATAGAAGATGGCATCAGCGCGCTTTAACGTGGTAAGGGGGAGGTGGGGGGACCACAACGCTAATTAAACTGTGAGTCAAGAAACCATATCACTGTCATTGGACGCTTCGAAAACATGTAAAGAAACAATTCAAATCTACAAAACCTTGCTGGTGAGCTTAAGCTTGCCTTGCATGGCTCGAGTTTTCGGCGCTTTCCTGAAGTTTTGGGGATATTCAGAAATCCAACATGGCCGCCATCTGATAATCATGATGTCATGACGTCATATGACGTCATCACTTCAAAGGAAACATCTTTACACGCACTCTCTCTCTTTCAAGTCTCATTGTCATAGCTTTTATACTTGCGAAGTTATGGGAGAAGACAAGCCCGGACAATACATACTAGTTATGCAATGCTTTCGAGTGGTAAATTGTGAATTATTAAAAACTGGATCATTGTATAAGGCCCGGTTCATACGTCGAACTTTACATGAGCTGCACCTAATACCTATTAAGATCGACCCAAATAATTAAGTTCGGCAGTTGATTCAGACGTCGAACCTAACTGAAGTCGAACTTAAGGTGAGAACTAAGGTGAGAAATAGATTTTCGTGGTCAGCGGCTGTTTTTTTACTCAAAAAGATACAAAAAGGCGGGAAAAATGAATTCTGACATGGAAGAGCTTGCTTGGTAATATAATGTAGACAGGCCAAACACGGCTCCTATTGCTCTTACGAGTACGTCTTTCAAAGATCTCCCTTTTCTGTACGAAAGTAGGGAAGGGACTTTGTAGATCCTTCTTAGCAGAGGCTGATTTTCTTTTAAGTGCTATTTACTCATCTGAATGGTTTCAGGTTAGGCACAGAAGGGCGATATTCCGTAACAAACGGAATAATGTCTTTGCGCGTTTTTTGTTTGTTTTGTAGTGCCGACATTGACTTCTGAGAGAGTTTTATCTATAAGGTTATCGAGGTAACCTCTGTAGCGTAATCTCTGTTTGGATAGAGTAATGTTTTCTTCAAATGTTGTTTTTGACAAGTTTGTGCTGAGAAGTCTTGAGGCTTCGCCTTTGATATAGCCTGTATTGGAAAGTTTCTGTCGGTTTGAAGTGCGTGTGTACATCAACAATAGATTCTTTTTTTTTTTTTTTTTAATCTTTCGCATCTCAGACAAGTATATTTAGTTGTTTCGAAACAAGAAAACAAGCACATTCCTCTTTTCCCGCCATCTTGTTCAGAATGAAGTCCTTTGCGCATGCCAAGTCGATGGAACGCGCAGACCTCTGGGATAGATATAATTTATATAATTTATACGTAACGTATGCATTTGGTTCGGCACATGTAAAAGTTCGACTACTGAATCGAAGTCGAACTTTTGCTGTTCTATTCGACTGCGCCAGTCGAATAGAACGGCGGGTCGACCCAAATACAAATCTGTCGATCCTAACTGATTTATACGTCGATCTTTACATGCGAAATGAATAGGTTCGGCTCATGTAAAGTTCGACGTATGAACCGGGCCTTACCGGTCATGGTATATTACCATGGCCGAGAAATGGCGACCATTAAATTGTCTCCTGGTTGTTCTTGCACAGCGAAATCAGTGACATCTAGCAATATTTCTTGATTGTTTTTAATAAAAAATTATTCCACTTGCGCTTGTTGGATATGAGAATCTAGGCGAATCGAGGCGCGCTCGTGGAATAGTTGTTAAGTATCCCACGAGTGACTTGATTTTTCTTAGTAAGCCCGTGTGTATACTAAGAAAAATCAAGTCACGAGTGGGATATTGATTCCCATCAATTGTGCAGTTCCAGAAAAAAAAAATTCCATACCTATCCCATGGAAGGTCATCGGAAATTCTTAGGGTGGAGGGGGCGGCTTAAAAGCCAAAATTCTGTGGTGGTGGGGTATGGATTTTTTCTGGAACTGCACATTCTAAGACCATGAACAGTTAATCTTGAAAATTCATTAGGCGATGATTAACGAAAATTCGTTACTAAAATGAGTATCCCCATTGTAAAAACATCTTATTTTAGTTTGATTGTAAATGGTTTGAACCCAGTTGTGCTCGCCTTGTTAAGGTCTGTACAGACCTTAACAAGGCGAGCACAACTTGTTTGTGACTCACCTGACAGACTCGCAGACGAAAACAACTACTTAGACAACGTCTTCAACAAGAACAACTATAACAAGGACTTTGTTAGACGTAACACTTACAAGAACACTGAACCTAACGTCACAAACAACGACGCGACTCCCGTAACTACTGTAACTATACCTTACGTAAGGGGCACTTCTGAGACTATCGCACGGATTCTACAACCCTACAATATCCGTGTAGCTCACAGACCTATAACCACTTTACGACAACTACTGACGAAAGTAAAGGACAAAGACGAACCGAACCGCAGACAGGGAGCAGTTTACAAGATCAAATGCTGCGACTGCCAGGCCACTTATATTGGTGAGACCGGCAGAAATTTAAACGTACGACTGACTGAACACAAACGAGCAACTAGAAATGGTGATATCAACAATCACATTGCTGGGCACCATTTACAAACGAACCACAGAATCGACTGGGACTCTGCCAAGTACATTACCTACTGTACAAATTACTATCAACGACTCACTCTGGAAAGCTGGGTTACTAACTTAGAACAAACGCCACTCAACCGTTGCCTACAACTACCTGCACCATACAAACGACTTATTGACAACAACAACGAAACAGACAAACAATAGACATTTTACTAACAATAGAACCACGGACTTTTTGACGAACAAAAGACGGATCGAAACACACCAATCACTTTTTACAGTCTTCACAGCCAATAACATCACGGCTTACTGACAAACGACCAATAACATTTGGACTTCGTTGACCAATCAGGTTAACAACCAGAGACGTATATACCACCTACTGACGTTCCACAATTCACTTGACTCTGAAGATGACTTCTGCTCAGGTTGTCGAAACGTCAGTCAAAGTCACCACAAACAGTTCTTCTCAGGACTACACTCACCCGGATGATCATAATTTACGTACTTATTTTAGTTTGCGCGATGAAACAAAACAATTCTTAGAATTACAAGCATCTTCCCATTTCCAATATGTTACGCTAACAGCATTTCAAGCGATACTGACAGCTCGTGTGGATCGATATTTTTCAGGAAAATTTGCGTCCCTGTCTTTTCCAAAGTTATTCATTAATGACAACAACAAAAACAGGATACTATGTTATTCAAACGGTTGATAATCCCCCACATAACCGCCGCGGATTCCTAGAGTTAAGTAAAATCACTGCGAAAAGTAAATATTCTTGTACGTTCCCGTCGGCCGCACACTACCTTGAAGACGTGAAATAATTGCTTGAACGTATTTCGTTTCTAAGAAAATCAACTGACGATTGGATCGATTTCATAGGGTAATAAAAGGTGGGTCTGGTACAACACGTTTTTCGCAAACGAGCATTTCACCGTTCAGAAGAAAAACCTTTAGTCTCCGTCTCGCGTCTTTAAGCGGCAAAAGCACATTTTGCAATTTTAAGACTTGTTGAAACTTATCGTTTCTAAGGGAACAAAACTAGGAACTCATCCCAATGCAAAACACTAATTTTTTTTAGTTGGCCTCTAGTTTGTATCAACTCCTGAAATTCTATATTCACGACTAAAGCAGTTTTGCGTCTGCGAAGATTATGGGAGTCTATATAATGTATTCAACAATATGTGCGTGCATCTTTTAAAGCTGTAAATCTATTTATGGCAATTGGTTACATTCCAGTTACTTTAAATGTACGTACCGTTCAATTGCATGTCAAAAATATCGTTTTTGAAACGAGTTGAGTTCTCAAACGTAAATTCAATCCGGAAGAGGTCCCTAACTCGAGAGTTCAATCACGCGTATAACTGTGAATATGCCGATAGCAAAATGCATTTAATATACCATTACAATTCATGAATATTTTGCATATTGTCAGTCTGGTCACGGATAGCGCAAATTTAAGGAGTGAACCTACAGCACAAACTTAATAGCCTTTCCAAAGGCATAAGTTTGTGAGTTAACACAGTGTGATATGTTCGGTCACTGTAGCTGATGCCAGCTGGCCAAGCTACCTCGATATCTACAATGTTAGCGACATATTCTCCTCTCCCAACAAAAGGAATTAAGGAATTAACTTTCCACTGTTTGTTTCGAAAGTTTGAAGTGACATTTCTCTACACAATACTCAAAGCTTTTACTACAATCTAATCCAAATTTCTTGTGTGGTTACATGGCTTAGGTGCTCCGAACAGATAATCTACCAAAACGAAACAACGATGTTTCACAATGCAACGAGCTTCTTTCGCCTAAGCTTCGATCAACTGTTCTCCACAACGCTACAATTGTATCGTTAATGTGTCTCTCACGGCTTTTTGCCGCAGGTACGGAAAGATTAGTTCTACTTTAAGCTAGTGTAAACTACACTAAACGACATGGTAAGGGCACTGAAATGAAAAGGTACTTACCGAAGACTGCGTCGCACCGTCACAATGTACTGATGAGTTTACACTAATGAGTTCACACTATGGTGCAACATACATGAAACATCGTAACGGACGAGTAGCCGAGAGCCTGGTACTGAAGAGTTACTTATTTTGGAAAGCAACCTTTAGGAACGTATTTAAAGGGCCCTAGTCAGCCACACCTTTGTTTTTGTTTAAATGCGAGAGTTTGGCTATTATATTTTATTCGGAGCATGTCGAAATGAACGAAATCGCTGTGAAACTACTAAAGATAATGAAACATACTTTCAGGAACACAACTTACAGTTATAAGCAATAATATTTAGCTTCACCATGCAGTATCAATAATTTCGATGGCATCGAAAATGGCGGAGGCTGACTAGGGTCCTTTAAACGAAGACAATCAAATATGTCAATTCAAAGGCTATCACACCTTGAAGCGGAAGCCTGAACGAGAAGCCCGAAGAACGAAAAGATGTCTGGAGACGCAACGCATCCAATGACTATCAGACTGTCAATGTAGAAGGCTCCCTTCATTACACGACCATTGGAACTCTTTCGAAGCAGGACAGTATGCTCAGAGCAATGTTCAGTGGACGAATGGAGGTTTTAACAGATAGTCAAGTTATGATCTGGCACATAAGCTTATAAGTCTATTTCTCGCTAATCGACCATCGAAAGTGTAATTTTCGATATGTTTTCATGTGCCTTAAATGTGATGATAAAGTCAAGCCTACAAAGTTGGGCCGGTTCTGTCGCCATATCTGGCATAAAAGTTGTTGGCTGTTTTCAGCTCAAAGACAGACTTCGTCTACCTGTAAGCTGAAAACTTTTAGTTGTAACCACCTTTTGGAAATTCAGCTCAGATATTAGCCGGCTTGATGCAAATGGCCTCTGTCTGGCGTCAATCAACTGGGAAAGCAGTCAGATGCAGCAAGGGGTAGCCACTGCAAAAAAAAAACCCTTTGCTTTCTGAGCTGATTTTCCAAACTGGAGGCCACAAATTCAAAGGAGCCACATCTAGCAGTTACCCCTCCCCTGACACCCACCGCTGGCTGGACTGTTGCTTCAGCTACCCCAGAATACAATGGACTATGAGAGGCTGCCTGAGATTGATCTTTCGCCCTAAAAGAAACCGACATGTTCTTTAGAGACCACAAAAAGAAATCTCTTTGACTGGAGAATAGCTGAAACAATTCAGTCGGGACAACATAACCAGCCAATTCATCCCATCCCTGACCGATCTAATGTCATCGGTCCAAAAGGCCAGTCCCTGGCCAGTGTGCTGTCATACCAGTTAACGCGGCTCCCCCTCTAGTTTAATCCAGTGCAGACGTCGAAGTTGTTGGCTGTTTTCAGCTCCATGGCGCGCAGACTTTGTCTACCTTTGAGCTGAAAACTTGTAGCCACCTTTTGGAAAATCAGCTCCGATATATATGGAGAATATTCGTGTTATTTTTAATAAAGTTGAACGTTTCAAAGTGTTTATCAGTAAGATTTCAGCCTTCATCGCAATCAAGTCTGTTGATTTTCTGTTGACAATATTTTTATCCTTTAGTAATCCGCGTTCAAAACACATTTCACATTCGATTTTGTGTTTACCCTTTATTTGAATTTAATAGCCCTACGTATGACCGAAAAGTTTAGCTTGGTCTTAATAAGGACGAAATGCGACTGTATTTCATGCTTCTAGCGACTAAAGGATTGAAATACTTTGTTTGATATAATTTTCTCGCCTCATTTTCCTCCAATTAAGGCGTCATTGCGGGAATTTCACGGGGAAGATTAACAACTTTCACTTTCGGTTTCGCTCTGACGTCACTTTCACTTTCACAATGTTGACCGTGACATCAGCTTGACACGATGCTCATTTCCGGTCCCAAAGAAAATTCAAAATTAGAGCGTGGACTACTGGACAGGGAAACGGATCGTAAAAATAAAGATTTTTAAAAACTACAGCGAAACCTGCATCAAGCTGTCACCCTCGGGGAATGGCTAAGTTACCGCTTAACGTAGGTTGAACCGCCACGCCTGATTAAAAACGACATTTTGTATAACATTTGATATGGCTTCGTGTAGTCTGAAATGTCAGCCGTCTCCTCCCCCTAGGGAGAGTGAACCTACAGCACAAACTTTTAGCCTTTCCAAAGGCATAAGTTTGTGAGTTAACACAGTGTGATATGTTCGGTCACTGTAGTTGATGCCAGCTGGCCAAGCTACCTCGATATCTATACTGTGAGCGACATATTCCTCTCTCCCAACAAAAGGAATTAAGGAAGTAACTGTCCACTGTTTGTTTCGAAAGTTTGAGGTGACATTTCTCTACACAATACTCAAAGTTTTTCCTACAATCTAATCCAAATTTCTTGTGTGGTTACATGGCTTAGGTGTTCCGAACAGATAATCTACGGCTGACATTTCAGACTATGGCTTGGTGTACAGTTTATGCCCAAAAGCGCTCACAAAATCACTTACTTGGTTAAGAAACTGCTGCGATAAAATATTGATTACTAAGGACGAACGGACTAATAAAGCATTATCACCAAACTCCTTCAGTCAGTATTCGGTAGGTCGTTAGAAATTCAATTGCCTGGCACGCGAGTGGTTTCCTTTAACAATAATCGAGACCACTTAATAGAGGTCACCGTTCAATAGAAGTTATAACTACAGTAATTAAGGGACGTATTTTTTTTTTACAACTGACCGCGCTTATAATAGAATGTTACCGCCTAATACTGTGCCGCTTATTACCGGTTCGACTGTCCTAAGAAAACTTCATAAAATGACAAGCACAAATTCGCAATTATATTGAATATTTATTTTCAGTTGCCAACATCGGTCATTGCGGAACGTATTTGGCTATGTTAGCCTGGAATGAAATCCAGGGATAAACTATGAAATATCTAGAAAGTTTGGTTAATCAATAAAGTTAATAAATAAAGGTAAATTGGCGACATAAGACTGAGAGCTCTAACAAAGGGGTAATACGTGAAACGTCAGCACTCGAATATCTTTACGGTGGCCAATTTCCCTTTAATTATCAGCTCTTATATTGATAAACCAAACTTTTTTTTCTACTCCTCACCGACGCAGCACCGCAGCTTCTTTATGAACTAAAATATCTACATGAAATGTCTCGACGACGTCATCTAATCCAAGGCTTAAGAGTTGAAGGAAACGGGCGGGGGAGGTGGTGTGGGGGGGGGGGGGGGGGGTGAACTTGGCTGCTCCTTTTTAAAGTAGGGAAAAGAGAACCGAAAGCGGTGATTTTTAACTGAATCCTGTAACATTTATACCCACCCGAATCACCCTGTTATGGTTTTACTCTGGTTCTCAGTTTACAAGACGTTCTATAAACGTTTGGACAATTTTAAAACTCCAGAAAGAACCATGTACGATCAACTTGCTCAACGTTGAATACTGTTAAATGAAAGACAAAACATTACACAGCCCGCCACCGAACATACCCCTTTTCAGATACCAAACTTGGTGATTACAAACACCTATTCAGCTTGCATGCAAGAATTGTGTGAATTCCACTTCCCTCCGAGGGTTTTATCTCAGCTACACAAATATATTTAACAATTATTCCACGAGCGCGCGTTGGGTATGAGATGATAGATAGCCAACGAGCCTCGGAACGTAGCGCCGAGTTGGCTATCTATCATCTCATATCCAACAAGCGTGAGTGGAATAATTGTTTCATTAAAAACAATTGAGAAATGTTGCTAGATCTTACTGATTTTGCTTTGCAAGAACAACCAGAAGACAATTTAATGGCCGCTATTTCTTGGGTATGGTATAATGGCTCATATACCATAGCCGCTTAGCCAATCAAATCCCTGTAATTGCATTATACAATGATCCAGTTTTTAATAATCCTCATTATTTTAGTCTAAGTTAGGTTTAAGTATTCTTCAGTAGCAGGTCATCCACGGAGCGTTTGTTCCTCAGCTTACACGAATTAAGTTGAGCTACTGGCTTCCATCACTGTCCTCTTTCCAAAGTGTGACGTACTGATCCGCTCGCAGCTGCTCTACTCCAGGCAGTCCCTCATCCGGGTACTCGGTATCAATACCATAGCCTGTGATGTACACTTTAGTGTCTTTCAACTGTAAATGACATGAATCACAAAATAAAATTACGTGAGTGTAGAAATAGTCCTTCCTCTTACGGAAGATGCCAGTAATGTTCAAACATGACAGGAGAGTGGTAAAAGAAAAAAAAAGTATGATTCGCCAACGGGCAACGGGATTGGAACCAATGACTCCCCGCAGATGGAAGATCACGGGTTCGACTGTCTTCGGATGGTACTCAGGTTTTCTCTTTGACCAATTCTAGCGAAAGCTACATCGTTCTTGCTCAATAAAGCTTAAATTTCACCGTCTCTCTTTCTTTGCCACCACTAGCATTTTGTGTTCTTTGCATGTGGAGTGCTAGTGGGTGAATCTGAAGCTGTTTATTTCTACTGAGGTTAATTACCCCAAGAAACGAATTACCATCGTAACTGGAATATTTGACCTCTGACAATTGAATTCTTTGGTCATTACCCTTTTAGGGCGAAGGCGATATCAACACTCCAAATTTAGCTCATTTTGCAAACCACTCAATGAAAAATGAAACAATTACGGAGCTCACTGCAAGATTGCACAAAAAAGTATCTAAGTATCGTTTCAGAAGCCATTGGATAGGTCCAGACACTACCAACGCTACTTTCTAGGAGATACTGAGTACATGAAAAATAAACCTTGTGTTTGTTAGTTTTTATCGTCTGTTGACATTATAAAAGAAAAAAAATGCAAATAACACAAAAGTACCTCACGTTTCTTGACATAATCCACAACTTCTGTGAACTGAGATATCAAATTCATTTATTTAGTCAAGTTATATTTTATTACAAGATGAACAATAGGACCACTAACTAACTAACTAACTAACTAACTAACTAACTAACTAACTAACTAACTAACTAACTAACTGACTGACTGACTGACTGACTGACTGACTGACTGACTGACTGACTGACTGACTGACTGACTGACTGACTGACTGACTGACTGACTGGCCTGCCTGCTTCAGTGTTTGGTATTATCGATTGACTGACTGACTCCCTCACTGACTCACTGACTCACTGACAGACTGACTGACTTACTGACTAACTGACAGACTGACTGACGGACTCACTGACTGACTGACTGACTGACTGACTGACTTACTGACTCTCTCACTGACTCACTGACTGACTTACTGACTGACTGGCTGACTAACAGACAGACTGCCTGACCGACTGACTGTCTGACCGACTGACTGACTTACTGACTCCCTCACTAACTGACTGACTAACTGACCGACAGACTGACTTACTAACCCCCTCACTGACCGACTGACTGACTGACTGACGGACTGACTGACTGACGGACTAACTGACTGACTAACCAACTGACTGACTGACCGACTGACCGACTGACTGACTGACTCACTGAAACCCTCACTGACTGACTGTCTGACTAACTGATTTTATTAGTAACTAAACTGACGGAATGACGACAACAACAACGACAGCTCGCAAAGAAAGAAAATAGATCACTTACTGAGGCGTGTTCTTTGGATCCATTCTCCCGCGCGTCCACAACCACAGTGGAGGCCTGGAAGAAAAACTCGTACACGTCGTCTTTGAAGCCAGAGTCAACACAGTATCCCAGGATTGGCTTGTCTTTGAAGTAAAGTACGAATCCTGTAAATAAAATTACACGAAATGAGCCTGATTGCTGTTGTGCTAAGAATTGGTTTCTCAAGAAAGGAATAAACAACAGCAATGTTCAGTAAACCAAACTATTTAATACACAAATCCTCTAACTAAAACCTATCTCATAACCGCGCGGCCACCTCTTTACTGCGACGGCGGGAAAATTATGTCCGAAGGTGACCGCTATAGAGAGGTTCAAGCGTAGCTAGTTATAGACTGAAATCATCAAGTAGCCAAATCAGCTCAGAGATAAAGAATCCTTGCAGACTCGTGTCTTGTTACACGGGACGGTCGTTGTCCGCGAGAGTTACAACAGCTGAAATATTTCGATCTAGATCAGATTATAGTTTCTATCCTGTTTGAATAAATACGCTTTTCATAATTTAACTTTCCTACCTACCATAACACACTTCGCCATGTAAAGTTCGATAAACCTTGATGAAGAAGTGTTTGCTATCATCTAGGTATGCTGGCTCTCCTCCCGGATGGCACACCACCCAATCTGCCACTTGTTCCTGCGAGTAATAACACTAATAAGAACATTTTCAATGACGGCTCCAGTATGGGGCTTGGATACTACTTGTCTTTTTCCGAATTTGCCCCGAACCGGTAAACGCTATTCCAAGATTCTGCTTACTTGGTCATTGGTCAATAGAGATTTAGAATTACGTTAACGCCAAACGGTAAACGACAAATGACCACGTGACCATGTTTATCCTACATTTGCCTATAGCTGCAGTTCAGTTTCTAAGTAAAATTCAGTAGTTTTGCATAGTTTGGTAACAGACAACTAAAAGCTGATTTCGATGTGGGGTGTTTAGAAATGAAAAGAGCAACAGGTCCAAAATAGTACAAGTATGTGCGAGCACATTTAAATTACACCACGAAAAGATAGACTACTACAATACAGTTAATTACATTACATTACATAGACTACTTTTGTAGTGAGTGGAACTCTCTGTACTCTCTCTGAACCCTCTGTGCTTAGTACAACTCAACTGATACTAACTGGTTTACACAAGCTCAGCATTTCATCAAGTCTGTGTATCTTCAGTTTATGTTCCACCTCTGGGCCACACAGCACCCTCAATCGTGGTTCGCCAGCTAAGTATCTCCTTTTGCTCTCAACTGCAAAGAGCATTGGCAGCTCTCCAGAATGATCCATGTGATTGTGCGAGATGAATACGTTTCTTGGAAATTCATTGTAGGCTAAGGATTCAAAACAAACGTCTCAAAGTCAGCCTTTTTAGGAAGTGGTCAAATCTACCATGATTGAACAGGACCCACCAAACCACAAAATAGATGGTGGCCTCTGCCTGCAATCCCCTATAATCCTCAACCTTAACAATTGGTGTCTTTGTTGCATAGCCACTCATCTATAGCTATCTAGCAGTAAAAATGACGATGAGTCCAAACCTCACTTTTGTTTTTTATCTAGCAATGCTGACTCTTGCTAGCTGAATATTTCTTTGTCAACTCAAATTTTAAAGCCAATACAATTTTGTCGGTAAAGTTCACGAGATAGGTGGTGCTTTCAATAACCCCTCTACCGCAGAAAAGGTGGGACCTCTTCGAACAAACTTGTTATGACGAATTCCCTGATTTTATTCTTGCAGACGATGAAAGTATGCGCGACAACGACTCCTAATACAGTTTGAAGTTTTAGATTAAAAGATATAGACGGGTTAAACAATTTGTTACAAATTCGCCACCTAGTCCAATCCTGGCCCTTCCGTTCTCTGTCAGCGAGTTGCGTGACAAAGTGCGGAGGGGCCAGGGCTGGACTATTCGCCACCAAACAAGTAAATAAGAAAATAAACAAGCACACAACAACAACAATGAAACAAAATCAAAAGCGAACAAACCCTTACCGAGCTTTTCTCTGCAAGGTTTAAGAACTCCAGCTCCAACGTCAGCCATCAACAACGGCTTTCCACCCTGCGCAATAATGACTGACGAACTTGGCTTCCCATGTAAGACAGCTGTAAGCAAAGAAAGTAACAGTTTTACGGAAATGATAATGGAGAAACGGTCACTCAAACGAAATGTTGTATTTTGTCACCACATCACAGGACGGAACCGGTGCGTTTTCGAGAGCTATGATTTGCCATATTTTTGGAGTGAAATGTGAAATGCCTGTTGTCTCTCTCGTGAAACTTGATTTAAAAGTGGCTACATATGCTTCGATTTTCTATAAGCTCTTCCTTTAAAGCGAGAGCGGATTTCTTAATTGTCATTAAATGTGACCTTGTAGAAAACAATTAAGAGTGTCTTGACAGTTGATGAGCTGGAATTTATGTTAAATTGGCGGACCCACCTCCACCTACTAAACTCTCGCATATCACCTACCAATGAGTCACACGGAACGGAGTCAAAAGGTGTTTTTTAAAGAAAGTCGCTGGCTTACCTGAGATTCTAGATACAGTCAGTTGACTGAGAGTGGATTCAAACCGGAATAGATTTGATAAAGATGGTCGATTACGAGAGACTGTAAATACAGTGTAACACTGTGTTTGACTGAAAACCGACTCAAATGGGATTTGATAAAGCTTGTCACTGAAGGGAGGTTGTCGCTTATAAGAGATTTTCAGTAATACGGAAACTAAGAACTATTTTAGACTGCCTGCATTTCATAAAGATGGTCGCTTCCAAAAAATGTTCAGTAAAACAGTGTTTGATTGTGAAATAACTCAAGTGAGGTTGCATAAAGATGGTCGCAGATGGATGTTCAGTAAGATCAGTCCACTATACCATCGTACCTGTTGTACCAGTGCCAGTCCCCACGCAGTAAAGCTCCACTTTGTTTTTGTGCGCGGTTACTTTTCCTTTCAGGATACTGAGGACGAAATTCATTTCGGGACGGGACTTTTCTGCCTTCAGACATTCGTCAATGATAGTTTTGAGCTTTGTTGCAAGTTCCTCGCCAAATTCTTCAACGGAAATTTCCTGGAAGCCAGTGATATAGAGTGTAATAATAGTGATACCCAATTCTTAATTCCTTAATGAACATGTAATTATCTTACCCTAATCAAGCAGATAGGTGTTGAAAATTACTTCAATCATCACCACGGGAAAGATTAGCAAAACTGTTTCAATAGGATGTCATTAACTACACTTAAAAGGGCTTAAAAAGAACTGAGTGTATTTTCTTGGAGAAGAAATCACCCAAGAACACTAGGAAAAAAAGGAAGGGTCAAGTGATTTTCTCAAAAGGAGAAAAAACATTATAAATTTAAATGATTATTTTTCCAAAACAAAAGAGAAGAACTCTGCCATTAAAAGAACTGAGCCCAATATGCCATTTCCGATTTGCTTTAAACCTCATTATGAAAACGAGGCTTCTTATAAAAGCTTTTCATGTGAAAATAAGTGGTTGGTTTTATCAACAGAGTTGACAAAGTAATTTGTCCACCGTTAAGAGATTCGAGTGCTGACATTTCGAGCGATAGCCCTTCGTAAATAAGCGAATTTGGATTCCCTGTGACGAAGGGCTTACGTTAGAAACGTCAGCACTCAGATTTCTTTACGGTGGTCAAATTACCTTACCAACTCTGTTAAGAAAACCAACTATTCGTTCCCATTCTCCTCCGACGCAGCACCGCAGTGTCTTTAGAAACTAATACCCTTACCCATATGAAAATTACGTTTCTTAGCCTATTTATGAAAATGAAGCTCAAAGCAACTCCGAAAGTGCCTATTTTCTCCTGTTGCAATCCACTGTCATCATGGGCATCCATGCATTGCCATGCAAAGGTACATATTTAAAGTTTCTCAAAACAAGTTATTTTAAAGAAAATTGAGCCAGTAGTTTAAGGTTTCTTTTAGTTCCCATTCTCCTTTTAACTCGTTAAAGAAGTAAGTAATAGACTCCGTAAGGGACTTCCCTCGGAATAAGAGATATAACAGAAATTCAGAATTACGTTCCCGGCAATGGCAGAAATGACCACGTGACCATGTTTACCCTTCATTTGCCGCTCGTTTTTTTCAGTTTCTGAGTAACATTGATTATTTTCCTTTATTATGAAAGGCAAGGCCAGGATTGTTTTGCACTATTCTCACCTTTGCATTTATTTTTTTTTCCAGAAAACATAAACGCGAATCTCACGTTTGCCGTTTGCCGTGAACGCCACTCTAAATCTCTCTATTCTATGCAAATACAATTTGAATCGTGTTCTTCAGAAAGCCTTTTTAAAGTGATTATTACCGGAATAGTTGGATTTTCACCAGCCATTTTCTTGTTAAAGACAGTTTCATGTTGAAGTATGTCAGCATACACAACTTCGCCACTCAGCACTTCAATCAGGCACAAACCTAAGGGTACAAGAGAGGAAGCATTATCAGTTAATTAATGAATGAATGAAGAAGCTGTTTTGGTAACCGGTGTCTTCTTGGCACCATTATCAAGTAAAGAATGTAACAGAGAAGATAATTTATACAGAAAGTAAAGGTGAGAAATAAAATAAATTAAATTAAGGCTAAAAGTAAGTGTCAACTGTATTTCTAAATTTAATCTTATAATTTAATTTTATTAATTTAATTAGTTTCAATGGAGTTTGGTGAAACCAAACCCAAAGGAATTACTTTGGCCAATCACAACAGACGTAAGCGGGGCAATTTAACCAATCAGACCCCGAAGCAAATACATCAACCGGAGCCAAGCGCGGGAAAACGCCTGCCGGCAAGCAACGACTGATTTTGTTTTTGTTTTTCACTCGTTGAGAAAGTGGCGCGAGTTGCCAACCAATCACAGAGCTATGTAATGCAAAACTTAAGCAAACGTAAAGTTACTTTCGACACTCAATTGAATCAATTAATCATTAAGGCACTTGAATGACTACGCACCTATTGTCGATGTATAGTTATTGACTTTTAATTAATTAATTAATTAATTAATTAATCAATCAATCCTGTGTTGGAGCATTACCCTGCAGGTCCGATGGCGGCTGCAAGCTAAGTACAGCGGTAAGACAAACAGTTGGAATTTATGTCCTTTTCTGGAATCTTATTGGCTCATTTTGTTTAAGCGACTCCAATTTTAAAGTACCCACTCTGTAAACGTTGTCTCTGGTTTAATGACTTGACCGAAGAATAAAAAAAGAAAGAAATTCTGTTCATGGACAAGATGTTGCTTACGACAGGTGATGGCTTACAAGAAGTGGTAAGCCAGAGAGGTCCATGTTGCCATTGACTCACCAAAGCTATGAACATCAGCCTTCTTAGAGTAGCGTCCTCCAGCACTGACCACCTCTGGCGCCATGTAGCGGTAAGAACCGATCTGTGTCTTTGTTTGTCGCGTGCCTTCTGTTGCACGGGCCAGACCAAAGTCTCCAAGCTTCAGAACAGTGTGATCCTCAGACAACTGGGTAAGCACAATGATATTCAATAGTAAAAATACTCGCCTAATACTTTGTTTTTAGATGGTGGTATAGGCTACGAGTCTAAGTAAACTTTACTCTGCGTTATATTTTGCAAACCTATATGAAAGGAAAATTAAAGCAAATATCCACTTTTAACTAAAAAACGGACAAACGGTGCACAGAGATTCCACAAGCCCAAACAACTACGACGCAAGCGAAGACGGACATGAACAACTATTTTCCCGCCAAACCTTTCCGAAAGAAAGTAACTTTTTCCTATCACAAGTAGCTGCACGCTGTTTATTCTACTATTGGGGGCACAATGAACAGAACGCTATTCCACTCATTCCTTAAACGAAATAGGTCCCAAAAGAACGAGATTACTAACTATATATCAGGAGAGCGTATTCCTGTTTCACAATAGTCCAGTCTCGTGTTTTTTTTTTCTCGACTAGCTATGCATAGATCAGACAAAAACAATATTCTTACAAAAACATTTTCAGGTTTAACGTCTCTGTGAATGATATTTAGTGAGTGAAGATGTTCAATTGCTGAGCCAATATCTTCAGTGAATCTGACTGTGAACTCTTTCTTCTGTCCACCATCTTGGTGATTTTCCAAAAAAGCTTTAAGATTTCCTCCCGCCATAAACTCCATTACAATTGCCAGCTGATTCTGGATTGAGATACATTCAATCACTTCCACGATTTTCGGATGCTTTGCTTCCCTAGCAAGATGAAAAAAAAAAACGTTATTGAAACGTTATCAATGTTAGCCTTCCTCGCATCAGGAGACACCGCATGCCGTGTTAAGCGCGGAAAAACAAAAACGCGGGGTTTTTATGGGAAGGACACCCAAAACTCCCCACGCACCGCAGTCTACGAAGACTGGTGCGGGACGACTGAGGGCTTGGCAACTTGAAGAGTAACTGTGTGACAAAAGCACTTTTTTGCCCGAAATCATTTCCAATAATTTGCACAGTAGTCAAGGAAGGAAATATGAATTGCTTGTAGTTTGACTTAGTTACTACCAAAAAGCATGAACTAGCACTGGTAGATCTAAAAATAGTAAAACAAAAAAAGGCATAAACGGTAAATGTGTCAAGATAATTAGTTAGTTGTGGTGCATGTTAACAAGCTCACTGAAAGTTTTACAAGGCCATGCAATATATGTCATGAAACAGAAGAGTGGATTAAGACCATCGAGAAATATGAGCGAATGATAAAGGCAACTATTGTCGCATGAAGCAAATAAACTTGGATGGAAGAAGACAGAAAGGAGGTACATTCTATCTGTCTCAGAACACAGAACGAAAGCAATGGCAAAGCTGGACATCTCCAATCTGATTGAATATCTGTCTGTACACCCGGTAGTTGCCAGGACAAGAGAACCTCAATGAGCTATTGTTTAACGTAAGTAACAAGATTACCAACCTCAGCATGTCCACTTCTCTTTCAAAGTCCTGGACCTGTTTGCGGTCCGCTATGTCCTTAAGAATCTTGACAGCAACTGGCCTTCCGTCTTTCTTGGCTCGAAACACCTGACCGAAACTGCCTTCACCAAGTGGATCGAGGTAGCCTGGATCCAACTGACTTCTTACTTTTTGGCTTATGCGGGTAAGAGTCTCCAAGGCTTCCAGGTCTTTTTCCTTTTAAATAAATTAGGGCTTTCGTAAAAAAAAAAAAAAAAAAAAAAAAAAACCACAATCTACCACAATAAACAATAAACAGCAAACAATGTTTGAACTCTATCATCAAGTATCATGCAGTGCAAACACCCAAAGGCTGACTCGTTCCCAGTCGTCTCTCAGCCCCCGCGCTTCTCTCCCCCTTGAGCGCGTGTTTCCGAGCGCATCTCCTCAAAGACAAGAGAGAGAACTGAGGACGAGTCATATTCAAAGGTGTTGCCAGTTTTACGTGGTGTGCCTGCCGGAACGATTCCCGTTCTTAATTTCTTCCCTTTCATCTTCGTTGATTGCCATTTGCTGTCGTCATTCATTCGTTTGTTTGTTCGTTCGCTTGTTCAATGTCATTTATTCGTTTGTTCGTTCGTTCGTTTGCTTGTTCAATCAGTCAGTCAATCAATCAATCAATCAATCAATCAATCAATCAATCAATCAATCAATCAATCAATCAATCAATCAATCAATCAATCAATCAATTTTAGTTCATGTCGTTACATATGTAGTCATGGTTTGGCACTTATCATTCGTACTTATAATGGCAAGAATCATTCTTATGTATACTTTTATACATCTTGATGTATAAGGAAGAATAACTGTTGTTGTTGTTGTTGTTGTTGTTGTGTATGCTAAATAGCATTTGATTTGTCCGTTTAAACTGAATGTAATCAAGAGCTGATGTAATGTAATACTGATATATTGCAATTTACTTAAAGGACTAGACTGGTTACTCAATACTACATAACTTACTTCAATTGCATCGATGCCAAATTTTTTCTTCATTTCCACGTTTTCTTTCATGATTGCAGTGGCCAGTTTCAGAATGGAATCTTCGTTACTCCAGGCGTTTGCTCGACTTCTTTCGTAGACTTTTCTCTTGTTCAACACCTCGTCACCATTGATGTTGATCAAGTGATTTGCAAACTTTCTGTCGTCTGGCGAAGTGGCTGTTTCCGCGTAACAAATGGCTTCGTCTTGTCCACCTAAAATAACAAAAGTTAAAGTAAATATAAGGCGTGGAGGGTGAGCAGCTAAGCTCCTTGGAAGAAAATTAAGGCGAAAAAATAAAAAAAAAAAAACTGAGAAAGGTGGAACATTATCCAAGCGAGGCATCATACGGCTTGTCAGCAATTATCGACTTTATTTTGGCCTAACTTAAGGGCCTGTTCGCAGGATATGTCTTGTTTTCTGTCATCCAATTGCAAATGTTATGGCAAGGTGCTAGCCGCAGAGAAGCTGCCCAGGTGAAGAAACTAATATTTCTCTTGGGTAGATCGAAAACATACTTTCTCAGTCTCCGAGGTTTATCTGCATGGTAAAATTTGAGACTGTGGATGCAATGCTTAAGTGTGACCATTCAAGCGAAAGCTACTGAGCAGTACTTTCCTTTGGTGTTGTTTATTATGCTGGACAATGCGGTTCTTTATTTTTAATCTGTGGATGGTGAAGTCCTAAAGCGAGACCATTCAAATTCATAATTACTGAGCCGTAAGTTTCTTTTGTGCTGCAAGTCGCTTGTTTTGAATATCTGTCAAAACGGCAATTTATTTAAAAAAGCTTGAAAAGCTTGGGCCTTCAAATGACTTAGTGGTTTACAGCGTAAATAGATGTCGATCGACCAACCTTTTAGGCGGATAAGAGCAAAGGTTTCTTTCTCCACTTCTTGTACTTTGTACGTATCCTGATCACCAACAATACGAATTTCCAACGAGCTGTTGCTTCGCAGAAAAGACTTGCAAAGCAAAATGGCCTTTGCGTATTTACTGAGAGAAATCTTGCATTTCTGCAGGATTTTTTGCTTCTGATCTTCAGATAAAGATTCTGATTTTTCTGCTTCCTTCCACGATTCTATCTCTTTTTTTACTCCATGGTAAAAGAACAGCGCGGTGATGTTCGTCTCGGATTGCGTGACCAGCTGAAAGAAGAACGAATAAACATCGATGACTTAGAAAAAAGGAAGGACGGTACCTCCTTTTGCTATTGCGCATACGTTCTGCGCATCTCAGGAGGGTCCAAGAAACGCTGATTTCTTACGTAATTCAAATGTGTTTTTGCGCAGTTATACTGACTATGCGGGGAGAGAGGGTCTTAGCAAGGGCTTTTGAAATCCAAAAAGAAAATTGGGGGAAACCACGCATTTTTCAGAGATAATTAAGCTTTAATTTGGGAAAAAAGGCCATGCATTGTTACGTATATTAACGCTAAAAAAGGAGTGGCTACCCCAAATTAATTCTTTTTGGATTCCACCTGCCTTTGCCAAGGTCTGCTTTTCCCGCATAGTCATAAGAGGAGGCAAAAATACTTCTGTATTAAGAGGTACCATCCTTTATAAAACTCTATTTTATTTGCGCTGTAAATATGCACGATAACAGCCGGCGGACTGCTAAAACCCTACAAGCAGCTACAGGAAGCCAAAGCGCTACAAATCGTTACTAACACATGCTGAAATGGTGAATAGAAAGTGTCGAACTGGCGTTAATTTTTTTGTTCCTAAAGCAAAAATTATCTTCGTTTAGCATTGGGTAGCTCGCTTACGATCATCATACATAAGACCGGCAAATAACATCTTGACAGAAATACCGATGCATTTTTCCAAGGACATCCGAAAATTGTCACTTTATGGTTTGAAGAACATTTGCTCTAATCAGTGTTAAAAGTTAAACTGTATGACGGATCCAACTCTATTTTTAATAGAGCTTCAAAGTTGACACGTCTACCTGAATCAGGTTATCACGTCTTCCTTTCATAGCATCTAAAGACCGCTGGACTTTCTCTTCGGAGTAAACGCCTAGAAAAAAAGGAGACATGTAACCTATTTTCTAGTTTTTTCTTTTCTTCTTCGTTTCCTTTTATTAGTTCGCTGGCGTACGATTTCATGCGACAAGCAGTTTTACATTTTTTTCCAACCACAAGGGAAGGGAATTGAAATGGCTGGCAACTTGAAGATGCAGGGTCAAGGAGTGTACTGTACTCCATCTCCATTCAGGTCTGTACGCCAAACGACTTTTAAAGTACCAGTATGATATACTTGTACACCGAGCCTCTTTTAAACAACACTGGGACATAACTTTCAGGTTTCAATTGGAGTAAGACTGTTTCTTGCGTCAAAAAAAAAAAAAAGCTGCCAAAGTCCCTTTAACACTTATTATTAAAGTATGAATATATATAAAAAAAACGCAATCAGCTTACATACCAAAGGGATCATTAGCAAATATGTTTTGGATCGTTGGACGTGAAACCTGTTCAAAGTATTCGTCAGGTGAAAGTGCGTTTGTGATAGAAATGGTGTGAAATACGATCTCCGATGCCATTTTCTCCAGTGTAAGTTGTTGTCGAAGATATTCCTCGCGTTGGATTCGCAAGTAAGATCTTTCATAAACCTTGAGAAATGAGAAAAACGTGGAATTAGCCAGCAACAGCCAGGCAACACGAGAGAGTCTTTGCGTAAATTAAATCTATTTGACAGCCAGGTGGCAGGTCAGTCAGTCCGTCCGTCAGTCGGTCGGTTGGTCGGTCGGTCAGCATTCACTCGGTCAGTCGGTCAGTTTGTTAGTCGATCAGTCAGTCAGTCAGTCGGTCCGGGGGGTCGGTTTGTTGGTTGGTCAGTCGTTGAGTTGGTCATTCGGTTGGTTGGCCGGTCAGTCGGTCAGTCCGTCGGTCGGTCAGCAGTCAGTTAGTTAGTCGGTCACTCAGTCAGTCGGTCAGTTGGTCGGTCGGTCGGTCGGTCGGTCCGCAGTCAGTCGGTCGGTCGGTCGGTTGGTCAGTTAGTCGGTCATTCTGTCAGTCAGTCAGTCGGTCGGTCAGTTGGTCGGTCAGTCGGTCAACCAGTCAGCAATTCTGTCAGAAAGCCAGCCAGCCAGTCGTCAGGCTTAGTACGTTGTAAGTGATTCATTCAACCAGTCAGCCAATCAGTCATCCAGTCGGTCCGTCACTCAACCAGTAACGGGTTTGCTCTTGCACGGGTCAAGCTCGAGCCCGAGTCAAGTTCGAGTCACCAGTCAAGTTCGAGTCAGGTTCTGTTTTCTTTTTCCTTTTGCTTCGTTTTCGTCTTGATCAAAGGCTATGATTGTGATTCTTGCTTTCATAATGATGTGCCAACAAATGTTCGTCAACACGATCGCGAGAATTCATTGTAAGTAGCTGAATTAACCGCATGCAGTCCTCATTCATTCTCACCATCTATAATTTTCCTGAAAGGGTTTATCCAACGTTGTTGGTGACTAAAGCTTCAGTCCCTATCTCTTGTGAAACCCACGTGTTAGGAAAATTAAAAATTCCCATGGTCGTCTACATTTTGCCCGCGAAGGGTATAGATCAGTTCTATTCTATGTTATCCTGGGTGTCCTGTGGACGCAACAAGATAGCTCTCATTACCGTCCGTTTTCTCAGTCGTGGAAAAGGGAACCCTACTGCAGGTGTATGTAACTGCAGGTCTTAATCTCCCTAGGAAATTTATGAACACTAACAGATGCCACAGTAGCAGCGAACCACAGCGGTATAAATGGCTCTAAGCGGTTGATATAAACGAAAAATGTTGCAAATCTGAAAGTTAATTTTTCCCGTTTACCACTAGCACATCGTTATATAAAAGAAGACAACAACCAGAAGACATAAGAAGAAGAAAAAAAAGAGAGAAAAATAAAAGTTGGACCCTGACTCGAACTAATGGCGCGTGACTCGAACTTGACTCGGGCTCGAGCTTGACTCGTGCTACGAGTAAACTCAGGTCTTAATCTTCCTAGGAAATTTATTAACACTAACGGGTGTCGAATATCTTTCCACAGTAGCAGCTTTAATGGCTCTAGCGATCGATAACGAAAAATGTTGCAAATCTGAAAGTTAATTTTTTCCGTTTATCACAAGCACATAATTATATAAATGAGAATAATAACCAGAAGACATAAGAAGAAAAAGAAAAACAAAGAGAAAAATAAAGGTTGGGCCCTGACTAACTTGGCTCGTGACTCGAACTTGACTCGGGCTCGAGCTTGACTCGTGCTACCAGTAAACTCACCAGTTAGTAGTCAATCGGGCAGTGAGTTTGACCGTCAGAAAGTCAGTAATTTAGTACTAATTTAGTGTGAAAAAAAAAATACTTCTCAGATGCACGACGAAATACTACCTTTCCAGGCTGAATGTTCTCTTGAATGGTTCCTGTACTCAAGAACTGCACGAATTCCCAGGGCTGTATGTTCGCTTTTAGAGTAAGAAGATTTCCATCCCTCTCCAGATCCGACTGGTCACAAGTCTCAAACTTGTAATGTTTCATCTGCAAACGGAGAAAGAAGGGGAGAACAAGTTCAAAAACTTTGCTTTCCTTCCGATTCAATGCAAATTGTTAAATGAATACGTTTCTGTCGTGAAACAATTTCGTTATTTCAGTTGGTTTTGAGTTAGGGTTAGGGTTAGAGAAGGACAAGGCGAAACAATGACGAACAAACTCAGTTTGCTTCCCTTCCGATTCTATTTCTACAATGCAAATTGTTAAATGAATACGTTTTTGTCGTGAAACAATTTCTATTTCAATTGGTTTTGCGGAGTACTAACACAGGTTGACGAAACAACAAGCTATCACTGGACTATGATATTACGTAATATACATGAGTGAATTTGAACACATGAACTCCTTCAAAGTCTTACTTCACGCAAGGTCCACATAAGGAAATAAAAATCTCAATTTACCTGCCCATTGACAGCAAACTTTTCGAAGAAGTTCTTGTACTCCGCGCGGTTTGGATCACAGCCGAGGAAAAGAACGGATCTGTCGTTAAAAACTTGACGCATAAATTCAACTTCTGGGCTTTCAAGAGTACTGCAAAAGTCTTGGAAGTATTTTTTGCTGCTTGGCTGGAAATTATAATGAAAATAATTAAAGCTCTTTTAAAGGGGAGTGTCATGGGGTTTTTGACCTCTTTTACTAAAAATGGTGAAATAAGACCTTCACTTACTACGGCTACAAAATAACTCTAGAACAACGAGAAGAAAGAAATCAACTCAATTCTTGAAAGGAACAGCTTGCCATCTGTTCTAGCGCATTTTGGAAACAGAAATGTGAGAACTTGAAAAAGTTAGCCAAACATTTGTCAAGTTTAAATCCATTCTGGACAACCTACTCTGTCTCTGGCCAGGGGCACTAATCGACAGTTTTATTGCACTGGGTGATAATTTATAACAAAACTAGACATTTCTTTTTTTGAACTGTTGACAGACAAACATTTTTGGGGTTTGAAATGACATCAAATTCGCGTAATCCTTCCCCTTTAACGGAAAAATACGGGGACAAAACAAGGATTGAAACTCGTAAGAACTTACCAACGTGCGCACATTAAACCCGCCATCACCAAGGCACTTGATCACCAAGTCTCTGTGAAGATCGGGCCAGGATTGAGCCAAGCATGAAATCTAAAAGAAAAAAAGAGATATTTATCTGTCCTTCGTCCTTCAGGGTAGCTCGCGCGAAAGTATGACCAGTGCTATGACCAAACTGTATGTTAAAATTTCTAGAGAATTTAGAATTTCTTAGCTGCAACACTTGTTTTCAATTTTAGTTGAAATCTTATCATGTGTAATTGACTTTCTGCCCCAGCCTTACTCTTTTTGAAGAAACGACCTAGCACTCTTTTGAAAAGAGACAACTCTGATCTTCCCTTCGTCATGAGTTTGTATTACGATTGTCTCAGAGAAGGTAGAGCTCACTCAGTCAGCTTCTCGGGGCGGCACAACAGTAGTTCTTATTCCTAAGCCAAGATAATTTGTGTATTAACTCAAAAACATTCCGCTAGTATCTAATTTAATGTGGAATCACTACAACTCAGAACCATAATACGTCATCTCACCTGATCTAGTCGTAGTTTCTCCCCACCATTCCCAGTCTTCCACAGGAAACACTCCAACAGCTCATCCATGTTGGTGGTAATGATAAGAGGAAACTTCCCAACATTCCTTAGGGCATTGTGAACACGTGACGGCGCTTGCTGAAGGTTACCCAAGAACTTCTCCTCGAGATCCAAAAGCGCCTTAACGCCTTCCTGTAGGTTGACATTTGCAAAATAGTTACAAGTAGTTAATATGGTGGTTTTAATTGAGTGTCGTAAAAATCCTCAAGGTATATGTACTGCACTCTAACCGAGGTCCAAAGCGGGTCCCTGCGACTTGTTCAACTTGTTCGACTTGTTCAATGAACTAGTTTGAATTGAAGAGGCAAATGCCCGGGAATTGCCCCTCAAAACCATGCTTTTCCCATTGCCTGCTCCTTCATGTGAACTATGCGTGGGACAAGTCCAAGTCTCAAAGCGGTCATCAAGCGAACCGAGCCTATGTCGGAGGTTAGTTTGGGGTCGAGCCAGACAGCATCTTCTTAATCAACTCTACGAATGACGTCACATTTAATGGCATACCAAGGGTGACTGTGAACGAGGCTCGCGGAACAAAGGATCTTCTTACCTCAGAATGATTGACAACTTGCCACCAGTCATCCAATGAGGGATGCGGTCTGTCTGGAGTGACCAGGGTTGATACTTGCTCGCCAACGAAAAGCACGAGATTCCCTGCTACAATTTTAGAGCGAATGGCTTGGAGTTCTTGCGATAGAAGCAGGCGAACGTCAGTCTCATCTCCTGTCATCTTGAGTATTCAGTTCGTTATCCTTGCGTAGAAGATGGAGCGTAAGTAAATAAAGATAATGCGTGGAAAGAGCTAAGAAAGTTACCACTGACCAGCATTACTAAGAAAGAAAAAATGAAACTTTCGGTTCCTTTGTCGGCCACAAGTTATACTGACTCATGTGATATCACAATATGAATAGGCATGCCGAAATTGAAAAGAAAATGCGTTCGTTTTAACCTTTTCCGCGTCTCCAAATATAGAAGATAACGCCTTGCTTACTTTGAGCTTAATAGTATTGTATAAGTTTAGTTAAATGCGGATTCAAAGAAGCGCATATGAAGCAAGATTTTCAAAGTTTTATCGATGAAAATTGTCTAGTAGCAAGAGAGAACAGTAGTTGGAAGCTTTTGGCGCTGAACTGAAGCTTGGCAGTCCAAATTCGTCGTGACGAAGAGTAGTTATCTTGTGGGATTTTTGCAATTCGCTCCGGTATTGTGTTTCCACTTTCTTTTTTTAGCAACCATTTTTCTAGGGGGAAAATTGTGATCATACATAGAAAAGGAACTATGACGAAATACAGGAACATTTAAAAAGGTCCACTTCCGAGAAATTCAAAGAAGGCCACAATGCAAGTGAGCAGCACTTTTCAGTTTCTTGAAATTCTGACAAAAAAATTTTCCTGGTTGTAGATCATCAAGCGAGAGAAAGCTGAAACCCTACGGGCAACAGGTACGTTGGATCTTCAGTTACTTTCCTTTTTTTTTTCTTTTTTGAGCACGATCACACAGGGTCAAATCAAACATTTACTGACTGATCTCGTGTCCGTTCATTCTTGAAAAGCGATAGGCAGAAACAGATACATATAAACCAACATTAAGTAATAACTCTCGAAACCTACCGCTAAATACAGCTTGAGCCGGAATTCCGAATGTAACTAACCTGCGAATACAGCCGCCTCTCATTCACTCGCAGTAGCGGGAGCGAATGAGAGGCGGCTGTATTCGAACGCTAGAATATAACTGGTTTTAAAGAAATTTCAACGAAATCGCGGAAGACCCACAAAAGATCGACAGAACATTACTAAGTGCGGGCCATAAAGCGACTCACGGGGTGCTTATCATTTACATGGAAAACCCGGAAATTCCAGTTGGAAAATCAAATGGTACGCATCGTTCCATTTGGAGTACTTCTGAAATGATGGGCTTCTGGTCAAAGTGATGCATTTTTATTACTTCTTTTGGGATTTAAAGCTGATGTTCATACATTTTGCATGTTATCCATCTACTGTTAAGACAACGGCTAAATCATTTCATATTTATGCCGAAAATCAGTTCCATCCCGGTGGTTTGCGTAAATGGTAAGCACCCACGCATAACTCTTTTTGTAAACTGTAATGACAAGAAATGTCAAAGGCAGCGGCCATAATATTGTTGTGTATGTTAATGCGTATCTTTTTCCTTTAAAGCGAAGTGACCCTTAATGCAGAGAAAGACTATGGATCAACATGCTCTCGTCAAGACTTTATAAATGTGACCGCGATCGCTTAGAGCCCCTAATCACTTTTTCCATGTAGCAAATGACGATAAAAAGCGACAAGATTTTTGGACCCGTGAGAAACTTGCCGCTTAATAAACATTGACCCTTCAGTACAGGGCCCATTAATACAAATTCTAATCAGGGCAATTCAGAGGTTGCCGAAATAGCCAATAACAGTCACAACAAAATAGTAACACAACCGAACGTATACAGTCGAACCTGTATTAAGCGGTCACCCTCGGGGAATGGCTTAGTGACCGCTTAATACAGGTTGACCGCTTAATACAGGTTGTACAGAATACATCACTTCCTTGGTTAAGAAAGTTCGGCGATAAAATGGTATGACAAAGGAGAGCATGGTATTGAAATGGACCAGTAAAAAATTAACGCCACGATTGTGCAGCTCATTAGAAACTCAATTGCCTGACACGCTGTTTGTTACCATATTTAAGTGGTTTCCTTTTACAAAGTGACCGTTTAAAACAGGTCAAGACAATAGAAATCAGCTCGTTGGGACTTAATTTTGGGTGACCGCGACCGCTTAATAGAGGTGACCGTTTAATACAGGTCAGGATAACAGTAATTAAGGGAAGTAATTTTCGGGACTTTGACAACTGACCGCTTACTAGAGGGTGACCGCTTAATACGGTGCCGCTTAATACAGGTTCGACTGTAGTAAGCGTAATAGAAGATATGTATACAGGATTAGACAGCAAGGCAGCCTGGTTCGGCTTGCATGCAACACGACCCTAAAAACAAAATGGCAACATGAGTTAATACTAAATCACCTGCAACAGAGGAATCTCTTATTTTATTTCTGGTGTGAAATGTTTGCGAAAAGCAGTACAGAACCTACAGTAGCTACTCTCCAATCCTTTCCGGAAGTCCACACCCGCATTAATATTTTCAGGTCATTGAGCTAGAGATACATGTACTTTTCTTTGATAAAAGCGGAAGTTACTCAAGTTACATTGAAAAGGCCTATTACATCATGTCAAAAAATACTTCTGCGATGCAGTTATTGTGCTGAGTAAAAGAAATTATTATAAACAGTTGCACTAACTTGTTTTTATCATAATTGCAAACCGTCCTGACCAGGGAGATTTAGATGTTATTGTACGTTATACGTTTAAAAGTTTCGTGTAAACTGAAAGCATAAATCTGTCACATAAGCCACCACTACTTAGTTGTTGGTGATTGACTGTGCTTTAAAATTTTCTATGGACTGAACACGAAGGTAAGTCATAATGTTTCTTTTTACCTCGCAATATTGATATGATTGTCTCGCGGGACTACAGCGAATCGAAATTGAAAAGTCTATGTTCAATCGGAGCACTCAACTCAGTCTTATCCGTCTATCGCTTGACCTCACCACAAGAACAGTAATATGTATACATGCAGCTTTAGCACTCTTAACCTATTTTAGTTGTGAGTTGTCGATAGTTCACTTTAAGTATGGATTTGTTACGACTTGAATTAACCTGCATAATGCACGGAGAAAATTGACTTTACTACACAGAGAAATTGCCGTTTCTGGAACCAAAATCAGAAAACCAATGAATGAATAACTTACCTAGAAAGTACTTTGTGTAAATCATAAGTGGCGAGCAAAGCAAATTTCACTTTCTTGCAAATGCTCGGGAAATTTCCCGGAAGTTTTGTTTGTTTTATAGCTTGAGTCTGCGATCGCAGATACCTCGGAAACATACTTCATGTACTTAAGCACGGGGCAAAACCCGCGCGCACGATAACCCCGATTTAACAGCGGAGCATAGATCTGTTGTTTTTAAAGTATGATATCTTTGAGAAATGAACCACGCTTAAGCTTTATTTTCCCTTCCTTCTACAAAACAGTGCCATTCTGGAGTACAAGATCACACGAGAGGGAAAGCTGATCACAGTAAACCGCATTGTCAGGGCAACTTTTAGTACGTACGAGAACAGTCGTCGTCTGCTTCGGATTGTGACACAATGTCCCACCAAACCAGCGTGGATGTAAGTAATACACCGTGATCGCAAACATCTCCAGGAAAAAAAATTATACAGTCTGAAGCCCCTACCCTATACCAGACCATGTTCAACCCGAACCACCCTATTCTTAGCCTGCGCGCGAACGTAGTATTTCTAGCTGTCGCTTCTCTCCGCCGACAGAAGCAACAGCTGGAAATACGTCTTCGTTTGCAGGCTACCCTATTCTAGACTTGACATCCAAATCCCCACCAAGGCTTGGGTCTTAAATTTTTGTTCCTCTGGACAATGAGTATAAATGATTGAAAGAAATCAGTTTGAAAGAGGGATAAGGAACCTATTTGGAGGGCTGGTGTTTACTGAGACAAATTCTCCCAACTTAATTAGTGTCATCCGTGGCATTGATTAACATCAAATAGGCCTTATCACGGTTTTCGACGCCATTTTGACGGGTAGGCAAACAGGCTTGAAATAACAGTGTTTGTATGGAAATCCGATGTCAAATAATTTTCATAAAACATCGTTTCTGAAAAATTCATGAATTGGAAACTTTTGACACTAGGAAAAGGATGTTAAGGAAAAAATTGGAGGGATGTTTTTTTTTTTTTTTATTTATTTATTTTTTTTTTATTTGTCCATTATATTATAAACACAATCAAATAGAATCTTATGACTGCTAACTTAGATATAATGGCAGGAGATCTTAGCAAGCTCAATGAGCTTTTCTATGAAGATCCCCTATTCAAGCTTAGACTAATTACAGGGCAGATGGTGATTTATTATAATTCTAGATAGATTACTTCTAATACTTGCTTTGTCCTAAAACAAAACTAAAAACATAATAACCTAAGATACTTTGATTTTGCACATAAGCCTTTATGCTTCTCTTAAAAATGTAGCTGTGACAGAAAGCGTCCAGTCGTGTTTTGAACTTTCCATACATTTCCCTGTATTTTTTCCCGCGAACTATTTTTAGTAGCAGATCACGGCTGGTTCGCTATACAGACAAATGTATGGAAAGTTCCAAACACGACTGGACGCTTTCTGTCACAGCTACATCCCTCCAATTTTGTTCTTAAAATCCTTTTCCTAATGCCAAAAGTTTCTAATTCATGAATTTTTCAGAAGCGATGTATTATGAAAATTATTTGACATCGGATTTCCATACAAACACTGCTATTTCAAGCCTGTTTGCCTACCCATCAAAATGGCGTCGAAAACTGTGATAAGGCCTATTGGACTGCCTGGGTTAAACCCCCGGGCACTTCACCATCCTCCATGAAATGAATGACAGCGACTGCTGATGACCTGACCTGTAAATAGAGATATCTTATATCCCTGATCTCGATCAGCTGCTCACAGGGAGTTAGACAAGGTGCGCATGTGTACATGTATGCTGTTTTCTTTTTTTCTCTTTTTAACCCATTGATAACCAACTGTTCCCGGAGGTTTTCTAAACATAATTTCATCAAATTTGCAAAGTGGTTATTTCTAACCTCATGTGCAGTAAAAATGCACAACTTACAGGGAAAAAAAAAACAAAACCCTTTGGTCTAAAAATATAGTCAAAATTACTAATATGGAATTAAATTAATTTAAAAACTAACCCCTCCTCCTACCACCCCCCCCCCCCCCCTGCCCCCCTCCACCACGCAAGAACAAAACAAAACAAAAACAGAAAATTCAATTATAATAATTCTTCTTTCAAATATCTGGCAGGAGTGCATCAGAAATGTGGCCAGGATTTTCCGTGATTACTACCAGTGTGAATATCCAAACAGCCGTGCTGTCAAAGAGGGACTGAAACGACTGTTGTGTGACAGATACGGGAATAACATCACTAGCTTTGTAGACAACTTTGTTCACCCCACACAGAGTCTGCTCAGTAAATTACAAGAGGAGGTATATCATTGCAATCTCTACATGTAAATGCACAAATTGAAATAATTACAATGAAATCCTGTAATACAACCACCTTTAGAAGGTGAAAATGTGGTTGTAATATACAGTAAACTCCCTTAATATTGCAGACACCTTCGAGACCATGAGTTGGGTTTTTGATATCTTTTGTTACAAATGATGAAATAAGACCTTCAATCACCTGCCAAATAATTCTAGAATGACGAGGAGAACGAAATCAACTCAATTCTTGAAAGAAACAACTTGTGATCTGTTCAAGGGTATTTTGGAAACAAAAATGCAAGAACTTGAAAAACATTAGCCTAATACTTTTCAAGTTTCAATAGAAACCGGCCTACCCTGTCTCTGGCCAGAGGCACTTATCGACAGTTTTATTGTACTGGGGTGATGATTTTTAACAAACCTGACAATTATTTTGTTGTTTCTGCTAACAGTCAAACATTTTTGGGTTTTGAAATGACAGCAAATTTTTGTGATACTTCCCCTTTAATAGTGAGAGTCTGTTAGTAATAGCAGGAATTTGTTTCAAGCAAATGTCTGTAATCTACTTTTGCCGAGGACTTAGCTGCTGTTCGTATTATCAGGGTGACTGCAATAGCAAGGTGTCCGCAAGGCGGGAGTTGACTGTATGTAAACAGTGTGGTCAAAACTAAGATAATGACTGGAGTTTCAATTTGTTTGGGGCATAAAAGAGTGGTTGTAATAACGAGGTGGTCATAAGGTGAGGTTCCACTGCATTGACACAAGGCTCATACCCCTCTGGGGAAGCACATTACACCATATTTGCTAGCTCCAGTTCAAGGGGTATCTCCACAATAGTGAATACATACACTTAATGAACTCTGTTCAACTACTTTAGGTAAGGTTCAACTTTTCACAATAATTTTATAGTATTCTACATGTACCAATTCTCTGTTTTTTTATGCAGAATTTTCCTTTTATTTTGTCCAATGATAACATCAAAAAAATTGTCCTTCACCTGGTGCCACCTCAGCATAAACTGAATATTGGCGAGTTCTTTTACCAGGTGAGCTTGTTTTGTACATTTCATTTTCAACTTGCCTTGTATTTATTTCCCCTTATATTTACGCTTGTTGTGTGGGGGGTGAGCTGGTTAAAAGGGCTCTGCAACTGAAGGTACATGTAGATCATTCCTTCTGTATCTGTGTAAGATATATCCCTCAAGAATTGATTAGCCAGTGGAGCCTTCAGGATCTTTGCATAGACCAAATGAAGATCTTTGCAGGGACCTCAAGGATTACTGCACAATCATGTGAGATCCTAACCTCCCAAAGAGACATTTTTAGGGGACCTGTATTACCTCCTCCCTAGCCTGCGTAGCAAGCGTTTCCGTGCTGTTTCGGAGCATAGAAAGACCGAGGAACGAGATTCTCGGTTTTCGCTTGCTACGCAGGCTACCTCCTCCTCTTAAAATGGCTGCGTGGGAGGCTAGTGAGATCCTTGATGGATTAACAAATTATACTGTGATAGTCACAAGGTGGCAGTACACAAGTAATCTTCAGAGCTTGGGAGAAGTTGCTATACAGAATTAACTGCACCACAAGGAGTGACCTAGTTTAATTTCACTCAATAATGAATTCACCCCCAAAAAGAGGAAGGATGACTGGGTGAACTGGAGTGTATTAAAGGATAAAGTTACACTAATTCAAGGCATTATGGCTTGAATTAGCATTTGGCAGCTTTTATAGTAAGACAGTGTCTCAAAATTCAACTAACAAGTACAGCTGTACTATGTACAAGTAGTCTAACTGAATCTACTTTTGGCAACTGTTGCAGCAACAAAAAACTATGAGACTGACATGGTCACTTCAGGACATGCTATGCTGGGCAATAATTCTTAAAATTGAGTTGCAACAAAATTGCAAGGAAAGGTGCAAGAAAAATTGCCTAGTGTAACAGATAGCACCTCAAAGGTCAGGCAAGTCTCCTAAACTCAAATGTTGCAACACTACCTGTCTGTTTTTCTTAAAGGTTGGTCACACCAATCCTCGCACGCTGGTTGTTAAATTTGCCATGTATCAAAACAGAGGAATGTCAGTGAAGGAATTGCAACGTGCAACAGTTGATGAAGGAGATTATGACATAGCTTTCACAAAGGAGTACTTTGACAAAGTGCGAAGTGAGGCAGAAACATTAGGAGATGCACTGATGCGCACCTTAATTGTCTTAGGTGCCCCAGATTGGTCAGTTCAGAGAGAATCTGCAATCACTCATCTGAGAGATGTATGTGTGGTAACGTGATTTCTATTTTTATCTTGTTACATTCATCTTTAGTTAGTACAGGATGAAATCCTTGAAAAGATTCATATCAGGTCCAGGGCCCAGTTGTTCAAAGCCTGATTAAGCTAATCCTGGATTAAAGTGAACTTGGATTCAACTACACTAATCAGATTCAACAACACTAATCAATAATGATTCTTGCAAAAGATTTTTGTCCCTCTGAGGGCCTCAGTTTTGACTTGGAGTTTTCTTTACCATTAGCTTAAAGCTTGCCTTTAAAAACATTTTCAACGAGTGAGATTAGCTTTCTAACAACCAGGCCTGAAATGTAGACAACAAAATACAATTTTTCATTTTTTAAATATTCATTCTCCTGTGCATTCTGCTGTAATTCAGGATCTGGGAAGTGTGCTTCCAAATTATTGGTTACAAAACATTGACCCTACTTGGAAACAGAAGACTGACTATTTCATTTCTCTTCTAGTGCCCAGAAGGTAGACATGGAAGGCTGAGGTCTGAGTCTCATATTTCTGTCCAGGAAAGCTGTGATGATGAGTCCATCGCCAGTGAGAGTTTGGGTCCACACACACCTACCGAAAATTATGATTTCAGTTCAACAGATGATGTATTCAGTCACTTATTATCCATTAGTTCCAGCTGATCTAGAATAATGGGTTTGTCTTCCTTGTAAAGCTAGATGGTAGTCAATGGGAAGGGGGTGCTCCTTTGATGCTCACTGGATGTTTCAAAACAACCTCCTTTAAGGTAACAGAAATTTATCTTGTAGGTGTAGCCCCACATGAATCATCATTCAAATAAACATGTTCTGTGTGACTTGAAATTAGAGATCCCACCCCATCCTAGACATACTACTGTTATGGGATATATAAATTCTCAAGTTTTATAGTTACGTGTTTTTACAAACTACAGGTATGTACAGGTGACAATCGTTTAATTTTGGTAAGCAAATAAATTGTTTTAACTATAAAAGTTAACGTTAAAAGAGAACGACGTTTCGACCGTCCGACGGTCATTTTCAAGTTCAAAATGAGAAGTAAAATATGTGCTTATATACAATTGTGAAAAAACTAATGAGATACTGACTTAAAAAGCTCTAAGATATTCACATCTAAACAATATCAAAAATAATAGCGTGAATCATAAATACAAAGGAACGCTAAAAACGATAAAAGGTATTTAAAAGGTATTTAAAAGTGAAATAATTAAACAAATAACTTCGCGCGGATCGAGTCGCATTGTTTGTTCAGTTTCGGCTTTAGGTCGCGAATAAACAACATCTCGAAGATCAAGCAGTCGAGTTTGCTCTGACACTTTCTCAGGATTCTGAAGTTGCTTTTAATGGTCTCTGGATCCTGTCCATGCTCGTCCTTTAACAAATAAATTGTTATCATCAAATAAATATTGTGCTTAATCTGATTGTTAATGCTGAAAAGAACACCAAAAACCATGTTTTATTCCTAGTTTGATATTAATTTTAATATAGCGGTAGTCAGGAGATTTTAGTTATTTTGAAAATTTATGCACCAAAAGTTTAAAGGCATTAATTAAAGCAAAAAAGGACCTGAAGTGTACATGCAGGCAAACAGTCTTCAATAAATTGTGAAATAAACAATGGTTTTGTTTGTTTCACTGAAATGTCATTTTCATAGTAATAAAAACAAAACAACATTTTCTTTTGAGATCTTCTCTGCAAGCCTTGTGTTTCTTGTTATAAAACCACTACCTTTTAAGGTGATTGACCAAACACCTCCAAAAAAGGTTGATAATTTCCCTCTCCTCTGGCATTATGATCGTTAAGGATGGCAAAAGAAATGTGCTTGTATCTGTTCACAAATTCTTCCTCGGATAACACTTCCTTGAAGAGCTCAGCCACATGACGTGGCGGGTTTCTGAATGCCCCACAACCAAGTGCTGACAGTACCAGCGCGTCATGTCCATAGTACAGTCCTGTAGCCAACATGCACCGAATCTTTTGTTTTGTTTTCTCTGCAAATTGTGGAATAAGCCTCTGTTTGTCTTTTGTAAGAGGGGGACTACAATATGCAGATAGGGCAAGGAAAGACATGGGAACTGGATCTTTGAGGAATGCATATCCTTCTGCTTCTGAGGCTCGTATGATGAATACATTTGTGGAGTAGACACATGAAAATTCTGGGAGTCTGTATGTCCATTTCCTTTTGGGGTCAAATTCTTTGTCAGGGTCTGCTAAATGTTGCACATAATTTGTTCGGCGAAATAAGTTCTCTTCTTGTGCACCAGCCCCTGACAGGTAACCTCCTCCTGTGAGAAAGAAGAACAGAATGGTTTCAGGAGAACACTGTCATCCTAGCTTCCTTTCAATGGCAGATCCAGTTAATTGTGCACGTGTAAAGTGAGGTGCCGGAATTAAAAAGGGGAGCCTACAGTTATTTTTTTTTTTTTCAAATTTTAATGTATAAAAGTAGACTCAGACATTTCATTGCAAAGGAGGTTGGAGGCTCTCCAAAGTCTAACCTCCTGGGCCCAGTTGTTCAAAGCCCAATTTTTGCGCCTCAGTTTTAACTTAGACTTGTCTTTACCTTTAGCTCGAAATTAGCCGTTATAGCCATTTTTAACGAGCGAGCTGAAAGCCTTGATTAACTTCTAATCATGGATTAGCATTAATTTGCTTTTGAACAATCCGGCCCTGGGCAGTCATTTCTTGGGGCATTGAACTCTCTCCCCTTCCCACAGTAATACGACACCCCTAAAAACGACTGCATGGGAGGCTACACTAAGTCCCTTACTTTTTTGGGGGGGAAGGGGGGGGGGGGGAAATCTGAGGCTATTCAGTTTATCAGGTGGCCAAATTATGGAAAGATGACAATTAGTGTTGAGTTAACGCTGGGACCCATGCATGAGTGACATAATGGGGCCCAGCAACCCTCAGCCCATGGCCTGCAACTTGGCCTGTAGCCCTGTGACCCCCAGCGCACACCGCTTCTAACCCTAGCCCTTCGGGTCCAGAAATGGAGCATGGGCTACCAAATAAGGGTTAGTATTAGAGGTGTGAGTCGGGGTGGGGGGTCAAGACGGTCCAGGTTACTCTCAGCCACACACTCTGGACCATCTGAGAATTAGGCTAGTGAGGTAAGAGGGCGAGGGTCACTGAGCTGCAGGCCTAGGATGCTCATTGGATGTTTCAAAATAAACCCCTCTAAGGCAACAGAAATTATTTTGTATGTGTTGCCCCACTTGAATCATCAAATAAACATGTTCTGTGTGATTTGGAATTGGAGATCCCCCCTCCCACCCCCACCGGGCAAAACCCTTTCTGAAACGCCTGAAAGTTTACCTGGTCTTCGCGAAGAAGCCATGTTTAAGACAGCTGGATTGAAACCCTCATTCTTCAACCGAATAGCTTCCTCAAGGCAATCAACATTTACCACAGTTATTTTTGTTTCCAATTCATCACTTCTCACTTCTCTTTGCGGCGCAGATTCCTCCACGTGAAGCTTCGTTTTCCGGGCGTATTTTGAAACACTTTCACGATCTGAAAATGTCACCTCCGTACCATCTTCTAAAGTATACTTGAAGTTTTTGCAAGCCTCGAGGGTTTGCTCTATAATTTCTACTCTTAGCTGTTTAAAATTTTTCGAGGACTTGAACTCCGCAAGCCATCTCTTGTGGTCAAAAATCGGTTGCCCCGAAGAACTGCTGCCTGTAGCTGAAGCCATTGCGATTCGAGAATATAAGAAGATAACTGTCGATGCAATTCTCCGCATATATATGCCCAAATGTTGCCAGTTGTTGTGAAATCTTTTAGTATATTTCGCTGACTGCCGCAAAGTAGAAATTTGATTCAGGAGCGCGACGAACCTCGAGGAGAGATCCTGGGAACGAGGTTGGCGTCCGACCAGCGCTCCTATCCAGTCAGCGGTGCTAGCTATTAGACCCAGACCTCTCACGGCTCCCATACATTTGGTCGCCATTTTGCGAGAAGTTTTGGGGTTTTAGGATGGTATGTACCACTTCTATCAAGCTTTAGTTTATTCGAATTGGGCCATTCGATAGTTTTCTTACTACCTAGTCATTTTTTCACTCAGGGGAAGGCGAAAAAGACGAGGAAGTTTGCGGCTGTGAAGCGAATGATCTCTCCCAAGGACATGAGAATGTGAGTTTTAGTTCGCCGCATGCGAGAGTTTGAGCGTTCGCGTGTATGGCGGGTTATAAACCTCGGAGGAATCATGTCTGTTGGGTTCAAAAGAGAGGTATTTTTTTTTACATCTCAAGATTCTCTTTCAGTCAGAAAAATCAAGAAAAGGAGAAAGAGAAGAAAAAGAAGGAAGAAGGGAAAGAAATCCGCCACGTGTAAGAGACGTTTATAAGTTGTTTTCGTTGTTTCCCTTAGATAGTGTTTACGGTAATTTACCACTGGTTATCCGAAACTCGTGCTCTCTTGTGCAAATTTTTGTGGTAGTTCATTATTTGAGATAAGTGAAGTCTAGTGCACATATAATAATGTCACACAAAAGAGGAACAATTTGTAGAAAATCTGGGCAAAGATTTTGCATTGCCGCCATGTTGGTGCCAATCTGCTCACATAGTTTGTATAAAAATGGAAGTTAACTCCCAGAGGAGAAAAATATCATTGCTCCTATCCACCAACATGGCTGCCATGAAGTCACATGCAATTGACCTATTGCATAGTGAATGTCAGGACGCTTTGAGGCCATGCAAGCATCAAATGCATGACCTCTTAGCATCCTGCACAGACACTTCTTGAGCTTCTCAAGGATTTCTCATGACAAGTGCAAAGAACGTCTACATATGAGGCCAGAGGGTTCTGGGAGGTATCCTGTCCTCACAATTTTTTTTCAAAACAAAGGTACACCACTACAACTCCTCTCTTTGCCTATCAGCAAACTGTTTGTGGCCTCTCTGCAACCTTTCAGCAACCCGCCAGTCAAGCGTTGGTTACCTGTGAGTGCCAGCCAATAGTTGACGGACAGTTGGTTGAGGGTGGTTGCCCTTCAAAGTTTTCCAAGTTGTTATGTGTAGTACAATATTTGACTGAGTATTAATCATCTTGAAAGTGGAACTATATATCCCTTGGAATTTATTTCATTTCTGTTTCAAAATTTTTAAAAGTATGTTTTGTCAATTTAATTCCTTCTTACACAGAGAGCAAGCTTCATCTGCCTTGTTTTTTCAATACAATACTCAACTTGGGCCTCCATACTATGTTCTGGTTGACACCAATTTTATCAACTTCTCCATTAAGAATAAGCTGGATATTGTCAAGTCCATGATGGACTGCCTATACGCAAAATGTAAGTTGTGTTTTCTGTTGCATGCAGTGGGTGAGGTTTCTAAAACCGGAATGTCTACATACATGTAAAATGCTTAATGCAGTTAAATGAATATCTTAGCAAAGTTTACAAGCCTACAAATGAAATGTGCACCAGTTAGAAAGTACCTGCCTGGACCAACACTTAGGGTCTTCAAATAACTGAGGAGAAAGTGCTGCCTTTGTAATAACATCATTCTGCATATAGTTAGACTTTCTGGTTTTCTTAGATAAGGACAATAAGCTGTAGGTCCTGTCTCACAACACTTGTTCCTAATAATCCTGGGGCATTCAAGAACCCACACAGTGTTTGAAAAGAGTAGGGGACACAGTCCCCAGTGTGGTGATCTACAGTATCTCTATCTCTGAAATCAAAATATGGACTAATAGCGGCTGCCAGTGGCGCCTTAACCAGGGTTCTCATTAGAAGGCGGGACCTGGGTACCAGTACGAGGGTACATGTACACAAGAGTCAGTACCTGACTACTTTCAAACTGAACATAAAGAAATTCACTTCAAGTGTAATTTTCTGCCCGGCTATGTACTCTCCTATAGGTGCCCCCCTACTTCAAAACTTAATGAAACCCCTGCTTTACATGTTCACATCTGATCTCACCCCACAGAAGAATTGTAAACCGGCATGAGACTATGCAATATGTGCAGTTATCGATATGTGTGGTTATTGCCATTACCACTGAGAGACTTGTGATAAGCTGGGCCAAATAATTGGGTACATGGCAGTAATGATGATTTGCACTGGGTTATGAGCCAATGATTCCCTTGCATCACTGAATTGTCATGAATCATGTGTGTTTCCCTGTATTGGTCATTAATTTTCATAAAATAAATGAACTGTTAGAATCACATAATGTGGAGTTGCTGTACAGTCATTAATTTTGTCTTCTTACCAGGTGTTCCTTGCATTACTGACTGCGTGATGGCCGAGTTAGAAAAGCTTGGATCCAAGTACAGAGTGGCACTCAGGTGTGTGCACTGTACATACCAATGTAGAATTGTTGCTATAATAATTTTTATTGGAACTGTGTTTTGTGAAATGTTCTCAGTTGAATCTGTTCACACTTTTCTATTAAACTGTAACTTGTTTGTAATAACAGTGACGCCAACAAAACACACTTAAAATTAGATTTGCTTTTTCGAGCTCCAGCTGTACTGTACATGTACTATGTCACACATTGTTATTCTGACTTGTACAGTTTGTGTAATGTGCCTGAACTGTCTAAAGGATGAATTTGTGAGGGTAGATTCAACTTTGCAAGGATAAACTGTAGGGAAAATCATTGCATGTATTCATCTTCTCCATAAAGCCTTCAATCTGGTCACCTCATGGTGCTGTTGTGTAGAGGAAAGGAAAGAAATGTGCCATATATTACACATACATGCATTTACAGCCCCATTGTTTTGCTCATTAAACCTATCAGCTGCAGTATGGCTCTTGACATTGTAGTTGCCATCATTGTTACTTCTTAAATTCCTTAGTGGAGCAAGCAGTGTTAGAAGTGCTGTAGTGCATTGGACAGAATCTGTGTTAAGTGCACCTGTTTGATGAGACCTGTGTAGGTTGTAGCAGTAATTGGACTCCCAATAGACCATGTACTAGTAACTTCACAGTTAAAAGTTAGAGAATGGAGAATCAATCAGGCATGAGAGAATTTTGTTGTAGAATAATGAGATATGGTTAAACATGTGTAGTAAGAACTTGTTATCTCATTGAAGCTCTTTTGTTGTAAAAGGAAACACCCCATTCTTTCACTACAGTGGCTCTCAAGCTTCTATTACTTTTCAATCTACCAATAAAGTCACATGATTGTGCATGTTCAAATCTTTTGTGCAAAACATGTAAAACTATGTACACTGTATTTTCAGTACTGTTTCTGGTAAACTAAGTATTGTTAGGTGGATTATGAAAGATTCAAGAGACAATGGCAGTAATGATGATTTGCACTGGGTTATGAGTTCGAATGATTCCCTTGCATCACTGAATTGCCATTGACGAACATTGTGTCAGTTTTTTCAATAATTGTTTATGATGTTAATTTTGCATTGCTAAGTGGATACAATGTACATGACTATTGTACTTTCCTTTTATTAATACAGTGAACACTGTATATTCAAATTTTTAGATGTGTTTTATATGCGTATTCTAAATAAATAAAAGGTCTAGTCAGTGTGTGGAATACTTGCACAAAAATAAAAAGTTGAATTGTACTCAACTTCTTTAGTGTTTACCTAATTGGCTCATGAATGTATAATTTTTATTGCATCTTTACATGTATTTCATTTATGAATGTGAAACAGGCATAAAAATGACATAGCACTGGAAATCTACCAAGTGAATAAATTAATTCATCTTCAGTTAAATGGCAAACTAAATTGTACCAATAAAAATAATTATTGTTCCTCCAGGATGGCTAAAGATCCACGCTTTGATCGCCTTCCATGCATGCACAAAGGGACTTATGCTGACGACTGTATAGTTAACAGAATACAGCAGGTAAGTGAGCGCAATCATGTTGCACCTTGCATCTTTTTTGTTTCATTTTGTCTCTTTTCTTTTTTCTTAATTGAAAATGGCAAAAATGATGATTTGCACTGGGTTATGAATTATCATCTATGATTCCCTTGCATCACTGAATTGCCATTACAAATACTGGGCAGTTGCTCAATTATTGTATCCAGGAGGGAATACAAATGTACAATCATGTTCTAGGGAAAAAAATGAGGTGCATGGGTTTAGTACCCAGAAGAAAAGTGTGGTGGTCAACATAAATATTAATTTCTGTCATGTTATCCATTGCAGCACAAGTGTTACATTGTAGCCACATGCGACAGAGATTTGAAAAGAAGAATCCGCAAGGTTCCAGGAGTTCCCATCATGTACATTGCACAACACAGGTATAATGTGGAAACTTCTATAATCTAATCTGGTCAAAATGCATCATGTCACATAATGATGTTGGTAGAACTTTCCACATATTAACATGTAACGTTGGCATTACTGTGCTACTTATCGTGGTGTGTGTCCTCAGGTGGCCACATAAGCCAATAGGCCATTTTCATGATGGCGTCATTTGACTACAACTACCAGAATTCATTTCATTTTCCTTTTCAAATTCAAATTTTGTAATCCCAGTGGAGAGCAAAGAACAATAGCTCTAATTAGCATGAGAAAACAAAAAAACTGAAGGATTCTGGTAGTTGTAGTCAAATGATGCCATAGTGAAAATGTCCTATTCTGATTACAGAATATTTCATTGGCAGGGGAAGTCTGTTGTATTTTGTACAAATGATGCTGCTATCTGGGGTCAGTTTAATAAAACTTTCACGCTTGCTGTGCCCTTGCAGTTACACATGCATGCAGAAAAATTGATAGTCACAACAAACATTGTTAGAAGTCTTTACTGAGGATAATAAAATTATTGACATCATTTTTGAACTCTTCATTGAGTATTTTTTCTTGTGTTCACACATAAAGGCAAGGGCCCAGCTTGTAAATTACATAGTTTTGTTTAATATCGCTGTCTGTCCACAGTGGCTTTCTTTGAAGGCTTGACAGACAGTCCTGATGAGTGCTGTCAGCTGGTGCATTCTCAGTCTTTTGGACAGTCACCACTGTACTAAGGGTTGTTGATAAAGCAGTGACTGGTAGGACACTAAAAAGTCAATGTCCTGCTTGTACAAGTATTGGTTTTGGCCTAAAATATCGGAGGGATAAGAAGTTTATGTGCATGTCCTTTCTTTTATTACCACAGATACACAATTGAAAGAATGCCTGATGCATATGGAGGTAATCATGTTGTTTATTTTGAAATTTATACCATTCTCAATTACTTACTGTACCTTGGTACACCTTGTGACACAGAGATCCGACTTTTCAGCCATTCTGGCAGAAGACAATTAAAAGAGTTTGTCTTGTTACTCATTTGTCTTGTTAGTGGAAGAAACACGGTGCATCTTAAAGAAAAAATAATAAATATTTTCTTGGTTATTGTGATGATTTGCACTGGGTTATGATTAAATTAATGATTCCCCTTTGCATTACTGAATTGCCAAGACTTTCCATTCAAGAATTTCATTGAATTGTACCATTTAGTCTAGATGTTGACAATTACAATAGATGAACATCATTTTAACATTAACATAGAGAGTGAATTAGGCCCTTCACATACGTGACTATGTTTTACCATCATAGCAGGCTATTGGTGTATCTTGTTTAGTTGAATAGATTCATTTTAGACCATTGCAAGTGCTATTATATAATTTTATTTATATGTACACTGATTTGAAATAACTCATTCTGTGTGCTGCATACCAGGTGATGAAAACGTTGCACGCGATTTTGACCCCAATTGGTTTAAGTGATTCATGCCTTGCTGTTGCAAGTGAAAATTTGTTGAAATCTCTTAGCAATCTTCTGATGGCTCCCATCGAATGTGGTTTATTAGTTGAAAGGAAAGAGGTAGAAACTTGTGAAACACCAAACAAAGCCTTTCTGTGAGTGGCAACAGTGCGGTGCTTAACACAGTATGGTAGTCTTCTGGCCAGCATTGCAGACGCCGAAGGGGTAGAGGGGGCGCCCCCTCCCCTTATGTTAAAAAATCCCGGAACACCCTCTCCCTGCACTTTTGGCACTTGCCTTGAAGGCTAACAAACTTCAGCAATCCACAGAAGGATTTTTCATTGATTTTGAGGCACAAATTAGTTAAGAAGAAGACCTGATGCAACATCAATTTCGTACTGTTTTATTCCAGCTCCAAGAGTGTAACTGGCATTGAGCTGGTGTGAGCGTGTTTCCATTGGCTGCTGATCGCACCTGACAGGGCACACGTGGATATGGAGACAACTGAATGAGCTGGAACTGGAACGGTGGGCAGCTGTGTATTCCAGCGGTAATTCGTGAGATGAACAAAACAAGCACCATGCAATATGGGTGAAAATCAAACTGGTGGTTGCTGGTCAGGACCCAGTAGTTCAAAGAGCGGTTAACTTCATCCAGCAGATAAGGCGCTATCCAGCGGATGAAGTGTATTGGTGGGAGTCAGTCATCCGCTGGATAGCGATTTATCCACTGGATAGAGTTATCCAACCGCGGCCAGAACCTTAAAGCAATAGATTGATTGCACATCGTTGTACTGTTGGAGCTATTTATGAAGGCAAAAACAGCTTGTAATTGCCATGATAATAAAAAGAAAAAGAAAAGAAAAGAAGAAGCGAGAAAGGCGATAAAAAATGTTACTACTGCTTAACAGTTAAAAACAAGTAATAAAATAAACTGAATCTATAAACTGAATCTAGCTGATTTGTTGAGCAAAAAACAAAGCAGACTAAAGCAAACAAACAACAACATCTGATTTACCGCAAATTATAAATTATAATGCTCGTCGCTTCACCCGTGGAGTCCTCGGCTCACCCTCCTTGCCCGATTCACAACGTAAAATAGTATTTTTATTCGTTTAATTCCCTGAGTGGTCCAAACCTTGCATACGGACAACTAACAGGAACCGAATATGCAAAAGAAACTATACACTGCACTTGCAGTAGGAGCCAAATCCATCTTTCAACTAATCGATCGACGATCAAGCGACAAGGCTTGTGTGTCGTGTTTCTACTGAAAGTACGAAAAGAATAATGTAGTTCGAAGAGTTAGGTCATTGAGTAGACATAGATCAATATCTTCGTTTAAAGCGAACTCCATTGCTTGCTCTTTTTCGTTTTGTTGCCGGTTATACTTTTTCAGGTGTGTATTGAGCTTTCTCGCATCACTGAATACAGTTTACCTGAAAGCGACCTCTGGCAATGCAAGGTCAATAACATCTACATTTTCCTTCAAATGGAAAAGTTCATTGCCTGCTATTTTTTGTTTCTTTGTTTCTCAAACGTTTTTGTCTTATCAGACAATTTTGTCATTGCAATTATGTGGTTTGTTTGCAAGTGCTTCACGGAAGAAGCTTGAAAAGAAACAAAAATAAGAATAACAAAGAAATAGTGCACAATGTGCACAATAGTGCACAACACGTTGCTTCAAAAAAAAAAAAGAGGTGTGAACAATGTGTTGAAAGATGTTAACTGTCGATTATCACCAGTAATGTGCCCCTAAAAGCATTCTATTCCGTATTCAGATTATTAGTATTGTTTATTAGGCAATGCTAAAAATCGTATTGCTTTCGATGATTAATTTACATTTCCACAACTGTATATTTTTCTTGTCGTTGTAATAATTTAGGTCGCCCAAAGAACTAACTTGTTAATTCATGATTTATCTAACAATTCGTTGAATGCGGAAATGTATTTTTTACAGTTCTCGTAGTTTGAAGTCTTTCACGTGATGGAATCGCATTAGGCTGGAAATCGTTATAGGCCTTAAAAAAAAAAAAAAAAATTGGAGGAATGTAGCAGTGCCAGATAGCGTCCAGTCGTGTTTTAAACTTTCCATACATTTAACAAATCGACGGCAGTTTTCTATGGTCTATACTCTTATAGACCATAAAATGACGTCAAAAAAATGTTCAAAACTCAAGTGGAACCACGAGCCGCAGGCGAGTGGTTTCACTGCCAAGTTTTGGACATTTTATGGCGTCATTTTATGGTCTATAAGAGTATAGACCATAGAAAACTGCCGTCGATTTGTTTTTTACAATAACATGGAAAAATTACGAGCGCAATTGGCTATTTTTTTCGTTGAGAAAGCGCGCGCGTTACATCTGACGTGATTTTTATTGTCTACACTCTTATAGACAATAGCTACGAGCCAATCAGCGCGCGGGAATTTGGACAGTTATTGTAAAATTGTCTGTATAACGAACCAGCCGTGAACTGCTACTAAAAATAGTTCGCGGGAAAAACGTACAGGCAAATGTATGGAAAGTTCAAAACACGACTGAACGCTTTCTGGCGTAGCTACATCCCTCCAATTTTTTTCTTAAAATCCTTTTCCTAGTGCCAAAAGTTTCCAATTCATGAATTTTTCAGAAGCGATGTTTTCTGAAAATTATTTGACATTGGATTACCATACAAACACTGTTATTTCAAGCCGGTTTGCCTACTCGTCAAAATGGCGTCGAAAACCGTGATAAGGCCTATTAGGGAAGTGGTCAAAATTAATATACTTGAACAGGGCCCACCAAACCACAAAATAGATGGTGGTCTCTGCCGGCATCCAACTTCCTCAAACTCAAAAGATGGTGTCTTTATTGCACAGCTACCCCTCTATCCAGCAGTAAAAATATGATAACGAGATTCAAACCTAACTTTTCCTGTTTATCTAGCAATGTTGACTCTTGCTAGCTGAATATTTCTGTGTCAACGCAAATTTTAAGGCCAATAAAATTTTGTCGATAATGTTTATGTTCGAAATACCTCTCTACCCAGCTAGCAGAGGTTTCTTTCTGCATGTACGGAGTCATTTGCGTCTCTAGTGTTTCGCGTAGTCGGCTTGTCTAACTCTCGGGGAAGTAAACAAGCCGACTACGTGTAATACTAGAGACGCGAACGACATCTTACATGCTAAAATACTTGCCAGAAAGAAGCATACCAGCCGGGTAGCTTCGAACAAAAAAATTATTCCCCAACATACCCGATCAAGACTGTACAATCGCCAGCGCGCGCTGTTTCCCGCGCAACCAGCGTCATGAAAGGAGAATTGCCGTTTCCATAGCGACGAGGACTCGCCAAAGCTGAATTTGAACAAGACAAGCCCGAGAGCAAATACAAAAGATCAGCGAACCTAGCCAACGTGAAAATAATGTCGGCAGGTGGACTACAACCTATTTCGGAGTCACCGGTTGACAGTTTGAAAGACAGTGAGCAATTTAGCATCAAGGTTAGTCTTCGTTCGAGTGGAATAGAAAATATTTTTCACCGATAAAATCGGCGACAAAATTTTAATTTGCATCGCTTTGTTTTTGGTCCAGGGAGATGTGCTACTAGAGGAAAGCGAAGACGAAGCCGCTATGCCGGCTGAAAGCGTCGGAGGATTTTTTCTGAAACATGGCACTTTCATGGGAGCGGAAAACGAAATTTCTCAGAACTCTGATGCTGCGGGAAGTGACAGCGATTACGACACTGATCTTGATACGGAAGGTGAGCTTCTTTCCTTGAAATTTGCTAAACGGTATACGAATAAATTAAACATTATTGGTAGTAAACGAGCGATCGGTTTTTCATAGAAGTGGAAATTTAAAAGTCATCGCTATCATCTTAAATCGTAAGTGACCTTCTAAAAGACTTATAAATAATGTTTTTAATTTTTTTTAACGGTCGAGGTTTAACTTAAAACTTATAGCTCAAATTTCTCTCCGTTTTAATAAGTAAATATAAGCTTCATCGGCTGATGAATTTTATCAAGTCTTAATCAATCATGGAATTAACATTTTCTTGCTTTTTAAATTTCTGAACTAATATTAAGCTTAAAATTAGAACTTTTTCGAGCGTTTGTAATGAAATATGTAAGCTTAAATTAAAAAAAAAGTTTTTAATTTCGAATGAGATGTCGTTACAGATCTGTCGATCAGCTTGGCAGTGCAAATGTTCTAGCCGATTCCTTGTTTTGTTTAATTGTCGTGCTTAAAAATAGTTTTCATGTTATCACCACCGAGTTCTGAATTATTATAATTTAAGCTCAATTGAAAAGTGTTTATTATTAAAAAACTGGTAACGAGTTTGATAGTGAAGGTCCGTTTTTAATAAACGGTGTTCAAATTTGACCAATATTCGTTCGCCGGAAAAGTTAAACAGATTGCGGGTAAATCTTGGACAAATGTTAAACGGAGTGTTCAAACGGCTTCAAAGCCATTCACCGTTTTCGAGAACAAAGGAAATTTTGAATCGATGTTGAATGAAAATTTAAATCAACACGCTTTCAACAAGCTTTCAACATTTTTTGCACTATCCGGCAATGTTGGATGACGACCTGTTCAACCCGACATTTGGTTCAACAAAGTGCACGTTGAACGTCAACTGAAGCAAATGTTGAAACCGGCCGGTTTATTAAAAAAAATTGACGAAGACGAAACGCCGAGAAAACTCGGTTGAAATGTTTCGATTCTGCCACCTTCATTTATTATTAGTTTATTTAGCTTTATAATTAATACAAACAAATCAAGCTGTGTTTCTTAAAAATACCAAAAATATATGGGAAACATAACATATAGAATATCTTAAAATATCTTACCCTTCGGCGCCGGCTTCAATTAGTCTTCAATTTCACCGTTGAGAAAGATTTGAATTCACGACCCGGCTGAATGGTCTGTCTACTGTTGTACTACAACATCTGATAGGATCAAAACAAAACTAAACAAAACATTGCCGAATTGTTCTTCCAACCAAGGGCATATGTTAAAAAAATTGCTTTTAGTTTCTTCCGAATTTTGAGTAACACATACGGGACTCGATAAGTGCGAGAGTCGAGTGACCATTTTTGCGATTTCGGACACCATCTTGGTTGGGAAGCAAACGCTGATTTGCCCCACTTTGAATCTCTGTAACTCCGCTCAAGATTGACGGACTTCCAAAATTTGACAATATTTTGTTTTAAGTTCTCGAAAATTTGCATTTTTGGAGTCACCCTGCTAGCAGGGCTTTTCTTTTGAAAGGAGGCTCTGCTCGGAGGGTGTTTTGGAGTAGAAGGGTTTGTATGAAAGTTCGTAAAACTTGTAAAAGTGCGTTTCCGGCCGTTTAAAAAAAAAAGGAAAGATTCTTGGCCAAACACATATACGCTGTCAAAATCCGGCAAATTTGAGTTGAGTTACAAAGATGCGTGTAGTCGACCAAAATCCCATACATTTGCTGTAAATTAAGCCGAAACACCCCCTCCCCCCCCCCCCCCTTCAAGCCCCCTGACCCCCCTTCCCTGATCAAGATCAATCATCAGGAACCGTAAAATTCAAAACAAAACGCTTATCATGATCAAACTTCTGATCTCCTTCTGTAATCTTGTAGCGAAAGAAGAAAAGTATGATGCTACAGGAAGGAAAGTCTACATCGCTGCCTGTAAATGCTTGGACATAACACCTGCATCATTCTTCCTGAAGAATATCGAAGAAAAACATCTTGACTTCAAACACCGCCTGCTGGGACCGAAAGGAGCACGGGCCCTCGCTGCTGCCCTTGAGGTGAGGGAAGATGCTCTTATCGTTTCACCTGCTGCCTTGCTTTTTATTTCGCTGCAGCCCTAGCTGCAATCATGTACCATGCTTCATACATTCAGCATCCATGCAGGATGTATTCGGTCTCTTATATTGTGGTTTTATATCATGCGTGTGGTAGAAATCCTGCTTTTTTTTTATTTATTTGCAAAACTTCCAACCTCACTAATTAACAGTAGATAGTAACATAATCATAGTAAAATTAAAACTACGAAGGTGCATGAGGGACTGCACAACAGAGCTAGGCTTCGTATTAAGTGCACCCATTGAATAAATATAATAGAGCTAGTATCTAGTAATAGATATGCTTGTCACTCTGAACACAATAACAGTAGGCCTGCACCTTGTCCAAGCTCTATTTTCACTTGACCCAGAAAACCTTCAGCTCCATATTTTTGTTTTTGTTTTGTTGCTCGTTCTTTTGTCCTCTCGACCAATTATGCGAAAAGTTGCAAACGGTGCAGGTCGCCCACACAATAAACCCAAGCACATGCACGAGTATTATTAAGTATTAGAGTGCCTGACGTTTTGAGCGTTAGCCCTTTGTCAGAGCCATTACAGAAGGGGTAACACCCTGCTCGAAACGTCAGTACTCGAATCTCTTTACGATGGTCCAATTACCTTAAGTTATTAACTGGGTTGATAAACCAAATATTTGTTTCTACCTCATCACAGTTTATATAGAAACTAACCCGCTCAAGCGCATTTTTCTTTTCATTCTTCTTAGAATGAAGAAAAATCTGTGCTGAGGTTTTTAGGCCACGTTTAAGGCAAACGGCAAACGTGAGATTCGCGTTTATGTTTTGCTAATTGAAAAAAAAAATGAGTACATATAGATAAAAAAAAAGTACAAGATAATTCTGGCCTTTGATGCTAACGCAAAGCTACTCAATTTTTCCGAGAAACAGAAAACAGCGAGTGGTAAATAATGTTGTGTAAACGTGGTCACGTGGGCGTTTCTGCTGTTTGCCGTTTGCCCCAAACGTGGTGCTTAATCTCTCTAATATGAAACAGCCTTTATCAACAAAGTAATAATTGTCATTGTTCTGCTTTTCAGCGATTTAGCTAGCTTCCTTAGTTCTTGTTCGGACAAGTAAAACGTTGTTGTTTATTATTTCATTCAGCAAAATACAGTACTGACCACCCTGAACCTGCACGATAACTACTTAGAAGGGGATGGTGGGGCAGCCATTGCAGCCATGCTCAAGGAAAACTGCTACATCACAGAACTGGTAGGTACGGACGAGATCAAAGGAGAGAAAAAGTTTGCAAGTTTAAACTTTCACTCGCTGCTCTTTTAGCAGCAATGAGCTGTCGAAAAGTAATCTGGGGGATGGAGGGTGGGGGTAATTAGGAGGTTCAAGCCTTATCCTTTCACTGGGACCTCTTGCACGTTCGTTATACGCGAAAATCGAGAGATTTTGAATTACGTTTCCGGCAGGCGGCAAACGGCAGGAATGACCATGTGACCATGTTTACCCTACATTTGCCTCTCGTTGTCTTAAGTTTCTCAGAACAAAAATTGAGTAGTTTTGTGTCAGCATCAAAGGTCAAGAATTATTTTGTACTATTCTCATCTACCGTCGATTACATCTACTCGTGAACGCACGCGCGCAAAACATGTTTTCACGTGATGTCAAACGTCTAAGTTTCAGGTGTCAAATTTTGAAGTTTTCCCGCCCAAATGTGTGGTTCACTTTGTTCTCTTGACCGTTCACTGTCAGCGGGGTCAAGAAATCAGCGAAAATCTCTTCACTGATATGAATGGTATCGATGTTTACATTGATCAGATTGAATAAAGCCTTATTATAATTATGAAGAGCCGAAAAAAATCGAGGACTTTCTCAGAGACGTGGATGAAGACTTATTGATATATGCTGGTGAACTACGAAGCAATGGTTTTACGTCAACAGCGAGCGCAATTTCCACACCGCCACCGAAAATTATACGGCTCAAAATTATGAAAACTGATAAACGCGGATCTTACGTTTGCCGTTTGCCGTAAACGCGATTATAAATTCTAAACTGTTTCCCTCTCTTGTACCACAAAGATAAACCAAGGCCTCGTCTAAATGTGCAAGCGTAATCTTTCGCGTTGTAATTTCTGCCACGAATTTCTCATCAGTTTTTGCTACTCTTTCCAATGCTTGGAATGAATTGCCACCCTTTCTGTTCAAGGTCTAGTTTTGCGTACTACGAGAGTAAAAACTTAAAGGGATATTTTATTATATAGACACGAGTGTTTTAACTGGAAATACAGTGTCACTCATAAAATTCATACGAAACCACAACCGGGACCTGGTGGCGTATGTTCCATATCTTCGCTAGTGAGGATATTGATGAGGTCATTTCTGTCTCTTTGACGGTTGTTTGTGCAAACAGTCCGTGAAAAATGGCGAACGATGATTCGATCGTGAAGTTCTCTGAAGCCGACGTAAAATCGTTGACTAAGGAACAGGAAAATGTTAACAAGAAGAAGAAAACTTCATACGACTTAATATTATTCAAGGAGGTCCTCTTGGTCGGGCTTACTTTTTGGAGAATAAAAAGTGTTGTAACTTTAAATTAATTCGTGTGTTTTTGGCTTTTTTTTGTCGATATACTAAAAAGAAAATAACACGGTGGCTTGAAGAAAGGAATTTCATTTTCTCGTGTTGATATTACGACTATTACCACTCGAAAATAAAATTCATGTCTTCGCAACCGTAGGACCAGGGAATTCCTAAGCTCGAGTTTGAATCAAAGTCGACATCAAGTTGAGTTTCCAGTAAAACATTTTAAGCAGATTTTAACATTATTTTGAGATTAACTAAGTTTAAGTGAATTTTTTCAAGTCATGCATGATTTTAGTATTTTATAGTTTTTTACAATAAACACTGGCTTCAAACGGCTTGTTTTTAGGAGGGATTGTTACGGGCCTTGCTTGTGCCTACTCACTCAGTGAGGCTTAACTCGAACCCCAGAACACAAAGATCATTTCATTCGCCCTTGCCGGCTCTCGTTATTAATAGAGACCCTTAGGTTCTAGTACGAGGACTACTACGGCTACGAAATTAGACTTCAAGTTTTTAGCGAAGTACTAAGAAGAGAGATATCCCAGGAAGCTTCATTTTATTCTTTGTGAGCGACGAACTTGTCACAGTTGTTTTGAATAATGATAGCTAAGCCCTTTCGTGATTCCTAAAAGACAAGATCACCTACTTTTCGAGGACTTGTTTTCGCCACTACGTCGTTCTCACATAATCTCGTAGTAAAGTGACGACGGCTATCTCGTGCGCGTTTTCCCGCCAAAACGACACTGCTTCACGCCTGCGCACTCTTTATCCATTGGAAAAACTCGTATTCGTAGTCGTACTCGTACTAGAATCTAAAGGTCTCTTTAATGTGTCAGGAGGAACTAGAACCCTGTGAAGACAGGATGCTAATTGGGGGACACAATTATAGCTAAGATACTAAAACTCACAATTAAGACTAATTAAAATCCTCAAGCTCACCATTAAATTTAGAATTTAAAATAACATTTACAATTTAAATTTAAAAAGATAATCAACGAAGTTCTGAACTTACTATCATTTCATCTGCAACACCTATATACAAACTACTGGAATCGTTTGGCCACCAGCTTATGTATTATGTAATTTTTCATATTACAGGATTTGTCGTTAAACCACCTCGGTGCTAGGGGCTGCCGGTGGATGTGTGATATGCTTCAAAACAATGTCACATTACTAAAGATAGATTTATCTGACAATGGCTTTAGTGATAGCGACACAAGCTGTCTACTTGAAGCATTGAAGGTAGGATATACAAACGATGTAAAATTCGATGCGCATTTACCTTGTGAATAAAGCTTGAGATTTTCTAACTTGTTTTTGCGGCACAATTACACTATAGTTTGTACAAAATATTCTTTTAACATCTAAGGTTATTTTTTTCAAGACAGGTTTGGCTTTATTTCTTGAAATACCGATTCCACAACGTTTACTTCCTGCTTGCTCACTATGTCCGCCGTCCCTGCTGTGACGTTGAAGCGGTGAATGTGTGGCAATAGTGGGAAGAGCTATCCCTTTTCTAGTGTTGGTTCCTGTTTAAAGGGAACCTTCGTTTTTACAACAAATTGACATTAAATTGTTTGAAATAGTGTCTGAAGTTCAAGCTTAGTTAAAAAAAAAGCGGATAAAGCATTTAGTGTTACAGTGCGACTACTATTGCCGGAAACTTTTTTTTTTTGCTTCTTTTTTCCTTTTATTGAAGTACCACACATTACTTACAACACTAACACTACTTACAATACTAACATTATTACTAAACTAAATTTCTAACAATGCATAATACTATTTACAATGTAGTAACATTAGTTACAATACTAACTATAAATACAACACTTATGTTAGTTATGCTAGTTATATTTATAATACATATAATTTTTAATTTTTATTTATTTACCTAGTTTTCTACAGTTTGTCACTAAGGGAGAAAAAACGAGAGCACTGTACCGTAATTAAGTATCTAAAGCGTACCGTCTATATTTTTTACATTTAAGTTTGCCGAAAACTGGCCAATCAGATCACAATATGATACGAACAGTGAATCTTTCCAAAATTTTGGGTTTTAACTTTTGTTTTCTGTCTACTCGTGATTGGTTCAATCGGCTATGGTTGAAGTCCGTTGTTTTTGTCCTGCCATGCGATTGGCCAGTTTTGTTTACTGCGCCTTTCAATAACATGCGGACTCTGAAGTTCAAAATTCAATCAACCGGTACGCTTTTCACTGCCGTCAATCACTGCAGCGGACCTCTTAGAAAACAAAACGTTTGGCTCAACAGGGTCAAAAGGTCATGCTCGTGCGCTGTGATTGGCGGATTTCAATCCACTTTGTCGATTTCTGTATTTTTCTGGTCAGTTGCTTGTCGCCGTAATTATGATTGACGGCAGTAAAACACACAAATCGTTAGCTGGGTTGAAGTTCAGAGTCCGTATGTTATTGAAAGGCGCAGTAAGTGACCCCGGTAACAGCAGTCGCACTGTAAATCGGATATGACTATCGCTCACTTTCGCGTTTAAATTTCCCGCCCGCAGCCATTTTCGATTCTATGACGTTACGGCTATCGTCTGGAAGGAGAAGGTCCTTTGTGTGGAATAATTGGGCAGCCGTATGGTATCATGGAATCCAAAAATATGACTTTTGTCGTAAAGAAACCTGGTTGTCTTTCTTTGTTTTATTTATTTTGGAACTGAAATTATTTCCTTTTAAGGGAAACGATAAGGTCACCTGGATGAACCTCAGTCACAACAAGTTCTCAGAAAAGTCAGGCGAAAATCTGGGCCTGGGAATAAGTAAGTTTATAATTACTTAAGGACGGTGCCTACTTTTGCTACTGCGCATACGTTCCGCGCATCTGGAGATACTCGGGTTTCCTATGGGTGGTGTCTACTAATACGGGGATATTTTTGCGTAGTTTAAAACTATGCGGAGAAAGCAGAACTTAGCAAGTGCTCCTGGTATCCAAAAAGAAAATTGGGGGTAAGCATGCATTTTCAGAGATTTGAAAGCTTCAATTTGGGAAACAAAAAACCAACAACAAAAACAAACCAAAACAAAACGCCATACATTTCTTTATATTTTTTTTCTTTTTAGAATAATTGTTGCTTAATTACCTTAAACATGCCTCGCTATCCCTAATTTTCTTCCTGTTTTTTCCAGAAGCCCGTATTAAGATCTTCATTTTCCATAGTAATAAACTGTGCAAAAATACTTCCGTGTTAGAAGGTACCGTCCTTATTTATTTAATTAACTACAAAGAATGACACACGACTTACATTAGTTTTCGAAAAATTCGAAATGGATAAATCCTCGAAAATAAGAACAAAAACAAAAGTGACACCAGCGTCAACAGCAACAACGGTAGTGACAAATCCCTGCACAGTAAAAAATAGATTTCGTTTTTACGTTTGTTTTATGTTAAGTATAATTTATTATTTTATTCATATATTCTGTACAAATTTCAAATTTCATGTTAGCGCCATTGAATTTGTTGAAATGCAGTATCATCAGAAAGAGATATCTAATCTATAAAACAAAATCATATCAATTTTTTACTTTTCATTACACTTGAAAATGAAGAAATAGACCCCAAACAAATAGCTACTGATGCATTGTTTACCCTTTTGTCTGCTCCCGCTACACATTTCACAATGGCTTGATTGAGACTTTGAAATGATGTGACATTTCAAAGTCTCAATCATAGTTAATTGAGAGACTAGTTAGGAAATCTCGCCATCAAAACAATGGTGCTGTAATTTATGTTGGAAGGGCCGCGACCCTGCACAATCCTTTGTTTTAACGTTCACACCACAGTTGAATATCTTATCAAAAACGTTTCGATTGGTCAATTGCTCCAACACATTCCAAATTCTATTGTTGTTTGTGAAGGGTCAAGACCTAAAAGGCAAACAAAAACGCATAACAAAGAAGTTTGTCAAGTTTCATAACCATTACCTTTTATTAACTATGACTCAATCAAGCCATTGTAAAATCACGAGCAATTTGAAGCTACTTTCCACAAAATCACCCTCAAAAATTTCAGCAAAAGTTGCTTGTTTTTCTTCTTTTACTTTCACTTCTCGTTGCAGGTTCTAACGATGCTCTAGAGTATCTGGATTTGAGCTGGAATCACATTCGACGTAAAGGTGCCATCGAGATTGCCAATGGTTTAAGGGTAAGAGGACAAATCTCAGAACTCATACTTTACTAAAGGGATAATGCACCACAGATTTTTATTATTTATTTTATTATTTATTTTATTTATTATCATTATTTTATTATTATTATTATTTTTTTTTTGCTACTCTACTCACATTACGACTAAGTACCCTCCTTCAAAAGGAAGGGAAATTCTACCTAGTGGTTAGAGTTCTGGACTTGTAATTCAGAAGTCTTGGGTTCAAATCCTTCCTTCTCTGCTACCAGTGGATTTGTCGGGTAGTCCTGCGGGAATTCTGCTCATCCAAGTCATGCATGCCATTTAGAATTCGTAAATATCTTATCTTAGTTTAAGAATCCCACTTTGTAAGCACAGGCCCGCAAGGTGATCAGTTTAAAATCTAACGGTGTATAATATTTAAAAAAGAGTTTTACATGCTCATAAGCGAAATCGTGCTGCAAACCAAATGGAAGATGTCAACCTAAAGTGAATTCTGGAGCAGTTTTTTTCTGAATTTTCTACTAGGACACTTGCCACCATTACTGACACACTTGTTGGTAGTTTGAGTAGACAGAATAATAGAGAGACTTAGAATTTCGTTTACGGCAAACCGTCATTTCTGCCGTTTGCCGTAAAGGTTAGTCTAAATCTTTCTAATAAATATAATTTTACTAAATTGAACTATTGTTTTTTGGCTTTCAGTCCATGCATATCAGAGGTTCCCACTCCCCTGATGCATGAATTAATCGTATATCCTTTTCTTTTCAGAGTAGTACTCACAATATAGCTGATCACTATAATCTCATCTTTAGCGAGTGATACCTGATGTGGCCCTCGTATTGAGTTATTTTTTTGTTTGTTTGTCTTTCGTGAAAATGTTTAATAACTAAATTTATATCTCTTTGAACTTGCAAACGAGAGACGGAGCATTGAGAAAGTTTTTATCACCTGCTGACATTTTTTGTTCTTCCTTCACTGCATTAGACAAACTGTACTCTGAAGTCGTTCAATTTGTCGTACAATGGGTTTTCCAATGACGGAGCTGTTGCATTAGGAGAGGCAATCAGGGCAAATAATACACTGCTTGAATTAGATATCAGGTGAGCAGACAGACACAGTCAAATAGTTGAAGAGTGGCCATAGATGTTATGCAGCCTATGAAGCTTATCTGCATGTTCTCCGTGTATTAATGAGGTCCACTTGGTGTCAGCAGTGGGATTCAAACCTACCCCCTCCCCCCCTACTGATAAACCAAACCACTGATGACACCATGTAGATTCTGTAAAACCACGCTTCAGCATCACTGATATGAATTTAATAAGGTACATTCGAATAATAAAAATGTAAATTCTCACACACAACAAACAATTACAAGCCTAACTTGTCACGTGAAAGGCGACTAATATTATTGGAAGTAATGACTACGACTGGTACTGCTGTTAAAACTCCAACTAGGTTGTACGTTTAATAAAATGTTCATGTGTGTCTGTGCGACAGAGGTATAACAATTCAATTAAATAAAACATGGTATTTGTGAATATCGCAGCAACAGTGTGGTTCAAAAATTGGTGACAAATTGTTGAACTTCCGTATCTATTCTAGCCAACTGTTTCAAAGCCCTCGTTTTGCGTGTAATGTATTGGACTCTCTTGCTTTCTCTTCCATATTAACCAGCAACAACAGAATTACGACGCAGGGTGCATTGTGCATAGCTAAAGGACTGGAAGGAAATAACACATTAGAAGTACTCAAGGTGATAATCGATATTATTATTCAACACATTGTAACACTGCCCAACATCGTCTGTAGTCAACAGATATCCTGCGATATACGTAATTTCGTATGTCGGGGAGACTGAAAAATGGCAAAATAAAGGTCGTCTCCACTCTCGAAACATGTTAACGTTAAATTGTTGAAAATACAATCTACTTTGAAATTTCGTTGGAAAACATGGGAATAATATTTCAGTGTCGGACAAAACATGATTTGATTATCGTCTGTTTTCGCTTTTAAATTTCCCGGGCGCCGCTATCTTGGATTTCATGACGTAATACGGTTGCTTAATTGTTTCAAACAAAAGAACTTCTAATGAATAACACTAGTGGCAACCGTTACACGTCATAAAATTCAAAATGGCCGCGCCCAGGAAATTTAAAAGCGAAAATAGTCGACAATCATATCTAATTTTGACACTAGAATGTCATTTCTACGTTTTATACTAAAATTTAGAATTTGGACACTATTTCCAACACTTAGCCATAAATTTGTTGTCAGAGTGAAGGATCCCTTTAAAAGACTGTTCCAGAGCTATCTAATTGTCAGGCGAGCACTTTCTCCTGATTTCCTTATCACAGAGGGACTTGTTAGACTGCAAAACTGCCTAAATTACACGGTTATCCGGTTTCTCACTAATGCCTTTGATCTTCAAAGCAAATGTACGAGGCACGCGAGGAAATGTTTGAGGTCGACCAGATATAGCACACCGGCTCTTCAAAACCTCTAATTTCGTTCAACCTGTATGTCACATAGTTCTATTGTTTCAGGGCTAGAGTTCATTGTTTCTGTTCTCTTCACTGCTCCGCTATTGTTTCTCAGCCAATCATATGAGCCGCTCTATAAAGAGTTGTGTGGTGGCTTTCAACATTATGATTCATGCAAGTTCGTACTTTTGGCGAGTCACGTTTCTTTCCATGAATCGATTGTTTTGCAGTCTAGGAAGGGCGAGAATAAAACAATTTTTACTGACAGAAATTCGATTTTCCTTTTTGACTCTTTATGCTATATAGACGGGAAGCAATCCAATCGGCACTGAAGGAGCGAAAGCTATCTTATCAGCGGCAAAGAATTATGCTGACAGTGCTTTGACAGCATTGCACTTTAAGGTAACTTAAGCGACAACTGATATTCCTCTAAAGTAGCCATCCTTGTATAGTTCTTCTTGCCCGGCCTCAATCTCAGTCTTTTTTGATAAATAAGTACAAGTCCCTTGTAAATTCCGCATTTGATGCCGACATGGTCTGCACTTTGTCCAATGCTCGTAACTGTCCACGCCACAAGACTTAGGTCCTGTATAGTTTTTTAATGTATATATTTGTATTTACACACATTTTATATTTACCTAGTTGCCGTGTATTTAACTTCTTTTTCCGAGTGGGCACCTCGCATTCTTGAGTCCCGTTCGCCCCGTTCGCCCAGTTACTTTTTAGGTTCTCTTTTTATATTTACTCCAGTAAAGTTACACCCAATTCAAACCTCTACATCACAAGTAACCTTGGTGAGAGACGGAGAGGTACCGTCCTTCGATGGTTGATTTTAATTGTAGGATTTTCCAGATTAACCAAGGAAGGATGAAGCTCATTGACGAGAGTCAAGAGCGCTAGGATCTGGATCTAACAAATCATCGTTGTGCTCCTTCTTAGGATGTATATTTAGACGAACAGTTTGATCGACTTTTGGAAGAAGTGCGGGAAGTGAAACCAGACATTCAAATCATCTCAAATCTGCGGCCTGGTGTCAAGGATCCTCTCAGTGTTGTTAAGAATTTTGTATCAAACAACCAGGAACAATGGATGGAATTCTGCCAGCAGTTTGACTCCGATGGTGCACTTAAAATTACAAGAACTGACTTTATGAAGTGCTTAAAGGTTTGTAGATGATGTTTTTCAAAACTAGAAGAAGAGATCAAGCTACATGATAACTGAATTAAAAGCTCTGTAAAAATAAAGAAACACCTTGCATTCAAGAAATGATTATCACATTTCACCCGCACCTAATGTAATCCAGTCAAGCATCAGAAATAAAGGGGGTGGGGGTGGAGTTGGAGGTAATTTCAGTAAAGCAGGCTAATAACCACACAGACAACAAGTAATGCACTTTATTTTAGGAGATGAATGAACAAAAGGAGAACAGTTTGCAGATCTCATTCTTGTCTGTAACTTGAATTGTCTTGAAGATGACTGAATTTTGACTTAATGTATCAAACAAGAGACACAGTGTTTCATCACATATCAAACACCGAGAAGAAAGTTGAAAATACGACGCGTAGCGGAGTATTTTTGACGAACTTCGAGGTTTTTGACATTGTGATGAAACGCTGTGACGAGTGTTTGATGTAACTTCTCAAACAAACTGATTTTGAAGGAGAAATTAAGGATGCAAAAACGAGGAGTTTTTCATCAGATACCCAAACACGTCACGGTGCATGATTTCCTTTGTCTCTGTCTTGGAAGTGCCAAGGGACTAGTGGACATGTACAGTACCGTAAAGAGATTCGAGTGCTGAAGTTTCGAGTTTTAGCCCTTCATCAGAGCGAATTCAATAAACACCGTCAATGGGTTGAACTACATACCCAACTACGCGGCTTCCATAACTAATAATATCATGATCAGAATGTCCCTTCCCATATTGTACCAGTTTAACTGTGTAACAGATAAAAGCCGTAAAACATTTTCTCCATTTCTTTGCAGAAGGCGGGCATTGAATTTGGGATTGAACAAACAGCCCGTCTGCTGACCCGGCTTGATCCAAAGAAAGAGGGCTTTATAAGTTACACGTGAGTACTATACATGATGAGCTTTTGTCAACAAAATTAATAGAAACATTAGCTAGGAAAGTTAGCTATTGTCCGAAAAAAAGTCCGACATTTGAAAAGTAACTCAACGGATTGTGCATAAATTCAGGGAGTTTTAATGGAAAATGTTATTTTCGGCTTCTGGCCAGGTTTGACAAACATTTTTTGAAAGAAAGTGTGTGTAGTCAAATGATTTTTTATGCCTTTACCAGGGAATGATTCTTAATTCATGGTCACAAATAAATAGTTTGCACTAAGAAAAAGTCAGGTAACTTTTATCCTGAAGAGTGGCAACCCTTAAAGGTGAAATTGGAAAATGTTTCAACGCGGATATCGTCTGGGGTGGTTACACCACTTCCCCCAAACGTTCTGCTCTCCGCGAATACTGTCCATTAAAGTGCTAAGCACTTTAAAAGACAGTATTCGCCGAGAGCAGAACGTTTCGAGGAAGTGGTGTAAGCACCCCAGACGATATCCGCGTTGAAACATTTTCCATCACAATGATACTCTTTCAAACTTAACAAAGTCGTCTTTTCAACCTTATTAAAGGTCCGCCGCTATCGCGTTGATCCGCAAATTATTTTCTTGGGCTAGTTTCCTCTCTCTTGTTTCCTGCATTTATGCAACATATCCAGCTTGTCAGTAATGTAACTTAAAGATGTGACACCTGTTGTAACTACAGTCAACTACAGTCAACATTTCGCGCAATACTCAACTCCTAGTTAAACGTTCGCCGTGTTTCCAGTCCAGAAACCATTGAGTGCAGCATTAAATTTAGGTTGTAGTGTCATAAATATGAATATGAATATTTACTAGACTTATGTTTAATTCCTTGTCGGTACTTGAATTGCTTCTAAAACACCAATAAAAAAAATCAAATGAACATTGTTATAAATTAAGGGCGAGCAACAATAAGATAGTACCCGAGTTTTCTCTGAGATACAAGGTAGTGGAGCTTGAAACTTTTCCATGTGTTAATCACGGCATCTTGATGATCTGTGACCGAAAACAGATATAAATAGTATCCGTGGCCTATAATAGCTGTGTAAAGAAAATGTTGTTATTATTTTAATGCTGCTTTCAATGACAGATTTTCTTTGAATTTTCTAAATGCTACTAGCATTAAATGACCCAGTCCCATTAAAACAAGCTTTCATGTTGTAGAGTTTTGGACTACTAACGCTGAAGCTATGTTGCGCATTGTGGCCTTTTCTCCTTGTGTCTATTGACCATCGCGTGTAGTATCTGGTCACTTAACACCATACATGAATATCGCTGTTTTGAGAAAGGTTGTCCAAAAGAAGTGTAAAAGAGGCAAAAAGACCGCTAGGTGACATGTGTATTATATTAATGAATTTATCCAACTCCCCTATCAGAGCATTAATCACCGAGTCAAATGTTTATTGTTTTTTTGCTCCATCCCATCACACTGACAGCCTGGAATTAAAACCGATATTTATTGATTTACGGCAACTGATTTGTCGCGTAAGATCGACGATAAAATCCAACGACGTTAAGTGATATAGCTGTGTATTATTATCCGTTCTACTTGGCCCCTAAATAATTCTGTTTTTTTTTTTTTTTTTTTTTTTTTTTTTTTTTTTTTTTTAATGAAATGAGTCAGTTACGAAGGTATTTCACTGTGCATGATTTGCAGAAGTAAGATGCTAGGATATCGAGAATTGCAACCAGAAGAGTCAGAGAGCTGGTGAAGATTGAGGCCAGTTAGACAGAAAGATCTTATAGAATAAGTAAAAGACTATTGTCAGTACATTTACTAATAATATCTACAGTGAAAGATACGGCATGGAAATGTAAATAAATTGTTTGTTTATTAAACTGAGTTGATTTAGCAGTAGTAACGATTTGAGATTATATACGATTTAAATAGAGCTACTGGTAGAACTTGAGCAATTAAATTGAATCCTTCCCTTAGATAACAGTCAGTTCAGTTTTAGTTTCAGTTTATTTTTTTTTTGCCAATATTTTTACACATCATTACAAGATAAATGTAAATTGAAATATAAAATATAAATAAATAACAAAAGAGAGAGAAACATATGGCGAGGATGCCCATAGAGAAACCATTGGAGCTTGTACGAGCTACAGGCTCCTCGAAAAAAATTACAAGTCAGGTTTTTGGAGGAAGTACACTGTCGTAGAACTATCGATACGATAAATATGCTTGGAGGAGTGTTAACGAAAACCGAAGCGTCGAGACAGAGAGCGTGTAAATACGAAACAGGCAGAAATAGAAAGTGTGCACGATAAATTCTTTGGACACCCAGTGAACTCAATGCTTATAATAAATCATCGAAAACAAAAATCAGAATTTCACAAAAATATAATGCTACGCTGCCATTTTATATGAAATCATCTTCATAATATTTCTGTATTTTTTTCGTTATCTGGAAATGGTAATCACCCATGCGATAGCTTATGTGGATCGTCCAACTCTGCAAAATGATCAATTTCCGCAGAAAATTATAAGCACCATTGCCTGGAAATATCCCATCAATATCATGTATTCTTTTCTTTAGTGGAGTAAATTATTTTGGGATTTGTGTCTTTTGGTAAATCTTGTAGGGTTTGGTAAAAGTCACAAAAATCCAAACCTGACAAACAATTACATTCATTAACGCCTTGTAATGTTTTATTTCAAAGCCTCAGCTCTCTGCTCGGGTATCGTCTCCCTAAGGAAATGAGCTTTGTCTTCTCCACCGCGAGCATTCCTTGAAAGCATCTAACTCGGCGTCAGTGATATTTATGTCGAGGTTTTGACCTGCTCAGCTTCTTGGCCAGGAAGTGAAGGATACTATTAAGGAGTTAAACCAGGGTGCAGGGTCGACAGGTTTGACAAGGACCGTTGCTGTAGATGATCATAATGTTCATATTCTTCAAGCAAGCCTGAATTATAACTGAACACCGACTGAGGGGAAGATGGATCGTCATCAGATGCTCAAATGTCAGATGGATAAAAAATATCCTCATATTGCCTTAACTCATCGTCACCGACGCGAATGGAGACAGCGAGTGGCCTCACCTTCGGCTGTTCTATGGGGTCTGATTGACTTTCAGCGCAGGTGATGTCCCTGGTACTCTTTCTCTGATATCGACCGACAACTGAGCATCAATATGACTACTTTCTGGATCCGATAGACCATGGTACTATTTTGCGCCAGTCGAATCGCTCATCCTCATTGAATTACCGCCAACAGTCTAAATGCCTAGATCTGATCACCAACCTTATCACCAGCACTTAACACCCTACCTTAACCTGAAATGCTGTAAACTTTGCAAAATGATGTTATCCCTTTGAGTTTACTGTTGCCCGTGAAACGAAGGGAGCCAGACAAGACAACATTAAGGTCATTAAGCGAGAAGAGTAGGATAAGAAACCGTACAGTTTCTACCCATACTCTAACACTGTCAACTCCGTTAGACTAAATACCTAATCGCATACTTTTAGTGTTCAGTGACACAAAGATTCTCGAGAAAAAAAAATGTTACTCTTTTCTAAATACGCTCGTCTGTAAAATAAAAAAAAAATAATAAATAAATAAATACAAGTAAAGAAAAAAATAAAGTGAATCATTGTCTTGAATAATGAATGAATGAACGAACGAACGAACGAACGAATAAATAAATAAATAAATAAATAAATAAATAAATAAGCGAAGCTAAAGGGTTAAAGAAATAAACAGATTGAAGGACTTAATTGCACACTTATAAAGGAAAATGGGTTCATGTTGGGATGCAGAGACGTGCAGCCAGATATGTGTTAAACCGATATCACAACACATCCAGTGTCAGCGAAATGCTCCAAGAATTACACTGGGACACCCTCGAAGAAAGAAGGAAAAGGGACAGACTGTCCATTTTTTTTTACAAAATCCACAATAGAAAAACTGGAATTAACACCATAAAATTTCTAACCCCCCTGGGGCGTATTAGTCGCCATATAAATGAGAGAGCTTACGAGGTCCGGTTTGCACATACAGACTACTACAAATTTTCATGTTTTCCTAGAACAATAAGATAGTGGAATGTCTTATCATCTGAAGCGGCTAATGCCCCCTCCTTCGCAGCATTTGTAAACTACCTTTAAATTGATGGTTTTTATTTATCTGTTTTTATCTATTTATTTATTGTTTATTGGTTCATTACCGCGACCGATTTGAAAGAACTATTTTTGGAGGTAAATTAATGGCAGATAGATGGGATAGATATCGAAAATCGAAAAGCGTTGAGGAAAACTATTCATGCAAAGCTAATTCTTTGCATAAGTATTCGCATTGCTGCTAGGGATTTTCTTTAATTTCATTGGAGAACATCTAATGATGATAGTTGTTCATAAGAAAATTCCCCTTAGCACAGTGCAATACCTACTAGCACGTTACATACCGTTACTTTGCTGCAGTCCCCATACTGAAGTGACAAGTGTTGGTTTTACCATCGAGCCGTTATTTGTGACCGCGGCCCACCTAGTGAGATCAGAACTGTCTTGATTAATGGTCTCTTTGGTAATTATATCTTTTCTTTATACCACCAAAACCTGGATATTATTTAATATGGTTAAGCTAAATTACCCAGTTGGTTTAAAGGGTAAAATAAGGGTTGTTTTTAACAGGTTATACTGTTGCTATGGCAACCCAAGAGAATTGGGGGGGGGGGGGGTAACAATGCATTTTTTTATAAAGATAATCAAGCAACAATTATTGTAATAAAACAGTAAAATACAAAGCAATGTATGTTTTTTTTTTCGGAAACTGAAGCTTTATTATCTCTGAAAAAAGCATGGTTAACCCCAGTTTTCTTTACGGATACCAAGAGTACTTGCTAAGTTCTACTTTTTAAAACGAGCAAAAATATCCCTGTATAAGTAGGCACCACCCATAGGAAACCCGAGTATCTCGAGATGCGCAGAACGTATGCGCAGTATAGGCACCATCCTTAACTTCTAGATTTAAGTAAAAAACGAGCGTAGTGACATCCATTTTTTTATTACGAAAATTTGATCAGCATGTTGAGATACAACTTTTCGCAAAGTTTTAAAAGAATTAAACAGTGTAGTGTGTAGAAGTTTTACGCTGCCAATTTTCGTTGTATGTCGTATTTCTCGACTATGTTCCCTGGATTTGATACGGTTGTCGGTTTTATATCGATTTCAAAAACGTCATAGCTACGCTGCTGTGCTTTTCCTTGGCTGTTCTTGTCATGTTGAAGATTGAGGCGGTAAGTGATCCGGATCACTTTTTTTTACAATGATTTTGTGTTGTTTTGCGGTGATAACGAGACAGAGTTAGAACTCTCAAGCAATATATCGGTTGCTTGCTTCTAAAGGTTTTTCTTGGATTTTGGACAGTTTCTCCGAGTTTTCAAACAAAATAGTGATAGCTGAATCAAAGTGTTTGTTTGGCTGTGGTGGTCGAGCGACCCTTGAGCCGAGTGTAGAACGAGAATGCAAGAGAAATGTCTTTGGTTCAGAATATGTAATTACGGTTAAGATTATTGATTGTGATTCACGTGATAAGCGTAATGCATCTTTTAGTGGGGTAGATATTGACAACTGACATTTGTTTTGATTTGTATCACAGTTTAAAAAATGAGTCAACCAGCATCGTCACACTGAGAGTAAGTAAAAACTGCTTTTGATGATAAATTGTTAATTTTCAATACATATACGCAAATTTTACCTTAATTTATTGAATTTAATGTACTGAAACAAGATAATTTTCATCTCATTTCTCATCTCATTTCTACCCAATATCTCTTTTTCTTCTCACAGCAAAAACACTGACAAACATTCTCCATGTGAAGATAAAAAAATGTTACATCTATATTTATTTAATCTCCAAAGTCACCACCCACTTGCCCATTTGAAGGAGCCAATATCCAGCCATCTTGACCTCACCCTTATAAAAACTTTTCGTGGTCCCTACAAACCTTTTGTGATCGCTGGAGAGATACCTATAAAGGTAGTCTAAAAATGCCCCTTTATCACTTGAAAAGTAACCTACCTAAAATTGTCGGCAAATTTGCAACCCCACTAAGGCACACTTACCATACACCTACCAAAGTAACACCCCAGCTTTGCAAATGTTTCATAAATGCACAAAAAGGGAGTCAATAAAGCAGACAAAAAACCCTACAGTAAATGTAACAGTCACATATAATTTATTGATACCACCTTCTTTTGCTTTATTTACGCGTAAAATTGTAACATGTATGTCTGCCGTCTGACAAAATAAATAATAAGTAATGAAAATAGAAAAAGACCGTTAATCAATAAAACCCAAGCATGGTTTATCATTGGTGATTGAATGTATTTATGTTTTACTTAGTAAATCATACAGTGATTTTGGGTCTGATTCTTGAAATAGAAGATGGTTAGGCGCCGTTAGACTCTAATTACTTAAGTTTGCGTAGTTTTGACTGTTCATCTATCAACTCAGTTGTTGATTTTGTTTCATAGGCTATACCAAACGAATGTTCCATTTTACTTAGTTCTTATTAACCGAGCGGGAGGTCTGTATGGGAGAATCTTGACCGAGGTCGCCAGTGCAGACCGAACGCAGTGAAGTCTGTACCGGCGACCGAGGTCAATTCTCCCATACAGACCGACCTAACTCGGTTAATAAGATGTTTATTATATGGCCAAACAGGAAATCAAAAGATAAAAAGTATATTTGTTCCCCTGCGCGGGCTCAAGCATTTAGCTGGCTTACTTCTGTCACTAGTCTTCAGTCCAAACGGGGCAAAAATAACTGTTCAAAGTACAGCTTTGTACAAACTTCGTCAATGAATGAAGACAAAATAACCGTTGTTTTCTTACAGGCTCAATGAAAATTTTCTAAAATGCGACCAAAATTGCAACAAATTTTAATGCCTGTCTGTGCCACGATCGCTCAGCGATCAGTTCTCATTCAGCCTTGCGATCTTTGACTGATCGCCACAGAAAACGTGAATGTTGAATGTGCGGCCTTCAAACTTGTCAATATGTGCTCCGGCAAAGATTGCCTGAGGTTGGATTTGTTGGACTGTGAAGACATTTTGCTGAGTTGTAGTGGAGGCACTGGCTTGGTTTTCTTCTTTTCTGAGCGGATGTATCTGGTCCACGATTCAAGAGAGTAGACATTTCACGCTGTCGCTTGACAGATGCTGAATGGTGGCTGTCGAGACTTTTCAAATTTTTATGACCACTTAGCTGTGCAACGAAATTTAGCTGAACGTCTGCTTCGAGGAGTCGTCCAACACTGGTATTCCTAACGGAGTGATTAGAAACCTTCTTCTTGTTTGTTTCATCGAGTTTGGCTGAAGCAAAGGCGTCTTTGAGGAACTTGCCAATTTCATTCTTTCTGAGGGGCCTATCCAGATACCATACTTTCTCAATTGGTTTTCGTCGGTGATTTATGGCGAGATAAAAAGGAGCATCTGGATCTAACATGGCCTCGGAACGATGGCTTCGAAACACTTTGTAGAATTCAACTGGGCATCGTGACTTGTTTATGCTTGCATGCGCTTTCGGTTCAAAGGCTCTTTGATGGCCACCATCTTGTCCGGTGCGTGTTTTGCTTCCTCTTTCTGACTTCCACACAGGGTATTCAGAATCGGTTTCTGGATCACTGGCCAAGCCTGCATCACCCCCAACACAGCTTACGGCTCTCATCTCGAGCCCTCCAGCCGAAATGGAGGGAAAGAAACCACCACAAAGCCCTTTGTAATGATTTAGGATCCCGAACACCGAACTGGCCATTTTCAAAAAGTGCATCTTCCTCAGCCTCAGTTAGCTCTCTTGTGGCATTTGGACGGTTTCCTTTTCCTTGGCGAACCAGGTTCTTTCGTTTGGCAGCAAGAACCTCTCTGGACTTGGAGAACTCGTTATCCTTAAGAATGTTGATTAGACTTCGTGCAAGTGGCGTTGAAAACTTCGCTGGAAGCCACTCAATGTACACGGTTCGTACTTGGTGCCATCTTGTTTATGAACGGAGATAAAAAATTTAGACAAAAGAAGGTCGAGCTCATTGGCAGGTATGTTTTCAATTGCTCTAGACTCTTTCATTGACTCACAAAATTTCTTCCATACGTTTAAGTCGCTCTTAGTCTTGTATTGAGTGTTTTTGGATTTTTGCGCCTGCAAAAACTTCTCAATTTCGACTTCATCTTTGCTCGTAGCTTTCTCGGCTGGACTCAAATTTGCCAACGTTTGCTCATTCTCTTTACCTGCTTCCACGTTCAGGGCTACTAGTTCTTCCATTTAGTACTGTATTAACAGGAACAAGCCAATTTTTTTTCTTTTTTTTTTTTGTTTGTAACGTTTGGAGGACAAATGTTACAATAAGATCGGTCTAGGTGCCGGTCGAGATGGGAAAATCTAGACCGCCGTCATTATCAATTTTAGCCAATCAAGTTCTTGAATTTGATCGTTTCCAGTCCTTTTGAGACACAGCCATATAATAAAATGAAGTACAACACCAGCAATATAATAGAGTTACAGCAGGTGATAATTTGAATATTCATTATTGTCTTTTCTCTAAAATTAATTTATGGGAACAAAATCAATGAAACACTGATCACGCAAAGCACAGCCGACAAATCATCTCACGTTTTTCAACTGAGAACTCTTTGAGCTTAAAACTCCAAACGATGGCAGCCGCCACCGAAGGTCAAGACTACTGGGTGCCAGAGTTAACAACAGGGAGAGCTATATTCCTCTCATCTTTAAACACTTTTCTTTCCATCACTGCAATCCTTGGCAATGCACTGATTCTAGTTGCTCTTCGTAATGTGTCTTCTGTTCATCCACCAACAAAGCTGTTGTTGCGATGCCTGGCAGTGACGGATCTGTGCGTCGGTCTAATTTCACAACCGCTTTTTGTCAGCATGATCCTGAATTCTGTGACCAAGATAAACATGAATATTTTATTCTACCTATTCAATGTAACAGTTGCCTTATGTTTTACTCTGAGTTCAGTATCCGTCTACACATTGATGGCTCTTAGTGTTGACAGACTTCTCGCCCTGCTGTTGGGGCTGAGATACAGACAAGTTGTAACATTAAGGCGAGTTTTTGCAGCTGAATGTTGTTTCTGGTTAATGAGCATTTCATGTGGTTTCATTTACTCATTTTGGAGACGTCTTGTTGGCTACATTATAAGCGCAGTTATTGGAATACTTGCTTTATGCATATCGATCTTCTGTTACACAAAGATATTTATCTCACTGCGGCAACGTCAAGCCCGAGTTCAATGTCAAACCGGCCATGAGCGAGCGAGAGGAGGGATTCCACTCAATATAGCAAGATACAAAAAGAGCGTTTCTACCGTAGCGTGGGTGCAGTTGGCATTGGTTGTTGGGTATGCGCCATTTTATATCTCATTTGTTATAACACTGCTCTTGAGATGGCGTGGTATGACGGCTGATTTCGTTGTAGCATGTGCAGGCACCCTTCTTTATTCCAACTCGTCTCTAAACCCGATTCTCTATTGCTGGAAGATCAAAGATGTGAGACGGGCATTGAGGACCACAGTGAGAAGCTTGTTTTGCTTACAAAGTTAGTTAATTAACTAGTACAATAAAGTCTTATTGGTGTTACCCGGCCTAATGCTATCTCTTACACTAATAGCCTAACTGAAAAAGAGATATTTAATATTCCCCCTCCCTGTCGCACTGACGGGCTTGGGAACTCATTCATCATGCACAATGAGAATGGATATAAACTACGTAGTTATTTAATTGTTTTCTCTCTTAACTGGTTATATATAGTAAAAAACAAAAAGTTTTAAATTTAATCTCTCAATAATTTTTTTTTCAACTTTTCATTATTTGTAATTACATGGTATAGCCATATGCAAGTCGGTTGTCCTGAGTGCAAAATATGTTTTATAATCAACGTTTTATCGATCGGTCATCTATTCTTTGCTTGTCATATTGGACTAATATGTAATAAAAAAAAGAAATTCAGAACGTTATACTTGGTTTCTATCTTAAAAAAGAATACTGTATTGTGCTCTTCCCGGGCTTTTTCTAAATTTGGTACTCTTCCTCCCAAACCATTGAAATTAGTAGCATTAACTTCTTTTATTTTAAAAATATCAGTTGGGTTAAAAATTCGACGATATAATTTACTGAGCTATTTTGTAAAGGCAGATTTGAATTCAGTCGATCATGTTTACCGTGACTAACAATTGCTAATGTGGAAAAAAAACCTGAGGAAAGCTTTTGAAATCCCCAACGAAAAAGCCACGAGTTGAAGACGTCGCCGCTAGAATTATGTGTTGTAGAAATAATACGTTATGCTAATTACTACTTATGTTGCCTATTTGCAATGTAAAAATGTTGGATGCAACAAAACGATACGCATGATTATGGTTAAGAATAGTAACTATTGTAATTAAATGGAAAAAATAAAACATAAACCGATGTATTCTATCTCATTTTAATTCACATAGTTCGAGTATACTAATACCAAAAAGAAGAATAAACTTTAAAAAGACAAATTAAGACGTTCGCCAAGACATAAAACAATAACCAAAATCTTATTGGTTCAATTGTCAATTTCTGTTAAAAAAATAGAACGTTCTTTTCGAGTGACATTCTGCTAATAGAAACAAAGAAACTTAAAGCACACTCCATCTATGTTTAGATGCAAATATCTCAGAAAATAGTCTTAATACGTATTCGTTTCCGAAGATTCTCATGAAAACTTGTAAATATCCCGATTTTTTTTTCTAGCAGTATGTGGTAAAATTCCCTATATATTTTTAATTTATAGATATCTTCATTTATAATATGAATTTAATTGCCTGCGTGCCATCAAAAGTGAAGGTGTACGTGACACGGTTTTATTAGGTTCGTACTGGTGATCAAATATTAACAGTACTTTATTATACTAGCTGTGCGCACAATAATATTTCTAATACTGACAAGGAAAATCTTTTCGTAACTCTTGCATATCTTACTCCGCCAGATTGGATTTACTGGACAGCAATGGCATTGTGGGGCACATTATTCGAAAGTAAACCCTGGATAAATACTGGCTGGTTCGGACCAAAGCTAAAATGCCTGCAAAGGGCTGAAATTTTCTTGAAAATATTGCGACAAGTCAGAAAACCCATAGAGGGTACTCTAAGAGTCCTAAATATTCCATAACATTATTTTCTCTGAATATCCTGACATTTTCTAACTATCCCAGGAGCTTCTAAATATCTAAAAAAATAGTTATATATCCGGATATTTGTATTTAAGCGCAACTCCATCAATCAGAGGCAGTTCACTGGGAAACTATAACCGCTGTTTAACCTCGTTCGTGAACGTCTGATATAAATCACCACGTTCGCTGGATTGATTCCAATCGATTACTTTCACACGTCACCATTTTTGGGCGTGCTCTTTTTGGCATGCGCAGTTACGGGAAAACCTTTGGCTTTTTCATGAGCAATTGCACTACGTCAAGGTGAGAGTTTTTTTTTTTTAACTGATGCTAGTTTTGTGCAAGGTTTTGATCACACACGAAAACTTAAAAAAAAAAAAAATCCGCATAAACACTGGCTTTCGATTTCGTTTAATTTTCGCAGTTTGGACAGTTTTGGAAATGCGTCGACACTTAAAGGGCAATTTCTGTCACCAAAAACGGTTTTGGTAATAGCAAACTGATGAAACCACTGTTTTTGAAAAGTTCGGTCAGTTTTCTGTCCGCATTAAATGTTGAAAATTGTGTTTTCAAAAGAATCTTCTTTTGAGAGGATTTAAAAAACGTCTATTTCGGTGGGTGACCGAAAAAGTCGTTTTAGTATACCACGAAAATGGCCGACTTGTATGAAATCGATTTTTTGTTTGTTTGTTTTTTTTGTTGTTGTTGTTTTGTTTTTGTTTTGCTGTCTCAGTTATAAGACATTTCCTCGCTAATTTTATGTTTATTTCGCAATGGCGGATTTGCATAAGGTGTTTAAAAGAGGAATCAACCTTACGGAATTAGATGACCGGACACCGATCTCAGCCTGGCAGCAAGGACTCATTTAGAAATATAGTCAATAATGATATAAAAAAATGGTGATATAGATTAGCTCCGTTTTGTAGTCAGTAAAACGCATGCACGGTTCCGATGATATTAGCGGTTCGATCTATTTACCAATATTGAAACCAGAAGGGTACATGAAGTTACATAACCAATTAACTGTATAAGTTAGACACCTTTAGCCAGTATTTTATTACTAGCTAGTGTTTAAAAACACTAATTCCATCATATTGATTTTATTTCGTTTAATTTGGACTAATAATTATTTTAGTAGTTATTCGGTTTGATTTTCTTTCTTGGATTTCGTGAAACTAAATTAGAGTTTCTAAGTAGTTTTCAGAAAATAATATATTGACTGTTCAAAGACGCCGGTACAACCGGCACCAGCAGGTGATAATTTGAATTTCCATGAGTTTGCCTTTTTACTGGCAATGAACATAAAACCGAAGCCGAACTGATCATGTTAAGCGCAAAAATTATTTAACATTCTCCCAACTAAGAATTGTTTCCACAAACGATGGCAAGCGTTACCGAGGGTGAAGACTATTGGAGGACGCTGAATCAAGTACCCGAGTTAGCAACAGAGATAGCTATATTCCTCTCAGTATTAAACACTTTTCTTTCTATCACTGCATTCTTTGGCAATGTCCTGACTCTAGTTGCTCTTCGTAATGTGTCTTCTCTTCATCCAGCGACAAAACTGTTGTTGCGATGCCTGGCAGTGACGGATCTGTGCGTCGGTCTAATTTCACAACCTCTCTTTATCAGCATTATCCTGAATTCTGTGACAAAGATAAACGTCACTGTTTTGTATTATGATATGGCTGCAATGGTTACTTCAAGTTTTATTCTGAGTGGAGTATCAATATCCACATCGATGGCTCTTAGTGTTGACAGACTTCTCGCCCTGTTGTTGGGGCTGAGATACAGACAAGTTGTAACCTTGAGGCGCGTTTCTGCAACTATATGCTCTTTCTGTTTCATGTGTGTTGCTTGTGGTTTTGTTTACTCCTTTTGGAGCCATTTTGTTGCTTATACCACAGGCACATTTTTGGGGTTAATTTCTTCATTCATCTCAATCTTCTCTTACATGAAGATCTTTCTCACACTGCGACAACGTCAAGCCCAAGTACGATTTCAAGGCCGGCATGAGCGAGCGAGAGGACGGATTCCACTCAACATAGCTAGATACAAGAGGACGGTTTCCAGCATAGCGTGGGTGCAGTTGGCATTAGCTTTTTGCTATGTGCCATTTTATATTTCTGTTGTAATAATCGAGGTGTTTGGATGGCGTGGCATTAAGGCGGATGTCGTTTGGACATGTACAACCACTCTTCTTTATTGCAACTCGTCTCTTAACCCGATTCTCTTTTGCTGGAAAATCAAGGAAGTGAGACAGGCAATGAAGAATACGGCCAAACGGCTGTTTTGCTTGCAAAGTTAATTACAAAGATTGGCATTTATGTACTGTGGGTTTGAAAAAGGGCAAGTTCACGAAGCAACACTAGCTGGCTATCGTGTAAATTGTACCCTTTAGACATAGTAATAAATATCATTTACACTTTTGTTCTGTTATCTAGTCTTACAATTGAGTAACGAATTTGTTATGGCGGTCGTCGTTTTTAACTAGATTTAAACCAGTTAAATTGTGGTAATATTATAACTATGTCGTAAAAGACATAAATGAGTACAGCAAGGCACTCTTGTCAAGATACAAAACCAATTTCAATGCATGTAAGACGGTATAATTTATCGAGTTATATTTTAGGGGCAGAATCGAAATTAACTGGAAGCCGCTGAGTTTAACGGTAGAGAGATCTGCTAATTAAAAAAATGGCTCTCACTCGAATTTTTTAAAATCGATAACGAAAGAGCCGCGAGTTGCAGTCGACAACAGAAAATTGTGTTGTAAAAATGGTAATAATGTTTTGTTACTTCTATGTTTACTCTGTTCCTGTGAGTAGAAATATTTAAATGAGAATTGGTTATAGTAATTAGCTGTCAAATATAAAGACAATGTTTCCGCTCATCTAAAGACAATTTACATGCATACACTCGATTGTAAAAACGTTGACACCTAAAAAGCATAAACCGTGAACGATGAGACCCAACAGATTTGTGGGTAGTGTTTAAACAATAACCTCATTTCCATAATAAATAATTTACCATTCTCGTTCTTTGGCAATAAAAAATACAGTGCTGACTTAATTCTTCCGAATAATTTTCTACCAAATATTGCTTAAGTTCATTGACTGATTTGAACTTAGGCAAATCGCGAATTGTATATGACTCAAATTGGCCCTTGTTGGCCAACTTGGATACTTTAAGGAAAACTTGGATAGTTTCCATCATTCACCACGTGCAACTAATTTTGGTTAACAACCGTCGCACGAGAATAGAATATTATTCAAATAAATTTAGCACACTTATACCCATAAAGCCATTGGGTTTTATCGTTTCAGTACGGTTTATGCTTTTTAGGTGTCAACGTTTTTGCAATCGAGTGTAGTCTGAAATATAACACTTAATAAAATATAATTAAAAACTGGATCATTGGCAAATGCAATTTCAGAGTTTTGATTGGCTTAGCAATTCATGGAATATTAGCCATTATTAAAAACTGGATCATTGTATAATGCAATTCGAGCGATTTGATTGGCTTAGCGGCCATGGTATATCAGCCATTATACCATGCCCGAGAAATAGAGACCATTAAATTGGCTTCTAATTGATTTTGCAAAGCGAAATCCGCAAAATCTAGCAATATTTCTTGATTGTTTTTAATAAAACAAATATTCCACTCACGCTTGTTGGATATGAGATGATTATAGCAAACTCGGCGCTACGCGCCTCGTTGACTATCTATCATCTCATATCCATTGCGCGCTCGTGGAACAATTGTTAATTATATCATGCCCATGAAATAGCGAGTATCAAATCATCTTCTGATCTTCCTTGCAAAATGAAATCTGAAAGATCTAGTGATATTACTTAATTGTTTGTAATAAAACAATTATTCCACTTGCCCTTGTTAAATATGGGAAGATTGTGGCCGACGAGGTGCCGTATCATCTCATGACCCAACGATTAATTTCCGCGCGTTTTTATCAGACAAAACACGTCATCTACTAGAAATCGGATGGCACCGATATCAGGCGTCCGATTTGATAACAGTCACCTGACTGTTTTTTCGACGAGAAATAGAGAAAGAACGTCATAGTTTTACAGTGCAACGAACTCAGCCGGGGCCACTGAAAAAACCGGCACTTTGAAATGTTCTCGTTTTTGATTGGTTTACAAACTACCACGGCAAGACTCCTTTGTTGTAAACGTGGCCTATGATTGGCTGATCAGTGTCGGGTGGCCCCGGTTGTGTTCGTTCCACTGTAAGTCTAAGTTGTTGTAATTCAATCCCAGTGTCCAGTTGTTCAAAGCCCGTTTAAGCTAATCCTGGGCTAACGTAAACTTTGATTCAGGTTTAATGACTAATCGATAACGATTCTTCCAAAAGATTTTTATCCTTTAGTTTTGACTTTTCTTTACTATTAGCTTAAAATTAGCTCTTGAAAACATTTTAAATAAGCGAGATGATAACGTCGGTTAATTTTTAATTGGGGATTAGCGTTAATCGGCTTTCGAACAACCGGGCCCAGTTTGAGAAAATCCAGCAAACTATTCAGCTTACAATTCAGTTTAGCTGCATTCATGCCATGACCATCACTGGCTGTCATTTCCATTGTAAAGCTCGTGCGTTTCAGAAATTAATCGAAGGATTATAAAGGAAATAAACACCTTTCCGGATTACTGGTATATCCCGGATGATAACGTCCTCGGCTTAAAGACTGTTCTTAAAGACTGTTCATAATCCGACGCGCGCTATGAAATAATTGTTAAATAGACTACGATCTGTATCCTGATAAGAAAAACACAATAGCAACAACAATAACAACAATAATACGACAATTTGTGAAGTTCACGAAGAAATCAATTATTGTACACGATACTGTCTGGCTCAATCGTCAATTACTTTGGGAGAACAGGTTTTCTGTCGAGGGACTTAAAGTCAATCTAAGGTGTAAAACAATATTTCCAGTATTTGTCTCGACTGGCCTTCCAACTTGAACTCAATTCCTTCACACTTGACAAACTTCACGGGAATACCTCTGTTTGGAGAAGCTCTTGCTTCGTTGGTTCCAACTATTGTGACTTTGACATTGAACTGAACTTCTCTAGAAACAAGAAAAGCTTCCGGAACCAGTACATCAAATCCCAGCCTATTGCTCAGCTGTCCAGGGAGAGTCCCCACTTTGAACGTTCCGCGCACAGAGGTGACCTCTTCCTTCAAACCGTGGCATCTTGAAACTCTGAGCTGTACTGAGAATTTCTTTTCCGCGTCTTTGTGAGCGTAAAGGCGAACCCCTGCAAAGTAAACTTCTTTACTGGTTGAGAACTTTAGGTTTTCAGACACAGAAAGGAAACTCTCGGAACTGGGGAATGTCTGATTTTCTCTGTATCTATAGCAACGTGACAACTTGACGTCAGAGTTGCGTGACTGAAGCAGCGGCCCGCGCGGAATGCATGAAAATTTCATTTCGGGATCAGCTATGCCGCCCTGTTTATGGAATAAGTAGACTTGAGAAACCTCTTTGTCGCTAAGGATTCCTGTTGCTACCACCATTTCGCCAAACAGTCGTGGCGGCATCATTGGAAAACGTATCAAATAGATTGCGTCCTTTAGGACTCTTCTCATCTTTTGCCCTGTTGGCTCCAAACCTCGCACCTTGCAATTCGCAGTCGCCCATCTTTTTGCAGCTTTAAAAACGGCGCACTCCCCATCTACCAAAGTGAGGGAATCTCTCTTGAGAAGCGATGACAGTGTGTCGTGACCAATCCAGAGCAGACCTTCAGTCCGCAGGCAGGCACTTGTCTTTGTCTCCAAGAGCTTCCAACACCGTTGCTCAAGATGCGTTTCGGAGAATAACCTAGCGTGCTCCAGGATCCTGAAAACGTTGTTTTCCCTCAACTCCGCTTCTAAGAAACGGCAACAGTTCTCTGCCAGAAAAGGCACGATGTATTTCTTCGCCAAATATAACAGCTCGAATACGTTACCAGAGGTCAAGTGCACTTCATCTGAATACAAGTACCGAAGGAACTCGACAAAACCTCGAGGATCGCAGTCGGAGAGCGGAATCTCTTCCCTGGTGTCCGCTATGTTGCTATAAAACATGGCCTGGAACACGGGGCTGCCAAGCGACAGCAGAAACTTGTGAGCGTGGAAAATCTCACGACCTTTCTTGTTTTTGGGGTTTGAATCCTGGATTACGAACTTGACATCGCTCATAAGAGGATTATTTATCATAAGTGCTGTCCTCTCTCGAATGCTCCTGTTTTCCGTTTGCCAGTTTTCACAAGTGGCAGAACTACCTGCTGTTGACGTTGCAAATGCCATGTCTTAACGAAACAGAAGCTCAATCTCGTCAAATTTCAGGAGTGTTAGCTCTTATGCTGGACAGATATTCTGATCAGCACGTTGAGAAAATTCGCGTCTGTCCATGCAGATAATCAGTTTTTGCTCGGTTGAATTCACACCATTCGCCTGTTAAGACAATTCTTCCCCCCAGGGGGTCTATACAACGTGACATTTTATTTGTACACAAGTCTTAAGTAACACAACAAAACTTAAATATTTAGAAAGAGGGGTCTTTATTTAACACAGTTGTCAGTTCGGGCGGGCATGAAAGACCTTTTTGACATTGCGAGATATTTTTAATACAAGTGGACTAAGATAATTCCTCTAACTAACGAAGAAATAGATCGATCTGCTAAACAAAACATCTGAACGTTATCGTTTAGTAATTAGCTTTGTAAGTCTCAATGTCAGCAAAATGGTAAAAATTTCCCTCGCCCATATACATTTTAAAGTTTTTTTTTTTTTCGGAAAAGTTCGTAATAACGCGTTTTTGGGAACATCTGTAGTTGCCTTTTTAAAGTTTTTCCTTCATTTTAGTCTTATAGTCTTGAAATGAGAGAGCATTGGTAGGATTATTTTATTTTATTTTTTGCAGTTAATTGCTATAAATACTATTCTTAACATTATAATGCGTATCGTTGCACGGAACTGTGAAAAACGTGTACGAAATAACATAAGTAGTTCATTAGCATAAGTTAATTATTTCTACAACACATTATTCTAGCGGCGTCGGATGCAACTCGTGGCTTTTTCTTCGGCAATTTCTAAAGCTTGCCTCGAGTTTTTTCCACATTAGCAATTGTCAGTCACGGTAATCGTGACCGACTCAATAATCTAAACCGGCTTCGGAATATCATTAACGAGAAAGAGTAGTGGCCCTAGAATTGAACCTTGGGGAACACCACATGTTACATATTCTAATGATGAAGTAACACCATTAACGTAACATACTTGTTGCCTATTTGATAGATACGATCGGAGTCACTCTATTGCTGTGCTTTCTACTCAATAATATTCCAGTTTTCTAAGTGAAATCTCTTCAAGTCTAGAAAAAGAACTCCGTTTATCATACCTTTGTCAATATTAGAACACTACTCGTTAGTTATCTCAAGTAGGGCGGTAACGGTGGAATGAAGAGACCTAAATCCGGACTGCTGCGAATAACTGAGAAGTTTATTCTCATTGAAATAAGAGTATAACTGCTCGAAGAAAAGTCTTTCAAAAACTCTCGCAATTGTGGGCAAAACTGAAATTGGTCTATAATTGTTTGCATCGCTCTGATCCCCCGATTTGAATAGTGGGGAGACTTTTGCCACTTTCCAATCAGAGGGGCAAACATTTGAAGCGAGGGATAAATGAAATATATCTGTTAAGCTTTCATATATACTGGGAGCAGCTATTTTTAAAATTCTGTTTGACATTTTATCGATACCAGTTGCCTTTGCTATTTTTGCCCAATTGAGTAATTTAAGCACTCTAGAGGAGTGTACTCCTTTAAAATAAAAGATAGGATCTTTTTTATTCAAGATCTGCTATTATCTTCATTGGTAGAAATCTTTGAAGCGAGATTTGGGCCGATCGCTGCGAAATGTCTGTTTATATAATTTGCGATTTCGTTTGTATTGGTCAGTGTCTCACCAGAGTCAGTCTTCAAGCCATTTATTTTAGTGTTCTGTGACTTTTTTCCCAAAATATCATTGAGCACTTTCCAAGTCGCCTTTTGATCGCCAGATACCTCATTTATTTTTTTATTTATTTATTTTTTATCTTCGTTTGATAAAATCTTTTTTTTTAGCAAACCTAATCTCTTTATTTACCGAATTTCTTAAAGTTCTGTAAGCTGTCCACTCTTCAAGCGTACCAGTTCTTACTGCTTTTTACTTTAACCAATCCCGTTGGAACATCATTTGCTTTATGTTTAAATTTAGCCACGGGGAAGGTTTTTTTCGTACTCCAATGTTTCGACAGGGAACATGCTTGTCAATAACACCTAGAAATACATTACTCCACGCGGTCCACGCACTATTAACGTCTTGAGAATAATCAAAAGATGGCCTAGGTGCAATAATGAGATCCATCTTAAATTTTGCTTCGTCAAAAAAAAAAAAAAAAAAAAAAGCTCTTGATTGAATAACCCTAGGTTGACCCCTGGGAATGCCTATTTTTCTAATTGCATAAGTGTGATAGTGGTCGCTAATAGAAAGTGGGTAAACCCCTTGCTGTTGGTTATAACAAGATCAATTAACGTTTTTGATTTTGCACTGACCCTTGTGGGTTCGGTTAACACCTGGTTCATCTGAAAGCTAATCAACACGGCCGCGGTTAGATAGAAAGATAGATAGACAGACAGACAGACAGACAGACAGACAGATAGAATGATAATTGCAAAGCAATATAAATTTAAGATAGAAAATGTAACACAGTTACTCGAGTTTCACGCAATAAGCGATCATCAGACTGTACCGTTGGAGATTGTAGAGTTATAATTTAAGGAGGGCGGTTGGAGTGATCTTGCTTTTGACTGGCTGCGTAGAATTTATTCAGATCATACGTGCATTTTGTAATTAACTCAGAACGTTTATTGAGGAGGGTAGAGTTGTCAGCAGATAGGATGCAGAGCTTCTCAGATAAGCACAAATTGCAGCGCGAGGGATGTCCGTAATATGGATTTGCTCGTTTCAAACGTTCTGAGTTGATTACAAAATGCAGGCATGAAAATAAATTCTACGCAGCCAATCAGAAGCAAGATCGCTCCAGCCGCCCTCCTTAAATTATAACTCTACAATCTCCAACGGTACATGCTGATGATCGCTTAGTGCGTGAAGCTCGAGTAACTGTGTTACACTTTCTATCTTAAATTTATATTTCGCTCGGCATGTTTTTGCACCGAGCACTCCTGCGACTGAGTGAAGCAATCATTGTATTGTTTCTTTGTTTCTATTGCAATATATATATTAAGAACAACTGAATAACATATGGTTATATAGAGGATATTACATGACCACGCGGAGATACGAAATTTCTCTTCGAGTGCTGAAAAATATTTCACGAGTGAGCACATCATTGGAAAAGGCGCGATTTATTATGTAACCATAGCAGCGGTGATCTGTTCACGTGTGAAGATAACGTTATTCTCACGTGTGATGTCATGTTTTCGCCCGAAAGCTATTTCATTGGTGTTTATATAATAAAACATATTATTACAGATTATGAAAAGTTAAAAAAAATTGAGAAATCAAATTTTCAACAAGTTATTTTTGTGTACTATATATAAGCAGTTAAGAGAGAAAACGATATCCATTGTCACTGTGTATGATGACAGAGTTCATGAGCCTGTCTATGGGACAAGGTGGAATATTAAATATGTCTTCTTTCTTAGGCTATGAGTGTAAGAGCTGGCATTAGGGGGTAACACCTATAACACCTTATTGTACTAGTTAATTAACTAACTTTCTAAGCCAAATAAGGTTCTCACTGTGGTCTTCATTGCCCGTCTCACGTCTTTGATCTTCCAGCAATAGAGAATCGGGTTAAGAGACGAGTTGGAGTAAAGAAGAGTGGTTGCACATGTCACAACGAAATCCATCTTCATACCACGCCATCCAGATAGCAGTATTATTATAGATACGATATAAAATGGCACATGCCAGACAACCAATGCCAACTGCACCCACGCTATGGTAGAAACGCTCTTCTTATATCGTGCTATGTTGGGTGGTATCCCTCCTCTTGCTCGCTCGTGTCCGGTTTGTAGTTGAACTTGGGCTTGACGTTGTCGCAGTGTGAGAAAGATCTTGGTGTAACAGAAGATTGAGACGCATAAACAAAGTATTGCAATAACTGCGCCTGTGATGAAGACTACAACATGTCTCCAAAACGAGTAAATAAAACCACATGAAATGCTAATTAACCAGAAACAGCATATAGCCGCAAAAACACGCCTTAAAGTTACAACTTGTCTGTATCTCAGCCCCAACAGCAGGGCGAGAAGTCTGTCAACACTAAGAGCCTGTCTGTCAACACTAAGAGCCGTCAATGTGTAGATGGATACTCCGTTCAGAGTAAAACTTGAGGCAACCGTTGCACTGTAAACGTGGAATAAAATATTTATGTTTATCTTTGTCACAGAATTCACGATCATGCTGACAAAAAGGGGTTGTAAAATTAGACCGACGCACAGATCTGTCACTGCCAGGCATCGCAACAACAGTTTTGTTGGTGGATGAACAGAAGACACATTGCGAAGAGCAACTAGAATAAGTGCATTACCCAGTGTTGCAGTGATGGCAAGAAATACGTTTAAAGCTAAGAAGAATATAGCTATCCCAGCTGTTAACTCTGGCACCCAGTTGTCTTGACCGTTGTTGCCGGCTGCCATCGTTTAAAGTTTTAAGTGAAAAAACCTCTCAGTTGATAGAACGTGACAATTATAGTTTATCCTCTGCGCTTTTCGTGATCGATGCTTCTTCGTATTTGTTCACATAAATTAAGTTAAGACAAAAGAAAATAATGAATATTTAAATTATTACTTGCTGCAGCTGTCTCGCTTGTCGGTCGTGCGTCATTGTAAAATAAAGGGGTAAGATTGGTTTTAAAAAGCCCAAGAAACGAAATTAAACTGAATCGATTGTTAAGTAGACAAAAATAAGAGTCTAATGATGGCTAATTGTCTACTTTTTATGTCAAGGATCAAACCCAAAATGGTCACCAATAATAAACCATGCTTGAGGGTTTTAATGAAAAAACCGTCTTTTTGTTTATCATGCATTATTTTCTGTTTATTTTTTTCACACGACAGCATTATACGTCTACAAAGTAAAATAAGATGGTAACTGTGGTGAGGAGACACTTATTTTATGACTTGAAGCTGGAATTAACCTCGGCTAACAATCATAGTTCAACTTTACTTTAATAGAAATAATTACAACTTAGCTTTCACTAATTATTTGCAATGGTTGAGAAATCAAACCGCCACACAGATCCGTCACTGCCAGGCATCGCAACGACAATTTTGTTGGTGGATGAACAGAAGACACATTACGAAGAGCAACTAGAATCAGTGCATTTCCCAGGATTGCAGTGATGGAAAGAAAAATATTTAAAGATGAGAGGAATATAGCTCTCCCTGCTGTTAACTCTGGCACCCAGTGGTCTTGACCGTCGGTGCCGGCTGCCATACTCTCCGTTGATAGAACGTTGAACGTTGATCATCCGCTGCGGTTTTCGTGATCGGCGCTTCTTCGTTTTTGTTCTCATAAATTCATTTTAAAGGAAGACAGTAATGAATATTCAAATTATCACCTGTTGTTGCTTGGTTGTGCGTCATTGTAAAATCTAGGATTGGTTTTACAAAACCCAAGAAACGAAGTCAAACTGAGTCATAGCTAAAATAGTAATAACCAAGCAAAATTAAGAAGTTAGAGTCTAATAATGGCTAATCATGTTATTTCTATTCCAAGGGTGAGACCAAAAAAAATCACTCTACTGGTTTATATTACACGGTGAAAAATACAACCATCACAGACATACAAGATGGCATGGTGACAGTGACGAGAAAACATAAAGCAAGCTTAATGCTTATGACTAATTTGACTTTCTCGGAAAACAAAAATGAACTTCTCACTTCAAATTAATTATGTAATCTGGTAAATTAGATACAGTATACAACAAGATCGCATTATACAATGCTTTACAATACCAAGGCCGTGTAATTACTTATTTCATATTTATTCATATTTATTCATATTTGTTTATTTATTTATTTGTTTATTTATTTATTTATTTATTTATTTATTAATACTCACTTGTTCGTTTGTAGTTTATTGTCATTTATTAATTGACCAATCAAGCCGGAAAACTAAGTATCTTTAATGTTAATTTCTCAATGCTTGTTATGGACGAAATCGTATTTTATGCATCAATAAATCATTTGTAATTAGGATGACTCGTAAATGGAGGAAATTATGTTTTCCTTAACTGTAGAGTTTGCAATGACTAAGACCAATTTCGTCCATATACAACAATTCTTAATGGAGCATAATGTAAGGTTGCAGTCCTCGGTATTACAGATCTGTTGGCATTGCTTAACCCTTAGAGTACTGGGTTTGTGTTAGTTTTTCAATAAATATTTGACAATAAATAGTCTGAACCACTTAATTTCTCCATACACGAAGATGCCATAAAAAATATCTGCGGTCGTAAGGTACTGTGGACTCAGGCTGAATTATCACGTGACGCACATGACGGTTGTTGTTTGTTCGAGCGAGTGCTGAGTTATCCAGAATTCGTGAACGAGTCAACTTGAGATACGCAAGACCGGGTATGATTAAAAGGCTGAAGTGTAGCCCGAGGAATACGTTGGGAGAAAAACTTCCAGTCAGACACCGAGGTCTGACTTTGAGGTTCGCTGTAAATGAAGACTTTTCATTTTTGAACAAATACGTTGGAGTTTTAATATGCACGACAAATTAGTGTAATTTTTAGTGTTGTTTTTTGGCCCAAAAAAATGGCATTTTGGGATTTGTTTCCGGACGAACGGTGCCATGCAGCTAAAATCGGGAGGTGTAGTCGGTTTGTTGGCTGTGATGATGGCAAAATACACCAGTTGGTGACGTTCACATATTATCTTGACGTTGTTATTAAAGTTAAACAAGAAACAAATCATAAATTTTAAAGCAGAAACAGTGTTTACAACGCAAATATGCGTTGTTGGTCCCCGTTTTCTGATGGATTGAAAGAGCATTTCTTTGTTTGTATTATAGCAGATAGCCACTCGACAGGAACAGTAGTTGACAATTGAACCGAGAAGATTGGGTGTCGTTAAATATCTTGGGAACATGTATAGTGGTCTTTTTAAATTTTTCCTTCATTTTGGTATTATACTTCAAACTATATGAATTGAAAGTGAGATAGCATTGGTAGGATTTATTTTTTTTTTCCAGTTAGTTGCTATAGTTACTATTCTTAATCATTCTAATGCGTATCGTTGCACGGAACTTTAATAAATGTGTACGGAATAACATAAGTAGCTCATTAGCATAAGTTATTATTTCTACAACACAAAGCGGCGTCGGATGTAACTCGTGGCTTTTTCTTTCGCGATTTCTAAAGTTTGCTTCGAGTTTTTTCCGCATTAGCAAATGTCAGTCACGGTTATCGTGGCCGACTCAATTTAATTACGCCGTTTATAAAATAGCTCAATAAACTATGCCGTTGGTTTTTTTTTTTAACGCAAGTTGTATTTTTAAATTAATTTCATGCTTCCAATATCAAAGGTTTTGGAGGAAGAGTGGCAATTCTAGATAATGTCCTTAAAGCAATCGACGAGTACAAAAAAGTACCCATTTTAAGATAGAAACACTTTCATCGTCTTGAATTAGATTTACATATTAGTGTAATATGGCAAATGAAGAATATATAGACAGATAAATCGTTAATTACAAAACACATATTGCAGTCAGAACAGCTGAATTACATATGGTTTTAAAATGTTATTGCAGATGGTAAAAAGTTAAAAAAAACTGAGAGATGAAATTTAAAACAAGTTTTTGTGAGTACTATATATCATCAGATAAGCATAGGAAACGATTTTAAAAATAAATTCGATTGTATATGTAGTTAATATCCATTGTCACTGTGTATGATGAATAATTTCAGAAGCCTGTTAGTGGGACAGCAAGGAATTTTAGATGTTTCTTCTTCCTTATACTATGAGTTTAAGATATGGCATTAGAGGGTAACACCTATATAACCTTCTTATACGAGTTAATTAACTAACTTTGTAAGCAAAACATGCTTCTGAGAGTGGTCTTCATTGCCTGTCTCACATCTTTGATCTTCCAGCAGTAGAGAATCGGGTTTAGGGACGAGTTAGAATAAAGAACAGTGGTTGCGCATGCCTCAACGAAATCCAATGTTCTACTACGCCATCCAGACAGCACTATTATAAAAAATGCGATATAAAATGGCACATACCAAACAACCAATGCCAACTGAACCCACGCTATACTAGACACGCTTTTCTTGTATCGTGCTATGTTGAGTGAAATGCTTCCTCTTGCTCTCTCATGCCGGGCTTGAAATTGAACTTGGGCTTGACGTTGTCGCAGTGTGAGAAAGATCTTCAAGTAAGAGAACAACGAGATGCATAGAGAAAGTATTCCATTAACTGCGCCTGTGGCAAAGACAACAAGAAGTCCCCAAAAGGAGAAACTGAAGCCAAATGAAATGCTCATTAACCAGATAAAACATATAACTGCAAAAACTCGCCTTAAGGTTACAATTTGTCTGTATCTCAGCCCCAACAGCAGGGCGAGAAGTCTGTCAACACTAAGAGCCGTCAATGTGTAGATGGATACTCCACTCAGTGTGAAACTCGAGGCAACCGTTGCATTTGAAAGGTAATGTAAAATATTCATGTTTTTCTTTGTCACAGAATTCAGGATCATACTGACATAAAGGGGTTGTGAAATTAGACCGACGCACAGATCCGTCACTGCAAGGCATTGCAACAACAGTTTTGTTGGTGGATGAACCGAAGACACATTACGAAGAGCAACTAGAATCAGTGCATTGCCCAGTGTTGCAGTGATGGAAAAGAAAACGTTGAAAGTTGAGAGGAATATAGCTCTCTCTGCTGTTAACTCTGGCACCCAGTAGTCTTGACCGTCGGTGCCGGCTGCCATCGTTTGGAGCTTTAAGCTCAAAGAGTTCTCAGTTGATAGAACGTGATATAATACAGAGGCTGTGCTTTGCGTGATCAGTGCTTCTTCAATTTTGTTCACATAAATTAAAAAAAAAAAAAAAACGGTTATAAATATTCAAATTATCACCTGCTGTAGCTCTATGACATTAAGTGTTGTGCGTCACTGTAAAATTGATCATCGGTGTTGTAACGCCCAAGAACCAAAATTAAGCTGAGTCGATAGCTAAATAGTCAAAACTAAGCAAAATTAAGGAATTCGAGTCAATAGCTAGTCATGCCTGACTATGGTCTATTTCAAGGATCCGGACCCATAATCACTGTACTGCTCTACTTAGTGAAAAATAAATACATGCAATCACCAATGACAACCATGTTTGGGTTTTAATGAGTAAATGGTCTTTTTCTATATCATTATTTATTATTTATTATTTAATTTTGTCACACGGCAGACATACATGTTACAATTTTACACGTACGTAAAGCAAAAGAAGATGGCAACTATGGCGAGGAGAGGTAAAAGACTCTTAATGCTTATGACTAGAAGTTTAGTTCTGTATACATATACAGGCATGTAACTATCCCGACGTAACTAATCGAACTTAATCGAACCCAATCGAACTTCATCGAACGATTGGGTTCGATTAGTTCAGAAATCGAACACAATTGAACCAAAACATTAGTGTGAGAGTTCGATTGAGTTCAATTTCCGAACCCAATGGAACTCAATCGAACCTCAGGCTAATCGAACGATATAAAAATCACTTAAATTATGCCAGTTCAACTTAATTCTTGAAAGGAACAACTCGTGATCTGTTCAAGCGCATTTTGGAAACAAAAATACGAGAACTTGAAAAACATTAGCCTAACAGTTTTCAAGTTTCAATCCATACCGGCCTACTCTGTCTCTGACCAGTGGCACTAATCGACGGTTTTATTGCACTGGAGTAATAAGTTTTTAAAAACTTGAAATTATTTCTTTGTTTCTAATTCTGCTGACAGACAAACATTTTTGGGTTTTGAAATGACAGCAAATTTGCGTGATACTTTCCCTTTAAGTAGATTGTTTGAAAACACGGTTTTCCACATTTACTGCGGACGGGAAACTGAGGTAGCTTTTCAAAACCAGTGGCTTCATTGGCAATTACCAAAACTATTTTTGGTGAGAGAAAATGCCGTTTGAGGGTCTACGCATTTCCAGAAATGTCTGAATTATGAAAATCAAACGACGTATAAAACTAGTGTGGACGGAAAACTTTTTATACCTTTTTTTTTTTTTTTCAAAGTATCAGTATACGTGTTATTAAAACCTTACTAAAAACTCGCCATATTTAGAACAATTCTCACATTACCGTGGAAAAGGCAGTGTTCATGGAAATGCCAAAAGAAGTCCGCCGAAAATGGCCGAATCATTTCCAGTAATTAATTCGGCGAACCCGATGATTCATATAAGACTTTCACTATTAAACTAATCAGTTAAAAAGTGGTTTTAGTTTCCCATTAAACGTCTTCTAATGGATGGAGAGAGCATTTCTTTGTTTGTATTATAGCAGACAGCCACTCGACAGGAACAGAAGTTGCCAATTGAAACGAGAAGATTGGGTGTCGTTAAATATCCTGGGAACATGTATAGTGGTCTTTTTTAATTTTTCCTTCACTTTGGTAATATACTTCAAACTATATGAATTGAAAGTGAGATAGCATTGGTAGGATTTACTTTATTTTATTTTATTTTTTCCAGTTAGTTGCTATAGCCATACTATTCTTAATCATTATAATGCGTATCGTTGCACGGAACTTTAATAAATGTGTACGGAATAACATAAGTAGTTCATTAGCATAAGTTATTATTTCTACAACACATAATTCTAGCGGCGTCGGATGCAACTCGTGACTTTTTCTTTGGCGATTTCTAAAGCTTGCCTCGAGTTTTTCCCACATTAGCAAATGTCAGTCACGGTTATCGCCGCCGACTCAATTTAATTCTGCCATTTATAGAATAGCTCAATAAACTATACTGTCGGTCTTTTTTTACCCAAGTTGTACTTTTAACTTAATTTAATGCTTCCAATATCAAAGGTTTGGGAGGAAGAGTAGCAATTCTAGATCATGTCGTAAAAGCAATCGACGAGTACAAAAAAGTGCTCATTTTAAGATAGAAACACTCTTAACGTCCTGAATTAGATTTACATATTGGTGTAATATGGCAAACAAAGAATGGATAGATAGATAGATAGATAGATAGATAGATAGATAGATAGATAGATAGATAGATAGATAGATAGATAGATAGATAGATAGATAGATAGATAGATAGATAGATAAATCGACAATTGCAAACCATATATTGCAGTCAGAACAGCTGAATTACATATGGTTTTAAAATGTTATTACAGATGGTAAAAAGTTAAAAAAAACTGAGAGATGAGATTTAAAACAAGTTTTTTGTGTACTATATATACGTAAGCAAATAAGATAGGAAACGATTAAATAAATTCGACTCTATGTAGTTAATATCCATTGTCACTGTGTATGATGAATGAGTTCATGAGCCTGTTAGTATGTATTTAATATTGTATGTAGTTAATATCCATTGTCACTGTGTATGATGAATGAGTTCATGAGCCTGTTAGTGGGACAAGGAGAAATTTTAGATGTTTCTTCTTCCTTACACTATGAGTTTAAGATATGGCATTAGGAAGTAACACCTATATTACCTTCTCGTACTAGTTAATTAACTAACTTTGTAAGCAAAACAAGCTTCTGAATGTGGCCTTCATTGCCCGTCTCACATCTTTGATCTTCCAGCAATACAGAATCGGGTTAAGGGACGAGTTAGAATAAAGAACAGTGGTCGCACATGCCTCAACGAAATCCAATGTTCTACTACGCCATCCAGACAGCACTATTATAAAAAATGCGATATAAAATGGCACATACCAAACAACCAATGCCAACTGAACCCACGCTATACTAGACACGCTTTTCTTGTATTGTGCTATGTTGAGTGCAATTCTTCCTCTCGCTCGCTCATGCCGGGCTTGAAATTGAACTTGGGCTTGACGTTGTCGCAATGTAAGAAAGATCTTCAAGTAAGAGAACAACGAGATGCATAGAGAAAGTATTCCAATAACTACGCCTGTGGCGAAGACAGCAAGAAGTCCCCAAAAGGAGAAGCTGAAGCCAAATGAAATGTTCATTAACCAGATAAAACATATAGCTGCAGAAACTCGCCTTAAAGTTACAACTTGTCTGTATCTCAGCCCCAACAGCAGGGCGAGAAGTCTGTCAACACTAAGAGCCGTCAATGTGTAGATGGATACCCCACTCAGAGTGAAACTCGAAGCAACCGTTGCATTTAAAAGGTAATGTAAAACATCCATGTTTTTCTTTGTCACAGAATTCAGGATCATGCTGACATAAAGGGGTTGTGAAATTACACCGACGCACAGATCCGCTACAGCCAGGCATCGCAACAACAGTTTTGTTGGTGGATGAACAGAAGACACATTACGAAGAGCAACTAGAATCAGTGCATTGCCCAGTGTTGCAGTGATGGAAAGAAGAACGTTGAAAATTGAGAGGAATATAGCTCTCCTTGCTGTTAACTCTGGCACCCAGTAGCTATAGTCTTGACCGTCGGTGTCGGATATCATCGTTTGGAGCTTTAAGCTCAAAGTGTTCTCAGTTGATAGAAGGTGATATAATACAAAGGCTGTGCTTTGCGTGATCAGTGCTTCTTCAATTTTGTTCTCATAAATTAAGAAAAAAAAAACAGTAATAAATATTCAAATTATCACCTGCTGTAGCTCTATGACATTAAGTGTTGTGCGTCACTGTAAAATTGATCATCGGTGTTGTAACGCCCAAGAAACAAAAATCAAGCTGAGTCGATAGCTAAATAGTCAAAACTAAGCAAAATTAAGTTATTCGAGTCAATAGCTAGTCATGCCTGACTATGGTCTATTTCAAGGATCCGGACCCATAATCACTGTATACTGCTCTACTTAGTGAAAAATAAATACATGCAATCACCAATGACAACCATGTTTGGGTTTTAATGTGTAAATGGTATTTTTCTATATCATTATTTATTGGTTATTTTGTCACACGGCAGACATACATGTTCCAATTTTACGCGTATGTAAAGCAAAAGAAGATGACAACTATGTCGAGAAGACGAGCATGTAACTATCACTTATCGAACGAAACGCTTATGGAATAATAAAAGTTTTCCAATTCAAATCTGTTCGGTGCTGCCCACTAGCTCAGCCACTAGCTCTTCCTCTCTCTTAAAAATGCATTTAACATTCTCAATTAAATTTACAATATCATAGTCCAATGTGACTACTTTAATAAAGAACAGATAGGGGGATAGAAAGATAGATGGATCGATAAATCGTTACTTGGAAACCATATATTGCACTCAGAACGAATGAATTACATATGGTGGTATAATATAACTACAGATGATGAAAACTAAAAAAAAAAAATACAAAACAAATACATTTAGAGAGGAAATTAAAAACAAGGATTACTATATACTATAAAAGCCCTTAAACGATTACATAACTGTGTAGGATATTCATTTTCATGTTGCACGATGAAAGAGTTCATTAGCCTGTCAGTGGGACAGTGATAATGTTAAATATCTCTTTTTCCTTAGACTATGTGTTTAAGAGATCAGTGGCCTTAGGGGATAACAGCTATAATACCTTATCTCAATCATTTGTTGTTTTACGGCATGATTCTAAATTTTCTTATCTTGTCCCTAAACCATTTAAATTGGTAGCATTAAGAAATGCTTAAAAAATCGAGTAAGGGTTTTTTTTTTTAATGAAACACGTGTTGCGAGTTTTTTGATCGGCTTCATAAACATTCCTGGAAACGGGTGTGTCAACGGAATTCATTACAATTATCCTTTTGACAACGTTTGAAATTAGGATTTGAGAAATACACCGCATAGTAATGAGGAGTGTTTTATCAGCTGATAAAACACCACAAACTAATAAGGAGGAAATTTATCGACATAAAGTCACTACACGTGATGTATTATCAAAAATTTGATAGGTCAATGGGCTTATGAATTAACAATGAGTTTTGAACTTAATGCAAAATTACTGGGGTAAGAAATGCGTCAGTTGAAAAAACGGTATCGTTTATTGGTCTATTTTATAAAGGGGGAACTAAAAATTGTAATAAATATACAGTTCAGTGCGTCAAACTTTTGTTCTGTCATTTACCCACATCGTTGATCAAACAGTGGGCGAATCTTTTGCAGGCTAAGTACCCTAACTAACTTTGTAAGCAAAACAAGCTTCTGACTGTGGTCTTCATTGCCCGTCTCACATCTTTGATCTTCCAGCAGTAGAGAATCGGGTTAAGAGACGAGTTGGAATAAATAAAGGTGTATGCGCAAGCCATAATGACATCCATCGTCATACCACGCCATCCAGACAGCAGTATTATTACAACTGAGATATAAAATGGCACATACCAAACAATTAATGCCAACTGTACCCAAGCTATGCTAGAAACGCTTTTCTTGTATCTTGCTATGTTAAGTGCAATTCTTCCTCTCGCTCTCTCATGCCGGGCTTGAAATTGAATTTGGGCTTGACGTTGTCGCAAAGTGAGAAAGATCTTCGAGTAAGAGAAGAACGAGATGCATAGAGAAAGTATTCCAATAACTGCGCCTGTGGTGTAGACAGCAAGATGTCTCCAAAAGGAGTAAATCAAACCACATGTAATGCTCATTAACCAAAAACAACATACAGCCGCAAAAGCACGCCTTAAAGTTACAACTTGTCTGTATCTCAGCCCTAACAGCAGGGCGAGAAGTCTGTCAACACTAAGAGCCGTCAATGTGTAAATGGATACTCCACTCAAAGTAATACCAGAGGCAACCATTACCATAAAAAGGTAGAATAAAATATTCATGTTTATCTTTGTCACAGAATTCAGGATCATGGTGGCAAAAAGTGGTTGTGAAATTAAACCGACGCACAGATCCGTCACTGCCAGGCATCGCAACAACAGTTTTGTTGGTGGATGAACAGAAGACACATTACGAAGAGCAACTAGAATCAGTGCATTGCCCAGTGTTGCAGTGATGGAAAGGAAAATGTTTAAAGATAAGAGAAATATAGCTATCCCTGCTGTTAACTCTGGCACCCAGTAGCCTCGACCGTCGGTGCCGGTTGCCATCGTTTCGAGTTTTAAACTCAAAAGGTATCCGTTGAAAGAACGTGGTATAGTTCATCGGCTGTGCTTGGCGCGATCAGTGCTTTCTTCAATTTAGTTCTCGTGAATTTGATTTTAGAGAAAAGTCAATAATGAATATTCAAATTATTAGCTGCTGTATCTCAATGGCTGGTTGTGGGTCATTGACGTAGAATGGATGAAATATATCAAACTAAGTCGATAGCTAAATAGTCAAAACTAAACAAAATTAAGGCACCAGAGTCTTATGATGCCGAATCATCTTCCATTTCAAGGGTCAAACCCAAAATCACTGTCCTGCTTTACTTTGTAAAACCACATTCAGTCACCAATGATACACTATGCTTGGGTTTTAATGAGTAAACGGTCTTTTTCTACATCATTATTTATTATTTATTTTGTCACGGCAGACGGCTATACCTGTTACAATTTTACGCGTATACAAAGCAAAACAAGATGGTATCTGCGGCTTATGACTAGAAGTTAAGCTTATATACGGTACACCAACATGGCGGCGATGACATCATGACATCGCACTGCAACGGGGTGATATCGAGAAATTATTTCAGTGTACGATTCTATTAAAACACCCACACACACAACTCTTTAATTATTAATTTTAATTTCGTCAAATCCCCAAAATTAATGCGTCGTGTAAAAGCAGAGGCGCTTTTAAAAGTTGTTTTCTTTATGTATTACTAAACAATCTTTAGACATGTTGTACAGTTCACGTTCTGTGCACATATACAAACGTGCATCTATCACTTCTAAAACAACTCCGTGTTGAAGTTAACGATGGTCTAACGAAACGCGTTAAATACTAAAAGTTTTCCAATTCAAGTTCGTTCGATGCTGCTCACTAGTTTAGCATCATTAAAAAAAATAATAACGTTCTGAATTAAATTTACATATCAATAAACAATAAACTAATAAACAATAAATAGATCGATAAATCGTCGGACTGAAAACCATATACACTTTTTTTATATATATTTATAATGGCCTTTTTTATAAGAACGTTGAGGCTGAGATTAACTAAACTTTAAGACGAAAAAAGCATTCCTCTAATCATAGATAGTCATTTATTTATTTATTTATTTATTTATTTATTTATTTATTTACCTCTGCTTTTCATTTTCATTTTCGGTTTTGTTTTGGCCTAAGTATCATTAATATGACTATGTAATATATTTTAAGATTTACTGTAGCTATGCCATTGATTTTGGACCCATGTATAGCTATGATAATACTTTGTTCTAATTACTTAACCAAGGGAGCCCATTCCTTATGAGCCTTTTGACTTTGCTTTGGCTTCCTCGCCATTAGTGTTTAAATAATTAGTATTTTTCTTGCTTAATTTTTACAACTTATTTTAAATCAATAAACTGAACTGAATTGAACTGAAGAATATTACCCAGGCTGAGAGTCAGTTAAGAACATTTTTATTACGAAAAAATGTTTTTAAAACGAACAGTATAAATACGGATAAAATAATACATGTAAAAATTCAGTCTATATTGTCCAATTGACCCAAATAGTAGGTGTCTTGGCCACGTCCATGTCTTAAGAACATCCTAAGAACTTTTAATGCTCATATTGCCTAAAATAATAACATAATAATAAGCCTCAGCACCAAAGTGAGACGTTGTTATTAAAAAAGAGTGTATTTCAGTCAGAACGACTGAACTGCATATGGTGATACAATATAATTACAGATAAATGAAAAGTAAAACAAAAAAGAAACATAAGCACTGAAGAAAGAAATTGGTTAAATAAGGATATTCATTCTAATTGTGCATGATGAATGAGTTGATCGGCCTGCCAGTGTGGCAAGGTGGAATATTAAATATCTCTTCTTCTTTAGGCTATGAGTGTAAGAGACTGCTTTAGGGGCTAGCAGCTATGATACCTTATTGAACTGATTTCTGGCTTTTACTACATGATTCTAGCATTGCGTCCTGGACAATACAATACAATATTTATTTTGCCATATACACAACATTTACAGCACAAGATGGAGAAAATGAAGAAAATTTAGGAAAGATTAAGATAAATCCGTTTTGGACCATTTAAATTGGTAGCATTAACTTAATTTAAAATTACTAGGGTAAGAAATTTGTCACTTGAAACACAGGTATAATTTATTGGTCTATTTTATAAAGGGAGACTTGTAAATTATAATCAATATAAAGGTTAGTGCGAGAAATGTTTGTTATGTCACTTATACACATGGTTGATCAAAATGTGTGAGTGGTTGTGGCAGGCCAAGTGCCTAAATTAACTTTGAGTCTGACTGTGGTCTTCATTACCCGTCTGACATCTTTGTTTTTCCAGCAATACAGAATCGGGTTAAAGGACGAGTTGGAATAAAAAACAGTAGTTGCGCATGTCTCAACGAAATCCAATGTTCTACTACGCCATCCAGACAGCACTATTATAAAAAATGCGATATAAAATAGCACGAACCAAACAACCAATGCCAACTGCACCCAGGCTATGCTAGAAACACTGTACTTTCCTTGTATCGTGCTATGTTGAGTGAAATGCTTCCTCTCGCTCTCTCATGGTGGGCTTGAAATTGAACTTGGACTTCAAGTTGACGTTGTCGCAGTGTGTGAAAGATCTTCGAGTAACAGAACAACGAGATGCATAGAGAAAGTATTCCAATAACTGCGCCTGTAGTGTAGACAGCAAGATGTCTCCAAAAGGAGTAAATGAAACTGCATGTAATGCTCATTAACCAGAAACAACATACAGCTGCAAAAGCACGCCTTAAAGTTACAACTTGTCTGTATCTCAGCGTCCCAACAGCAGCGCGAGAAGTCTGTCAACACTAAGAGCCATGAATGTGTAGATGGATACTCCACTCAGAGTAATACCAGAGGCAACCATTACCATAAAAAGATGGAATAAAATATTCAGGTTTATCTTTGTCACAGAATTCAGGATCATGCTGACATAAAGGGGTTGTGAATTAGACCGACGCACAGATCCGTCACTGCCAAGCATCGCAACAACAGTTTTGTTGGTGGATGAACATTACGAAGAGCAACAAGAATCTGTGCATTGCCCAGTGTTGCAGTAATAGAAAGTAAAATGTTTAAAGATGAGAGGAATATAGCTATCCCTGCTGTTAACTCTGGTACCCAGTTGTCTTGACCGTCGGTGCTGGCTGACATCGTTTGGAGTTTTAAGCTCAGAGAATTCTCAGCTGATAGAACGTGAAATAATCCATTGCGCGATCAGTGCTTCTTCATTTTTTTTTCTCATAAATTAAAAAAAAAAGACAATAATGAATATTCAAATTATCACCTGCTGTAGCTCTATGACATTAAGTGTTGTGCGTCATTGTAAAATTGATCATCGGTTTTATAACGCCCAAGAAACAAAATCAAACTGAGTCGATAGCTCAATAGTCAAAACTACGCAAAATTAAGGAATTCGAGTCAAGAGCTCATCATGCTTGACCATCTTCAAGGATCAGACCCAAAATCACTTTACAGAACCTGCTCTACTTAGTGAAACATAAATACATTCAATTACCAACTAGAAATAACCAATGGTTAGGAAGTGCGGGCTAGAACACTTTTGAGTCGAGGGATTTTCAATAAAGCTTTGGTTGAGCATTGAAATTGGTTGGTCATCGCGTTGGGTAGTTAGATTTAAAAAACATGCATGGCTCTGTTACTGCGCAATCTGAGGGTTTGTTGTCATTTACATCCGAGATTCAATGGGTTGAAATGTCCGATTACACCCGAAACTATTGTGCGTTTTATAATCAAGGAAACCGCCGCTGTTTTCGAAGTTTTGATTCGAAAGATTATGTCCAGCGTATTGGCGCGTTTCCATTCTCAGTTTGTGAAACAACGGCCGAAAAAGTCGCAATCTTTTAGTTTCGATTCCTTCACTGTTTATAGCCAATTTATAAGTAATATAAATTTAAGTTAATGCAAACAACCATGAAAGGGAGGTCAGAGAATTGAGATGAGCTACCCTTCTGAAACAAACTGTTTGTCACGCAATATTCCACCGTGACAAGATTCTCTTTTTCCCCTCGTGACGCGTTAGCTCTAGACCAATCACATTCATGCTTTTCCTTCATGTCAGTCAAAGACCATGCGGTCGTATCTTCACACTGTAGTTCACTTCAAGTTCTCTGACCTCCCAGAGACTGTTTGAGAAATTGTAGCTAATTGTGAATTTTTGCCGTTATTACTCGTCTGAACTTCGCTCTAGCGGAGTTTTTTAGTGTGTTTTGGTTTGTTTCTACGAACTTCCGTTCAAGTCTACGTACACAAACAAGGACAATGCCGCCGCTTCGTCGAAAGTCCCGCGTTCAAGAGAGGAATGTGGTCGCCGATGCCGCACTTCTGAACAGTTTTTCGGTCCAACAACTAAGAAACTTGTGCCGACAAAAGAAGATTGGTTCCACCGGCAACAGGGCCACTCTTTTGAACCGGCTAAGAGGTTCTGGTCCCCAAGTCACGGCTTCAAACGCAAATCTGCGAGAACCAAATCTACCAAACAACGTGGGGGTAAATTCCCAAGACCATGTGGTCAACGCAAATGCGAACGATGCCACCTTCTCGCAAGGACAGTTAAATACAATTCGCCAACTGGTTCAGGAGTCTATCGCTGCTGCCTCGAGGGAACTCGCCAACGAAGCAGCTCTGGCCGCTGTTCAGGTTTTGCAGCCAAGTTCCTCGCAAACAGCTTCAAATCCCATTCCTGCCACACCAGCCATCGAGCCTGTCACACTACAGCAAACAGCAACTCCATCTAATGTATGTCAACATGCGGCGCCATTCCAGGACATCCCTGCGCAATACGTGAAGGATATACAGTCCGGTGAGTTCTTTGAGTTATCAAAGCTCCTTCCACAAAGTCTAGCAGAGTTCAATGAGGATGATACTCTGGTGCTCACCCTTGACAATTCAGTTGTTCGAGTCTCAAAGAAAGGCAAAACATCCACCTCTATCACAGAAATTGATCAGTGGACCACCGCGTTCACGACGTATATGAGCGTTTTCACGCAGAAGTTCCCTCTGCGTTCCCAAGAGCTATTACAGTACCTTAGCTTGATTAGGTATGCTGCACGGGTACATAAGGGTCTAGGATGGGCAATTTATGATTATAAATTCCGCCAAAAAGCTGGTCAACATAAGACCCGTGTGTGGTCGGAAATTGACCAGCAGCTATGGCTTACGATATTTACGGTGGCACCATCTGTGCTAAAGGAGGAGTATCCTCTTTTTTCAAATGGACCCCAAACTAGTAGTGTCTCAACTGGGGCCGAGCGCAGAGGCACTTGCCATAACTTCAACCGTAGTGGGTGGTGCAACAGGGACCCCTGTAGTTTCAAACATGTCTGTAACAAGTGTGCAGGGGCACACCCGGGACGTGACTGCCCCAAACTTCCAGGGAAACTACGAGAGCCCAGGGAACACGATCGAGACACTGCAAGGGATGGACACAAGGGAACCCTTCACTCCAACCCTTCCCGGAGAAAGTGAAGCATTCACTGGGTCCTTACCCACTCCTATTAATGTCAATAACCTAGAGAGGGTGCTTATTGACCACCCAGACCATTTATTTGTCTTGAGTTTATGTAACAGTCTTAGGTATGGTGCAGATATTGGATACAAAGGGGCCCGGGTTCCAAGTTTTTTCCCGAAACTTACCAACAGCATTAGTCGGCCACTTTCCGATGGCCGAATTCCATTTGCAGTCTTGTATATTCTAGATTGATTTTATGAGCTTATTTTCTTCTTACTGTTCGTCTATGGGGAGTACACTTTGTGTATTTTTGGGGATGAAGTGCTCCATACAGGTCGCCCCTTTGCCCCATAGACTCACATGGTCAGTTTTGGTGGCAGAATGGGCCCCCCATATATCCTTGTTACCATGGTAACAATGAACTTCTTATCATGGTAACAATGAGCTAAACCTTTGTTGTTGTTGTGGTTGTCCCCAGGGGGCCTGGGAATTAGGATCCCAGAGAGAGGATTAGGACCTCTCTGTAGCCTGGGGACTTGATGGACTCATGAAAAAGAGGGAGAGGATTACCACCTCTCATGGCCTGGGGATTAGGACTCCAGAGAGAGGATTAGGACCTCTCTTTAGCCTGGTTGTTGTTGTGTGACAAATGTTATTATTGTGTGAGTCCTCTCGTTCCCAACCACCTTACATTGTACCTGTCTCATCTTGTAAGATTCCAATAATATTGGCAACTCGAGCACTTCATCCCCTACCCCCTTTCTCCCATACATTTGTTGTTGTTATCTTGTTCGATATTTTCATGGGTTGGGAGCATTAATACTGGGTTTAGTGGATAGGTATTCCAGTCATCTCTCAGAGGAAGACACGGTTACAATTTAAAATTAGTTGATAGAAAATGAAGAAAACGTGACATTGTCTTTTGAGATGATCTCGATAATATTTATGCGAATTTGTAACGCTACGCCTAAGATGTAAACATTTGCGGCGGCTTTCAAAGTTTGCTCAAAGGCAAGCGAACGGCCACGTTGAAGTTTCCCCGGTTCCTTGCCGAATTCTACCGTAAATGTTGTACATTTTTAAATAAGGAAATGCTTTTTCCGAAGTTTTCATTCGAAAGATTCAAGTACAATCAAGTATAATCTTGCGCAGCGAAGATATTTCAGAAGTGATCGTGTTTATACATTCCGCCTAAAAGCCGCAATCTTGCTCCGGTGTAAGAGTTGATCGATTGGAAGGCTGCTCTGAATCAAATTTATAAAGCCAAACATGCCAGCACTGCTTAAATAGAGCCTCCAAAATGCAAAAGAATGTCTAATATCTTATTCTGTGGCAAAATTGCAGGTACAAGTATGTAAAAGCTTGCGCTTTGGAATCCAGTGATATTACTGACGCATATGTTGAGTCCCATTCCGAGATCTGTGGAGTGTTCATGTGAAGAAATTGTGTAGCAAACGCCCAACCAAAGTCCTATGTTTGCCATATTTGTAGAGTATTCAGGTGAAAAGAACATGGTAGATGTTATCATCTACGATTCCACTGACGGTTTGCATCGCATCTTAAATGAAGTTCGTCGAAACAAGTTTTCAGCGCTTGCTGCTCTTCTTTTGACATCTCAGCGAGAATTGAGTTTTAAAGAAACTGTTTCTTTCCATTGTCAACCTTTTAAATGTACGTTAACACTCCAATGAAGCGAAACTTTGGCTGTGAAAGTCGAATAAACTGGCCGACGCGGCGACCATCTTTTAAAATATTCTTGTTCGAGTGGAAATGGATTCTGATTGGTTTAAGAGGGTTTATGGATCGATTTTGCAGAACAATTTTGCTCCAACATCGAGATCTTGCGTGCAAAATAGGGTTGCGGTCTCTCCTTGAGCCCGCAATGACAAACCATGCTTGGGTTTTAATGCATGAGTAAACGGTCTTTTGCTGTATCATTGTCTATTATTTATTTTGTAACTCGCAAGACATACATGTTACAATTTTACGCGTATATAAAGCAAAAGAAGATGGTAACTATGACGGGGAGACGTGAAGGACGCTTATGCCTATGACTAGAAGTTTAGTTCCATGTATATATACAAGAGGTATCACTTATAAAACAACTCAGTGATGAACTTCTCGAACGAAACGATTATAGAATAGTAAAAGTTTTACAATTCAAATCTCCCGGCATAGTAAATCGAACCCAATCGAACTAAATTTCAATCGAACTCAATCGAACTCAATCCGTGGATTGAGTTTAATTGAGTTCGACAATCGAACGAAATCGAACTCACCGAAAAGAATAAAAATCAATCGAACCCAATCGAACGTTCGATTTTCGAACTCGTGATTTGTGTAAAACAGGCTTTGAAAATCCCTAACCAGATCTTGGAAGCTCGAGTTACTTCAGCACGGAGTGTAGCGCACGTGTTTTTCGTAAACGAAGAAATTACACAGAAATGGCTTCAGATGCGCTGTGGATTGTAAGCTTCAAATGCGTAGTAAAAAGGCTACCAGGAATGCCGCTTTGACGTCAAGGATGGCGAAGATTTTGAGTAATTTGCTTGTATTTTTTAGTTCGATTTGTCATTCCGCAATTGTAAGTTAGCTAAAAAAGGAAAGGGTACGACAATTTCGGAAAACGCCCGCGGGAATAATGTTCGGGAAATCTGTTCGGGTCTGCTCACTACCTCAGCCTTTTTAACGGTAGTCCCTAAGCTCTTCCTCTCTCTTAAAAATGCATTTAACGTTTATACTCGAATTCTACGTGTTCTGATAGTATTGGAAATAGTCAAACGCGATCTTTTCAATTCCGTAGGGTTATGCGCCAAGGCTGCATTTTAAGTCCTCTGCTCTTTAATCGATATGTTAATGAGTTAGCCTTTTCGTTCAACAATATTTTTTTTCTGACCCCTTTGTAGTACCAATGCAAATGGCACCAAACCGGCAGTTCATTATTTTATACAGATGACTTAATTATATATTCACGATCAAAATTGGGATTACAAAATTGCCTTAACAGTTTATCATCATTTTGCAACTCGTGGATGCTAAAAATAAACCGTACGAAAACCAAGATAATGATTTTTCAAAAATGCACAAAAAAATGTGATTATACCTTTCACATAGGCAATTAATTAATAGATATAGCACAAGACTACACTTACGTAGGAACTCGCATTTCCTCTTCCGGAAATTTCACACTTTCGCTTGAAAACCTTCGAGAAAAAGCTCTTCATGCTTTTTTTAGTCTAAGACGACAAACTGATTTTAGTACACGGAAACCTTCCCTTGCATGTAAAATGTTTGACTCAATGATTCAGTCAATTCTTACCTCCAATAGTGAAGTGTAGGGTGCCTTTGTTGAATCAGATTTTAAGAACGGTTTGCTGTAAAGACCGACTAAGCATATACAAAATAGAAAAAACCGATTTCCCCAAACTTTGCCAGAATAAAGGGCTTGGTGAACTACTTAATATAAAAATATATTAAGTTTCGTTTTGTTAATTTCACCCATGGAGGCGGGCTAAAATCACGCAGAAGTAGGCACTTTTGTAGAAGCTCCCTTCTATACAATAAGCCTTTTCTAGAAAAGATTAACCCAACAGAAGGAACAATTATATTTTCTTAAATGACTAGCGACGTCAAAGTTAAATAATACGTATCTTTGAATTTTTGACTAATTTTTTTAAGTTGCGCCTTGTTACCGGTGATTATAACAACCTAATTTTGGCTAAATTCGAGGACAAAAAAAGGATTTTGGTACATCGCTTTGCCCCACAAAACTACACTCCAGGAAAACATAATCATTTCAACTAAACATTGATCGAATAAAAATTTGGGGTAAATTAAACAGCGAGTTCTCACGTTTTCAAAACATGTCACTTCAGCAATTAAGAGCGACCTTTGACCTTTTATATCGAGGGGAAATATAAACGAGAGCTTATAAACCCTGACTTTTCTTCTCCGGAAGACGCTTATTTTTACTCTGCTGGCACATTTTGAGTAAGGGAAAACTACACATTTGAATTTGAAGTTATGTACTAGCTATAAAAGAGAATTTGAAAAGTAAAATTAGCAATTCAATTCCACTTTGCGTAGGCGGTTCCGATTTGTTTATCACGAAATTGCGATTTTAAAGGCTGTTTACAACACAAATACGGCATCAACTACAAGGTAAACCTCATTCTACTGAATGATTAATAAATATTTCTTACCTTAGAGATCTTTTTGAACTAGTAAGTTTAAGAAATGTGTCAGTTGAAAAAAAAAAAACGGTATCATTCATTGGTCTATTTTATAAGGGGAGAACTATAAATTGTAATAAATATAAATTTTTGCACTCTAGTCCTGGGATCGGTTTTTTTTTTTAGAAGAAGCTACTCAGGTCATAAATAGGGTAGGGAAAATCGCAGATTTTGGTCATAAATAGGGCAAGGGTTTTGGGAAGCGGGCCGCACACCCCAACCCAATTTTTGTTGGAGTACCCCCCCGCCCCCCCGGGAATACCACGCCATCCAGACAGCAGTATTATTAAAAGTGAGATATAAAATGGCACATACCAAACAGCTCATGCCAACTGCACCCACGCTATGCTAGAAGCGCGTGCTATGTTGGATGGAATCCCTCCTCTTGCTCGCTCATGCCGGGTTTGAAATTGAACTTGGGTTTTTTGTCGCAGTGTGAGAATTAAGATCTTCGAGTAAGAGAGTAACCAGATGCATAGACAAAGTATTCCAATAATATAACTGTGCCTGTGATCGATGTAGACAACAACATGTTTTGAGGTGGATGAGCAGAAGACACATTACAAAGAGCAAATAGAATCAGTGCATTGCCCAGTGTTGCAGTAATAGAAAGAAATTTTTTTAAATATGAGAGGAATATAGCTATCCCTGTTGTTAACCGGCACCCAATAGTCATGACCGTCGATGCCGGCTGCCATCGTTTGGAGTTTTAAGCTCAAAGAGTTCTCAGTTGATAGAACGTGATATAATTCATCCTGACTGCGCTTTGCGGGATCAGTGCTTCTTCAATTTTGTTCTCATGTATTAAAAAAAAAAAAGACAATGATGAATATTCAAGTTATCACCTGCTGTAGCTCTATTTATGCGTCATTGTAAAATTGACTGACATCGGTGTTATAACATCCAAGAAACGAAATCAATCTGCGGCGATAGCTAAATGTTCAAAACTACGCAAGATTAAGGAATTTCGAGTCTATAGCTAATCATGCCTGACCATTTTCTATTTCAAGGATCGGACTTATAATCACTGTACTGCTCTACTTAGTAAAAAAAAATACATTCAATCACCAATGACAAACCATGCTTGGGTTTTAATGAGTAAACGGTCAACTTTTCTATATCATTATCTATTATTTATTTTATCAGACGCAAAACATACATGCTACAATTTTACGCGTATCTAAAGCAAAAGAAGATGGCAACTATGGTGAGGAGAGGTAAAGGACTGTTTAATGCTTATGACTAGAAGTTTGGTTCCGTGTTCACATACAAGCATGTAACTATCACTTATAAAACACCTAAGTGATGAAGTTAGCGAACGAAACGCTTATAGAATAATAAAAGTTCAACAATTCAAATCTGTTCGGTGCTGCTCACAAGCTCAGACTTTTTAACGGTAGTCCCTAAGCTCTTCCTCTCTTTTTAAAATGCTTTTGACGTTCTCAATTAAATTTAAATATTGTAATACAGTTCAATATGACTACTGTAATATAGAACAGATAGGGAGATAAATGGATCGATAAATCGTAAAAGGAAAACCATATATTGTGCACTGTATTGTAGTCAGAACGAATGAATCACATATCGTGGTATAATGTAACTACATACAGATTATGAAACCTTTAGAAATGCAAAAAAAAAAAAAAAGAGAAGAAACATTTATAAATGAAACTAAAAACATCGATTACTATATATTATAAAAGCCTTTAACAGAGAAAACGATTAAATAACTATGTAGGATATTCATTTTAATGTTGCATGATGAAAGTATTAATCAGGCTGTCGGTGGGACAGTGAGAATATTAAATATCTCTTCTCCCTTAGGCTATAAGAGTAAGAGATATCCTTAGGGGATAACGGCTATAACACCTTATTGTACTCATTTGTGGCTTTACAGCACGATTCAATAATTTCTTTTCTTGCTCCTAAACCATTAAAATTGGTAGCATTTACTTAATTTAAAATTTCTGGGGTAAGATATGCGTCAGTTGAAAAAAAAAACCGTATCGTTTGCTTGTCCATTTTAAGAGAAGACTTTTGTTCTTCAACTTAGCCACATGGTTGTTCAAACTGTGGTCAAATCTCTGGAAAGCAAAGTCCCCTAACTAACTCTGTACTGTCTGTAAGCAAAACAAGTTTCTGACTGTGATCTTCATTGCCCGTCTCACATTTTTGATCTTCCAGCAATAGAGGATCGGGTTAAGGGACGAGTTGGAATAAAGAACTGTGGTTGCGCATGCTACAATGAAATCCAGTGTTTTACCACGCCATCCAGACAAGTGTATTACAAGAAATGCGATATAAAATGGTGCAAACCAAACAACCAATGCCAACTGAACCCACGCTATGCTAGAAACACTTTTCTTGTATCGTGCTATGTTGAGTGAAAAGCTTCCTCTCGCTCTCTCATGGCGGGCTTGAAATTGAACTTGGGCTTGACGTTGTTGCAGTCTGAAAAAGATCTTGGAATAAGAGAACAACGAGACGCATAGAGAAAGTATTCCAGTAACTGTGCCTGTGGTGAAGAGAACACGATGTCTCCAAAAGGGGTAAATGAAGCCAAACGTAATGCTCATTAACCAGAAAAAACATATAGCTGCAAAAACTCGCCTTAAAGTTACAACTTGTCTGTATCTCAGCCCCAACAGCAGGGCGAGAAGTCTGTCAACACTAAGAGCCGTCAATGTGTAGATGGATACCCCACTCAGAGTGAAACTCGAAGCAACCGTTGCAATTAAAAGGTAATGTAAAACATCCATGTTTTTCTTTGTCACAGAATTCAGGATCATGCTGACATAAAGGGGTTGTGAAATTACACCGACGCACAGATCCGTTACAGCCAAGCATCGCAACAACAGTTTTGTTGGTGGATAAACAGAGGACACATTACGAAGAGCAACTAGAATCAGTGCATTGCCAAGGATTGCAGTGATGGAAAGAAAAATGTTTAAAGTTGAGAGGAATATAGCTATCCCTGCTGTTAATTCTGGTACCCAGTTGTCTTGATCGTCGGCGCCGGCTGCCATCGTTTGGCAGTTGATAGAACGTGATATAATTTATCGGCTGTTCTTTGCGTGGTCAGTGCTTCTTCAATTTTGTTCTCATCAATAAATGAATATTTAAATTATCACCTGCTATCACCAAGTGTTGTGTTTCATTGTGAAATTGAACATCGGTTTTATGACAACCAAGAAACAAAATTAATCTGAGTGGATAGCTCAATAATCAAAACTACGCAAAATTAAGGAATTCGAGTCTATAGCTTATCATGCTTGACCATCTTCTTGAAGGATCAGACCCAAAACCGCTGTACTGCTCTACTTAGTTGAAAATAAATACATTCAATCCCCAATGACAAACCATGCTTGGGTTTTATTGAGTAAACGGTCTTTTTCTATATCATTATCTATTATTTGTTTTGTCACTCGCAAGACATACATGTTACAATTTTACACGTACTTATAGAAATTATTGTCCAGACAATAAAAAATTTTATGCTGCCCCTCGGTTAAGGTTACCGGATACCTTCGCGAGTCGTTTTTTGCCAAAAAAAAATTTTGAGGCCAAATTAAGAGGGTGTCCGCGTAAGAACGGATAAGGCAAATTTCGCTGATTTTTTTCTATGAACATCAATCATTATATCCCATAAACAAATATCACATTTACTGAGCTCAATGCGATCCTTTTCGTTGTTGGCGAGACGGTTTACAAGGTGACCTCAAAACTACCCAATTTACCTTCGGGGATTCTACAATTTATCTATACATTGCCGGTGCTGTCAAAACGTCATTCCTTGCTCAAACAGCTTGAATATTTTACGCATTGAAGTTCCATTTGTCAATAATAATTTAAAGGTTTAACTTTTGTTTACTGTGAAATTTTTCACTGAGTTACCATTTTTTCAATATACCCCCGCCCAAACTTCAGAATGCATTAAACGTGACATACATGTAGTTGAAGCCTATTTCCACAAAAGTGGGACCTGACTTAGGGTTAAGTCTATTTTAACTCAAAAGCACTAACACCAATCTACTAATGTATAGAATAAAATTTGCGGGCACTTTACGCTGCGTGCCGTAAAGAGCTCTGCGATATCCCTAATATTCACGGATTTCAATCGAAACTAAACATAAAGCCGTCAGATCGATAGACACATTTCTGATCCGAACTCTTTTAGAAATACAATAATAATCGCTAGGTAAATATTTCTGGCCATTTAGCCATAGTTTAGAGAAGATCTATCCTTTTATTGGTATTTTAAATGAAACCTCTTGAGCTATTGTTCTTTTCCACGATGTGCTATAGCAGTGTTTGTTTTGCGTGACTGACAGTTGTTCATTTCAAGGTATACAAATTATTTAATATTCATTCTACGCTCAATTTAAAGCGTTACCTTTTTTGTATGTATGAATAAAATCAGTAGTTAAAAATTTTCTGCAAGACAAAGAATTAGCTGGGAAAAAGTTCCTTTCTCCCTCTTATAGTATGTGAACTGGTTTCTTTACGTTTCGTGACGGAGTGTTTATTTATCAACGTATCAAGACTCCGTGGTTCATTTCAGTCTTATTAAATTAAAACCCAGAGGTGTTTCAATTTGAATATTTTGTCAAAACCCTCCTAGCACATACCGAAAGGTCGACATTACTTACAAATGTCTGCTATTGTATCCAGTTGTTTCCTGCATGAAAAATTGCAATCCAGTAGAGACAAGAAGAGCTTTGTTTTGCTTTCTGAAAGCAACTCAAATATATCGGCGCATTTGGCGAGCTGTTATTGATCAAAATGCGGCGATATTAGCGAAGCAGAACTGATCTTGGGAAAAGAGCGGGTATTCGTGGCTCGTCAGCGACCCGGTTTGTGAGCTTGCCTATCTGCCTGAGACACGGACATGGGCAAAGTCGTGCCAGTACACTTGCTGGGAAGATTGTAGGCCCGGGGGGAGGGGGGGTACTTCCTTATAAGAGGCTAATGGGGATGTGCCGCTGGATGGGGTTGCATTTTCACGACTGGATTGACTAGAATGGGGTTGCATTTTCAATAGAGTTTACGTTACTAGAATGGGGTCGCACATTTTCGGATTTTTGGGGTAAGAAAATTCTATAAGTATGGATTCAAAATGGTCTCGGTTAAAAAGTTCAGAAAGTTGTTGTTTATTAAATGTAACAATCACCTCGCAGTACATTCCGTTCTTGAAAGTAGATGCATAAACAGAGAGTGACTTAGTTGGGATCGCGAAAATTACATTTTCCCAAAAAGTGACTAAGATGGGGTCTATAACTGGCCGCAATATAGACTACAATGGGGCAGGGGCTCCGAGAGGCCAGCGGCACATACCCAGCAAAACTGAACCCAAGTATCCCACCGGGACTGTAAGTGTGGCGGGGAGACAAGTCATAACTGGAGTGGTCGATGAAATGATTCTTATGTTTGGCAAAATCGCAGCTGTTGGTTCGCGTAAGTAAGATTTTCCTTTAGGCTGTGGTGTACTTTTCTCCGTCGTCCGGTTCCACTATGGTTTATTTTCGGTTTCTACTTTCACAATGTTTATCTCGCCAGTCAATGTATAATTTCTAAGGAAAACCAAATCTCTAAAAAAACACGTGATTTCAAGGTATGGATGCACCGAGTGTCGGAGTGCGTTTTCTTTTTACCTGGTTTCAAAAAGAAAGATTAGTCTTTTACGGCTGGATTGCCGTTGGAGCTCTTTTGAAGTGATTGGAGAGGATATGAAAGCACAAGAAAACAAGCTGTATCGATGAACCGTCATTCTTCGAAAAACTATACAAATCAATTTGCGGTCGAGATTAATTGGTATATATACAACACTTAGGCAACACCAGCCCAATGTGGTTCCAATTACTTCTGTGACCTCAAAAAAAAAGTGTTCACCTGTTCACCATCCATCTCAAGTATTACCTGTAATATTTAACGCAATCTGTGTTTATCCTATTCTATGGATGAGAGAACTTATGTCAATGATTTTGTCGTAGTGCATCTATATACTTAGCTATCTGCACTTCTTGCCGCAAGAACAAAATCGTTCGCCAAAATGTTCCTAATAAATCCCGGGAATAAAACATGCGGGCAGATAGGCAAGCTCACAAATCGGGACGCTGACGCGCCACGAATACCCGCTCTCTTCCCAAGATCAGCTCTGTTTCGCTAATATCACCGCATTTTGATAAGCAACAGCTCGCCAAATGCGCCGATATATTTGAGTTGCTTTCAGAAAGCAAGCTCTCCTTGTCTCTGCTGCATCCACAATGAGTCTGTAATTTTTCATGCAAGGAACAATTGGATGGAATAGCAGACATTTGTAAGTAACGCAGGTGATGCCGACCTTTCGGAATGTGCTAGGAGGGTTTTGACAAAATATTCAAATATTAACACCTCTGGGTTTTAATTCAATAAGACTGAAATGAACAACGGAGTCTTCGTCACAAAACGTAAAGAAACCAGTTCACATACTATAAGAGGGAGAAAGGAACTTTTTCCCAGCTAATTCTTTGTCTTGCAGAAAATTTTTAACTACTGATTTTATTCATACATACAAAAAAGGTAACGCTTTAAATTGAGTGTAGAATGAATATTAAATAATTTGTATACCTTGAAATGAACAACTGTCAGTCACGCAAAACAAACACTGCTATAGCACATCGTGGAAAAGAACAATAGCTCAAGAGGTTTCATTTAAAATACCAATAAAAGGATAGATCTTCTCTAAACTATGGCTAAATGGCCAGAAATATTTACCTAGCGATTATTATTGTATTTCTAAAAGAGTTCGGATCAGAAATGTGTCTTTCGATCTGACGGCTTTATGTTTAGTTTCGATTGAAATCCGTGAATATTAGGGATATCGCGGAACTCTTTACGGCACGCAGCGTAAAGTGCCCACAAATTTTATTGGTGTTAGTGCTTTTGAGTTAAAATAGACTTAACCCTAAGTCAGGTCCCACTTTTGTGAAAATAGGCTTCAACTACATGTATGTCACGTTTAATGCATTCTGAAGTTTGGGCGGGGGTATATTGAAAAAATGGTAACTCAGTGAAAAATTTCACAGTAAACAAAAGTTAAACCTTTAAATTATTATTGACAAATGGAACTTCAACGCGTAAAATATTCAAGCTGTTTGAGCAAGGAATGACGTTTTAACAGCACCGGCAATGTATAGATAAATTGTAGAATCCCCGAAGGTAAATTGGGTAGTTTTGAGGTCATCTTGTAAACAAAGAAAAAGATAGCATTGAGCTCAGTAAATGTGATACTTGTTTATGGGATATAATGATTGATGTTCATAGAAAAAATCAGCGAAATCGGTGAAAAGTCGGAATTTGCCTTATCCGTTCTAACGTGGACAGCCTCTTAAACATTTCTAGTCTCGCTTCATTTTCAAAAAAAATATATTACAAATCTTGAGGCGTGCGCGAATTGTCAACAAGAAAGTTTTTTCAAATGAAATTCTATCACCTGCCAGAGTGCTATAAGCCAATTAAAATTTGTCAGCGTCAGGGCTTCTCGTGATGTTTGTCGCGGTAAAACATCCCGAGCCGTTCATTTCATGCCGTCTCTCTTCCTTTTGTTTTACGTTTGCAACTTGTGATTTATTCACACCAAGTTTTCGCTTGTGTTCGTTTTGTGTATCGTGTATGGCGAAATATAAGAAAGAGAAGAGTCCGTGGTTGAAAACTAAGAAGAAAACTGGTCCTAAGAAAGAAAAGAAGAAAGTTTCCGATGAAGGATGGCGAAAAACTCTTGGCGAAACCGCATAAGCGCGTAGCGCATAAGCCCAGGTACAATAATCGATATATCGAGTTCTTTGAGGCCCTTTCCCTCCCTACATATTGCGCTCAACGCTGGATAATGGTATATATAAATCAGGCGCGTAGGAGGGGGGGTTCGAGGGGTTCGAACGAACCCCCTTTGAAGATCAATAATGGCGGAAGAAAAACTTTTAAATAAAGTTCCTACGGTCGAAATACATCAACCAAAGAAAAATAGAGATATAAACCCGTTCTTTAGGCCTTATGTCTTATCCTCAGTAAAATAAAAATTGTCAAGAACCCTTGGAGATTAATTTCAATGACGTTTCATTTTTTGCCCGAAAAAGCCGGGCCATAGAAAAGCATGCTTTGCGATACGTTTTGTTCTCTGAATGCGGCATTGTTCTGAAATGAGATTCACTTCAAACTTAATAGTTCAACCCTTGTTGAGTTTCACGCGCAATTACGTACAAGTTCGCCTGAGAACATTCACTTGTGAATGTGAACGTTCCATAAGCGCAATGAGGAGAGAGTAGGCTGTCCGCCCTGGCTCTAATGCATATCAAATATGATATGCCTGTCAATCTTGACGAGATAGTCAATTTGTTCAAAGGCCTACACCCGAGAATGATGCAGTTTACCAGCTCGGTGTATGACTATCAGCAGATCGAATAGCTATCAGAAATTGACAGGGCGCGGAATGTACGTTGAACTTTCTTGTTTAAGTTGAAACAATTATGCCGTCGAAGTGATGTATATAGCTTAAAAAGCTGCTGTGTAACAAAGTTGTGATTTGCCTAAAATGGGTCTCAAAATGCAGGAAATAAGGTTTCTTGGAACCTAGATTTTCAAAACTTTCAGGGGGAACCCCCCTAGTAAGAGCTCCGGCGCTCAGCAAGATTTGGGGCTCAACGAACACCCCTATCGAAACCTTAGCTACGCGCCTGTAAATAGTCCTTCAACGTACCCCAGTGACCGCATTTCTGCCTGCAGCTGTTCTTTCGGATCAATGGGGCTCACCGTCGAGGCCACTGCAGTTTTCCTTTTCTTCGAATAATTTTTCTGCCCGGCTTTTGCGAGGAAATCCGAGAAATTCTGACTGGTAATAGAACTGCAGTCACGCACTCAACTTTTCCGGCGCGACACTAGTAATCTCAGGGGACTCAGCAGTAGGTCTCCTGTAATTCTATTGGCTTTCGACGTCGGCGGCATCCACAGTGTTGAAATATGCGGCATTAGGGCGTGAAATGTTTGTAAATCTTTAGAAGCGAAAAAAACCTTCTTCGTTTTTACGCGAGTGCGCTTCCTTTACAGCGGTTACCAACAACACGCGACCTAAGGCATTCAAAAGAGTCGGATAAAGTTGCGTTTTGGTGGACGTCAATCAAGGAAAAGCCGTTGAAATTATTTTGAATTCTGACAAGATTCCAAGGTAGCCTTGCAAGAAACTAAGAATTTTATCTCGTTTAGAGAAGGTAAAGTTTATTTAAATTGATTCTCCAGCCAGATCAAGCGCAAATTAAAGGTATTTTTGAATTAAAAATTCGATTTTGACTGCATGTGATCATTTGCTCACTTGCACGCATCGCTGATTTAATTGTCAGGTGTCGCGATTTCAAATGTTTCATAAAAAAATACGGCTTCGTCTAGACAATGCACAGTTTTAGACAACCTGTCTTGGAAATCAACTTTCATAAAGTTTACCATCCGTCAGCGGATAAAACTGTCAATTTCTTCGTTCTGTTGCCTTGAAATGATTTCAGAATTCAAAACAATTTCAACGGCTTTTCTTTGATTGACGTCCACCAAAACGCAGCTTTAACGGGGTCTTTTGAAAGCGGTAGGTCGCGTGTTATTGGTAACCGCTGTAAAGTAATTTATACGATACAAGGATTTGACGGATTGCCTTGAAATTTGGCCCGAAGATTCCCAAAACACCGAACAAAAAAATTGTGTGAGGGATTTCTGTTTTGTAGCATTGATCTCCCGCAATGTAAAACGTATCGGCAGCATTGACAGTAAAATTGCGAAGCAACCAAAAGGAATATCGAAAAAGCCTCACACAGTTTTGAAGATTAATGCCTTGTGATTGATATGATGCAGTAGTTTTGATTCTGCGGTCGAATTTCATACCCGATAAATTCGCTCAAAGAGACATCGGTCGTTTTGGGCTTTTGGGACGCGCTCTCCTTACGGCTAGAAAAAATCAAAGCGAAATAATTTTTACCGGATGGTACATTTCATTAGCTTTGTACTGATATATAGTTTATGGTTGTTGCATTTAAGACAGCGCGCAAATATTTTTTTCGCGTATTCCAATAGGGGGTGTAACATATTGGAACATTGTGGGAACCCTCTAGGCGATCTATCCTTTACATGTGGTTTTGGACTCGACGGCAAAGAAGCGCTTGATCGTCTAGTACTTTACTTTACCTCTGTTTGAACAGGTTGGTGCTGTAATTTTGTCGTAGTTCTTCAACACAGAGGTTCTAGTTGCTCCTCAGTTTTGAGACTTTGTTGAATATTTGGGTTTTTCTCTATCGTTTAGCTTCCCAGTTTGACATATTTGTTACTATTGGCGCCCTTTGGTGAGATTATTATTCTAAGCTCACGCTTAAAATTTAGAAAAACTTTGTTTTCCAATTTTCCCTTTTGTCCCATGGCTTCACCTCTCTCAAGTATCCTTGTTGCGGGTCATTCTTTTGTGAAGAGACTTCACGATGATTTGCAATGCCAATTTTGATCTCCGTGCCGCTGTGGATTTCAATTTAACTCAGACCGCGACTGTGTCCGTTCCACGACTAGCCCGGGAATTACGGCTTCTATTTGCTAACGGGCCTCTTCCCAGGGTCATTATCGTTGAGATCGGGACAAATGATCTAAGTTCTCAACCTCCCGTGGTTGTAATTGGGGAGGTATTAGACTTGGTCGATTTCCTTCAGTCTGTTGCATTTTCTCAGTACAGTTGTCGGTATTTGCAAAGTTCCTCGGCGGCAACGCGGCACGGGTTTGCCTCAGGAGGATTTCAACAATGGGGCCGCCCGGTTCAATAAGATGCTTGAACCGCTTTTTGACGGTCAACAGTTTGTATTTGAGTGGGAACATTTGGAAATCCAGCCCCTTTCTCGTCGAGTCCTTTTACCTGATGGCGTTAATTTGAAACCTCATGGGCAGTATTGCCTATATCGGAACTACCGGGGTACTATATTAAAAGGCGTTTCTATGCTTTCCATTAGGCCTAGTACATGAGATGTTTGTATGCCGAGAACTTAGCCTACATTATATGATTTTCCTCAGACCATGCTATCATTCCATCATCATAATCAATTTTATCTGTTGAATTTAGATTAGTTTGGTGCTGCATTTTTCATTCCACGTCAACAATGAATTTACTTCTGTGGAGCATGTTACCACACAATTGGGCACATTTATGTCCTTTATTCATTTATAATTTGGTATCTGTACCAACTTTAGGCTAGGTAGATAATCCCAACATAATATTGTCATCTTGCCTCATTGTATGTCATTTTTACTGTAGTCAGTATTGGCTGTGATGATTGTTCCATGGCATTAACTGGCACCTTACTTTTAATTAGTGTTAGGAATTTGATCCTATACTTTGTGGACATTTTTGGTCCTACATTTATTGTTGTTCTGTCTATTTTGGGGTATGATGATATTTCCATACCACCAATCAGGCATGATGTCACTGGCGCTGTATCGGCACAGTATATTTTTGCAGCATAATAAGTAGCACTCTGCGGCGACACCGTGTTGTATTGTCTGCCATGCTACCGTGCTGATTAGATTTTGTTTTTGTGTGTTGTAATATCCTGTATTGTTTTTATTTGGGCTCTAACGAACACTCCCAAATATTATTATCTGGTCTGGCCTTGCTTTGCCTGTTGCCTGTTTTGTTTTTGCCTTTACAATTTTTCCCATAGGATAATGCCTCGTCCATCACCCTCTAAAAAGGTGCCACGTAGTTGAGGCCCGCTGGCTCTACGTGTCAGCCGTGTGCGCACAGGACCCTTGGCTTCGACCTCATCATCCATATCTACATCAACGGCAACAAAAACATCAACTTCCACATCAACATCCATAGCCACCCCCAATTCAAACATGGTCCAGGGCATCGCCAGAGCAGTATCGCAAGCAGTTATCCAGTCTTTGACCCCATTTATGGTGTCTGAGCAGTCTACCTCGGCGTCCACACTGATGGAAACACAAGTCAAGGATGCTCTTACCCACACCTCACCTAAAGTTACCCTTGGGGCAGATGCTACTGTACAGGGGTCTGTGGCTTCTGTTATCCATTCTCTCTTAGGTGAGCCTTTAACTTTTTTTTTTTTATTATTTTTTTTATTATGCGCTATGTTGCAATTTTATAAGTACTAACACTAAAGACATTATTGTTACAATTACAACGTACAGTTCACAACTCTACACCTGGACTAAGGGTAGTATGTTGTGTGCTTTGCTTGAGGAGGTGACAGTCTTTGGCTTTAAAAAGTAGGTCTTAGGGATGATTTCTTTTCGGCCAACGTGGAATTTCCGCGAATTTGTTACCCAGCCAAAGACTTAGTATATTTTTGTGGTAGAAAAGGGCGCTAACCCTTCCCTTTTCAAATGTTGATTTCAACATCCGGGGACTTAAGTTAGTATGGAAAACACTAGCAAGGATGGGCAAGGACTTTCTCTTCAAAAAGCGTGAGTTTGAAAAGCTATTCGATTATTTTTCACCCTTATAACTGTAGCGTCGTTAGGCTAGTGATCGATTAGTCGAGATATGCGATTTTGGGTGGTATTTCCGCTCTCGAGTTTCATAAATAGTTTCCTGCAGATGTTCGGTCGCCGTGATTCTAGTTCGCGTGCAGCATGAATCTAGTATGAACATAAAAAATCAATTTGAAACGCTGTCTTTCTCTCAAGAAGCCGATCCTGTTGAAAAAAGCTAGACTTGAGCGCTAAAAGACCCGGTTTTGGGCGAGATTTTAGAGGCGTTGGCGCGGTTAATCATTGCTAAATTCTGACACATTTTGTAGGAAGTTTACAGGTCATGTTTCATTTCATGCAGATGTTTTTAATTAGTGTCATGTCTAATTCCAAAGAAAAGCCTCTTTCGTTTTTCTCTCCCATACTATTCTTCGACTTTGCTTAAAATCTTGTGATAAACCCTAATTGAAGTCTTGTTAATGACTAGCATATTCCTTCAGCCTAGAAGGTCTCAAAATGTGCCCAATTTCTGGGGGCTACATTTTCAAAAATCCAGGTATATATAAATTATAATAAATAAACAAAGTATAATCTGACATATCCAGATAATTATTATACATTATAGCATACTAGAATAGATAATTCCAAATGAGTCTTAATATACATTTTTACTTCTAAGATTTATTTTAATCGTCTTTTTGTCTAATTTCATATAATTTAATTCTGCTTATCTTTGGTGAAAGAGAGAAATAACGAGCATAAAGAACAAAGTAAATTATACTGCTTATAGAAACAAGATATTCAGCAATATAACACTAACCGTAGCCTTTAACTGGGGTGGCCCAACCACATCACCGGCCAGGGGAGATATTTATTTCCATGTCTTTGCCAATTGATACCAGGGTGACACCAAAATTAAAGGCCAAAATTTGGGCTAATGAATTTATCAATTTTGGGCAGCTAATCACAGTGACACCCAATGAAGAGAAGTTTAATATTTCAATTGACACCTCTACCGAATCCCCTGGTCAGCCTACATTGTGACTTGAGCCACTTCAGAAGGCCAAAAACATTAGCACTATTGCAGCTTGGACTTCTGCTCTCCAGGTATTCGTTGGAATATACCCCTCTAATTTTCCCGCAGAAGCTCCAGCCCTAATGAAGTATGGGGAGGTGGTGAGAGACTTAGCAGACAAAGGGGCAAATTGGATTTACTATGACACCAATTTCAGCTATTTGAGGCAGCAAAAGTCAGCAGATTCTCCTTGGGGCACTATTCACTTTGAGCTTTGGATAAGATCTCAGCAGTTCCCGCGCAAGAATAATAATGTGCCTCTTAACACATCTCGCTCCTCTCGGGGTAGCACTTACGTGCCTTTTGGCTATTGTCGCAAATATCACAGAGGAGGTAACTGTGTGGGTTGTTCATTTAAACATGAATGTCATAAATGTCATCACCATCCAAGCCCCGAGTGTAATTTTCATGCCCCAGGATCTTAAATCCCCCCAGTCAAACAAAGCCTCGCATTACCAACTCCAGTCAGGATAAATAGGCTAGCTCCTCTTTTGTCTAGGTATTCCAATTCTGCTGCTGAATATTTGATTAATGGTTTTTGCCTTGGTTTTCCTATTTCTTTTTGAAAGCCCATCCTCTTCAACTGCTTCCCCTAATTTGTTATCAACTGAACAGCATCCTGGTGTGCTTGATCATTATTTAACAAAGGAGTCGTTGGCACAGCGAGTAGCTGGCCCCTTTACACACCCTCCATTTCAAAATTTTCGGTTGTCACCCATTGGGGTGGTACCTAAGAAAACACCTGGTGCATTTCGTTGCATACAGCATTTATTATACCCTTACGGGACTTCTGTCAACGATGGGAGCCCTGTTGAGGACTCCAGTGTTACTTACTCTCGTATTGATAATGCTGTTGGACTAATTTTGAGATCTGGGGTAGGCAGATTCTTAGCGAAAACCCATATCAAGAGCGCTTTCCCTATTATTCCTATTCGGCCTGCAAACTACCATCTACTTGGTATCTATTGGCGAGGTCATTACTATTTTAACCGATGTTTGCCCATGGGCCTGGCAAGTTCCTGTAAGACTTTTGAGGCCCTCAGTACAGCTGTTCAGTGGATTGCCCAGACTAAGTTAGGGATATCTTACATGTTACATCTTTTGGATGATTTTTTTATTATTATTTCTGGATCCCATGAGCAGTGTTCTAGAGAGCTAGCCCTTTTCCTGGAACTCTGCTCCTACCTAGGTATACCAATGGCCCCTGATAAAACTGTTGGGCCTTCTACTGTCTTATCATTTGCCGGTAAGGGGCCAAATACTTTGAACTTTGAAGCGCGCTTACCCCGTGACAAGGTAATGCGCTGTGCCTCTCTGCTATCAGACTATTTAAAACGCAAGAAGGTCATCCTTCGGGAATTACAGTCTCTAATAGGGTTCCTGAATTTTGCTTGTTCAGTGGTTCTTCCTGGACATGCATTCCTGCGTCGTCTCATTGACTTGACTATAGGGATAGCACGTCCACAACAGTTTATTACATTGACTCAGGCAGATAAGTCTGATAAGGGAACATGGTTAGCTTTCTTATCAAACTTTAATGGTTCATCCTTTTTCTTAAATCAAAATTGGATCACTAATCCCAGTCTCCAGCTCTATACTGATGCTTCTGGTTCGTTTGGCTATGGGGCTGTTTTCAGCGACCGATGATTTTATGGCCCTTGGCCTGACTCTTGGAAGTCTTTTAATATTGCTGCGTTGGAATTTTACCCAATTGTCTCGAGTGTTATCATCTAGGGCTCTTTAATTTGATGCGTAATCAGCGTATCACATTCTTTACAGACACTGAGGCCTTGGTCCATATTATTAACAAAAACAGTTGTCGGGATAAGTTGCTCATGTCATTCGTGCGAAGACTGGTGCCTGTGTGCTTACAAAATAACGTACTATTCCGTGCACGACATGTGCCTGATATGAAGAATGACCTGGCGGACTCTTTGTACCGTTTACAGATTCAGAGATTTCGACGCCTCGCTCCAGCACACATGCAGCTCTCTCTGGTACCTATCCCGACCGCCCTACAACCAGAACATTGGCAGATGTGGTAACACATTTAATACTTATAGGCGAGCTTGATACCTTCTCGATAGACATTTTTGGTCAGTCTGCCTGTCCTTTACCTTTGCCACCCTCCAATTTGGCCATTTTTATTGATTATTTGTACCAACATAATTATGCCTCATCTACTGTGAATACGTATATTTCTGTCCTTGGGTATATCCACCGGCTGGTTATTTTTGACCACCAAACAAAAGTATCTTTTATTATGGAAATGCTGAAGGGCTATAGGAAAGTTGGTGTAAGGTTTGACACACGCCTTCCTATCACAGTTTCCATCCTTGAACTAATGTGTACTACTTGTGCACAAGTTCTGGTTTGTGAATACATTGTATGTATGTTCAAGGCAATGTATACCACTGCTTCTTAGGCCTTTAATTGCGTATTGGCGAGATAACTACTACCAAGCAGGCCCCTGACGTCATACAACTTAGTCAGGTTACTATGCTTTCTACTGCGTCTGGCCTCATAGCTTCAGTAAAGCTCACCTTTCATCAATTTAAGAACCAGTATAACCATGCCCCGGTTTCCATAATCATACCCCGCCAGGCAGGCGTTTGCCCTGTTGAAAACCTCTTGAGATATTTCTCATTGCGTGGCTCAGCGCCAGTGCCCCTTAATCAACACCTGACTGGGCTCGCTGTTAATCGAACGGAATTTAATGAGTGGTTGGCAAGGGTAATAACACATTGCGGGCTAGATTCCACAAAATATAAAGGCCATAGTTTTAGGATAGGTGCAGCCTCCCATGCAGCTACATGTGGTTATTCTGATTCTCAAATTCGCCTACTCGGGAGATGAAAATCGGATGCTTTTAAAAGGTATATTCGCCTTGCTTGCCTTTCACACAGATAAACATTACACTAATCGTAATCGTTTTGAGAGCAATTTGGTTGTGGGCTGAAGTTACATACGCCTTGGACCTTGGTAGTGGAGCAGTTTGCAGGGGTAACTGCTACGTCCTTGGCCTTTCGGATTCATTGTATTGCATTCCTCGTGTGCTTTATTTTCCCAATAGTGTGCAGGGGCCATTGTTGACATAAACATGGGCCATGCCCATGTTAGTTCTTCTCTTATATTGCCTTCAATTACATTTTACAGTTTTATTAGCACTGGATTAATAGTGTGCAGGGGTCACCATTGTTAGGCTAGGTTGTCATTTTCGTTTTGGTATAAATCATGTTCATTGGCTGCTACTAGCATACAGTTGTTTGTACCATCGTGCATGCCACTTCCTGTATTATATTCTCAATAGTGTGCAGGGGCGACTATTGAGATTATGTTGAGAGATTGGGTTAGGGTTATCTTGTCCTTTCCATTTATATAACATACTATTGTTTGCAGGGGCAACAGTCTTCTTGCTGTATTTATTATTTCTTACTTGTTAGCATTAGTATGTGACTTTAGTCCGCTATTGTTGACGCTTGGGTGGGGTTGCTTCACTTTACCCAAGTGAGCTTTGGCGGGTTTTTGCCGTCACCTTTTCTGGGTAGGGCTTCCTTCATTTGTTTGTAAGTGACATTGAATTGAAATGATTATTAAAGCGGCTATGTGGCCAGTCTCAAAGCCAAAGTTTATCCAAAATTGGAGAGTTTGTCGATTCCTTGTCAAACACCCTTCCCACCAAACAGAGCAAGCCAAAACAGTAGTGTTTCTTGTTTTGATATATGATTTGGAGAGGGGCAGGATAAATAACGCAAAAGAAGATGGTAACTATGACGGGGAGACGTAAAGGACACTTAATGCTCATGACTAATTTTATTTCTGTATATATACAAGCATGCAGGTATCACTTATAAAACAACTCAGTGATGAAGTTAGCGAACGAAACGCTTATAGAATAATAAAAGTTTTACAATTCAAATATAATCGGTGCTGCTCACTAGCTCAGCCTTTTTAACGGTAGTCCGCTATCTCTTCCTCTTTCTTAAAAATGCTTTTAACGTTTATACTCGAATTCTACGTGTTCTGTTAAAATTAAAAATAGTCAAACGCGATCTTTTCAATACAGTAGAGGTGTGCGACAAGGCTGTATTTTAAGTCCTCCGCTCTTTAATCTATATGTTAATGATTTAGCCTTTTTCTTTCAAAAATATTTTGTTATACCTTTCACATAGGCAATGAATTAATAGATATAGTACAAGACTACACTTACGTAGGAACTCGCATCTCTTCTTCCGGAAATTTTACAGTTTCGGTTGAACACCTTCGACAAATAGCTCTTCATTCTTTCTTAAGAGTAAGACGACACACTGATTTTAGTACACTGAAACCTTCCCGTGCATGTAAATGTTTTGACACAATGATTTAGCCAATTGTGACCTACAATAGTGAATTGCGGGGTGCCTTTGTTGAATCAGATTTTAAGTCGTCGGAAGGCTCCGGAATTGAAAAAATACAGTTACATTTCTTTAACCTTTTTTAGAAGTACATAATAAGTCATTCAATGTTGCATGTAGAGCTGAGCTTGGCAGATTTTCCTTAATCATTAACATATATAAAAATATACTTAATTTTGACACTACCTCCAAGGAAAGGATGAACATTCTATAGTAAAAAAATCCCTTAGGTTATCTGCTGACCTTCATTATAACGGTCAAACTAGTTTTTAGTTCAGTCTCATGAAGATGAGTGAATACTAAAATTTACCCAACTTTAATAATTACACTTTGAATGAAAATAACATCAAACAATATATAAATCTTATAAAAAAGAAATATATCTCTTATTGGCACCAAAGCTTTCAACACTCACACAAACTCAACTTTTATTACACAATCAAAAAACGTATGGCCCCTCTGCTTACCTAGATCTCACAAGGAAAAACGGTTTTGGAAACATTAGTGGAACTGATAATAAGCAGCCGCAAGCTTTTGATTGAAACAGGAAGATACAACAACTTACCCCGTAATGAAAGGTTGTATAATGTTTGCAACCGTAAAACCATGGAAGATGAAATTAACCTTTTATGAGATTTCCCAAGCTATTCTTCTTTAAGAGATATGTTCTTTATTAAAATAGAACCAAGCCTTCCATTTCCACGACTATTAGCAAAAGAAACTTTTACTATCGCATATAACGAACTAACCTGACAATTTTTTTTAAACACTCAATTAACTACATTTGTTTCCTCGTGCTTCGAATTGAGAGGTAAACTTCTCTCCGGAATGATAACTTCTACTGTATAAATAGTTTAAAATAAGCAAAGACTTCAGTTACTTTATTTGTTTATTTATTTATAATAATAATAATAATTATAATAATAATAATAATAATAGTAATAATAATAATAATAAAAATAATAATAATAATAGTAATAGTAATAATAATAATAATAATAATAATAAAAATAATAATAATGATAAAAATAATAATAATAATAATAATAATAACAATAATAATAATAATAATTATTATTGTTATTATATTTTATTTTACGTTCTCTTAAGAATAAGTTAACGAATCAATAATTAGTTATGAATAGCTCTTGCAATACTGTATTTGTTATAGTCATGCAAATAAAACTTGTTGTTCTCAATTAAATTTACATATAATAGTCCAATACGACTACGGTTGTAAAGAAAAGATAGGGAGATAGATAGATGGATCGCTAAATCGTCAATTGAAAACCAAATTTGCAGTCAGAACGAATGAATTACATATGGTGGTATAATATAACTACAGGTGATGAACTTTAAAAACAAAATAAACAAAATGAACTTAAAAAAAAATAAATAAATAAAAAATTAAACATGAAATTAAAAACATTGATTACTATATACTATAAAAGCACTTAGGGCAGAAAACGATTAAATGACTATGTAAGATATTCATTTTCATGTTGCATGACGAAAGACTGGTCATCAGCTTGTCAGGGAGACATCATGGAATATTAAATGTCTTTTCTTCCTTACGGTATGAGTGCAAGAGATGGCCTTAGGGGCTAACAGCTATAATACCTTCTTGCCGTCGTTTGTGGTTTTACGGCATGATTCTAGAATTTCTTAACTTAATTTAAAATTGGCGTAAGATATGCGTCAAGCGATCAGTTGAAGAAAAAAACAGTACCATTCATTGGTCTATTTTATAAGGGGAGAACTATAAATTGTAATAAATAAAAAGTCAGTGCGTCAAACTTTTGTACTGTCATTTAGCCACATCGTTGATCAAACTGTGGGTGAATCTCTGGGGGCAAGTGCCCTAACTAACTTTGTAAGCAAAACAAGCTTCTAACTGTGGTCTTCATTGCCCGTCTCACATCTGTAATCTTCCAGCAATAGAGAATCGGGTTAAGAGAAGAGTTGGAATAAAGGACGGTGCCTGTGCATGCCATCACGAAATCCGCCGTCATACCACGCCATCCAGACAGCAGTATTATTAGAAGGGAGATATAAAATGGCACATACCAAACAACTAATGCCAACTGCACCCACGCTATGCTAGAAACGCTCTTCTTGTATCGTGCTGTGTTGGGTGGAATCCTTCCTCTCGCTCGCTCATGCCCAGTTTGAAATTGAACCTGGGCTTGACGTTGTCGCAGTGTGAAGAAGATTTTCGAGTAAGAGAACAAAGAGATGAATAGAGAAAGTATACCAATAACTGTGACTGTGATGTAGACAACAGGATGTCTCCAAAAGGAGTAAATGAAACCACATGAAATGCTCATTAACCAGAAACAAAATACAGCTGCAAAAACTCGCCTTAAAGTTACAACTTGTCTGTATCTCAGACCCAACAACAGGGCGAGAAGTCTGTCAACACTAAGAGCCGTCAATGTGAAGATAGATACTCCACTCAGAGTTATATCTGAGGCAATCATTACACTGTAAAGGTAGAATAAAATATTCACGTTTATCTTTGTCACAGCATTCAGGATCATGACGACAAAAAGTGGTTGTGTCATTAGCCCGACGCACAGATCCGTCATTGCCAGGCATCGCAACAACAGTTTTGTTGGTGGATGAAGAGAAGACACATTACGGAGAGCAAGTAGAATCAGTGCATTGCCCAGTGTTGCAGTAATGGAAAGAAAAATGTTTAAAGATGAGAGGAATATAGCTATCCCTGCTGTTAACTGTGGCACCCAGTAGTCTTGACCGTCGGTGTCGGCTGCCATCGTTTGGAGTTTTAAGTAATGTTTAAAAAACGAGCAACACTCTTACCGGGTTTAAAACCACGAGGCGCAGGTTTTCAGGACCCCATAAAACACTTGCTGCGACAAAAACACCGCATACTAATGAGGTGTGTTTTATCAGCTGATAAAACACCGTATTCTAATAAGGAAGAGGTTTATCGATAAATATAAAGCCACTGCATAAATACCGACGGCTCCTCTTATTCGTTAGAACGAAAGCAATGTATAAAATACCTAGGTGTTATCATTTACGAGTCTTTAAGCTGGAAACACCACATTTCTTTTGTGTGTTCTCGTATATCTCGAAACACTGGAATAATATCGAAATTAAGGTATTACCTCTCAATTAAACAACTAAGACAAATAAACTATAATCTAATCTTTCCTTATATTTCTTATGGCATATTAACTTGGGGAAGTGTATACAAAACACATATAAGAAAAATTCAAGTGAAACAAAATCATATTGTAAGATTAATATTTTTTGCCAAATCATTTGGCAGCGAAACAGAGAAAGCCAAACCTTTGCTAAATCTACCAGGCCTTCTGACAGTTAATAATATTTATCGCCTACAAGTGTTGAAATTCTTACATTCATGACATAAAGGCCTCCTGCCTGAAGTGTTCGACAACATGTTTCAATATGCTAGTAATATACATGTCTACAACACAAGATATGCAGCTAAGCATAATATTTATAAGCCGCACGTAAGAACTAATGTAGGTAAACAATTAATCTCCTTCATGGCAACCGATATTTGGAAAGACCTTCCAACTCCCTTAAAAAAACTCATACAAAGTGTGTCTGCTTTTCCGAAACAAATTATACGTTATTTACTGTCAGAACAACAAATGAACTAATTTTCTTTTATGCTGACCTCCTAACATACGTTAACTTTTTACAATTAATAAGTTCTTCCTTCCTTTTGCTTTTTCATTTTTTTTTCCTTTCTTTTTTGCCTGCTATCTAGAACCTAAATTAGCCAGGGAGCTAACAAGACAAACAAATGGTTAATTTAGCTTCCTTGCTTTGCACATTTTTCTAACTAATAATTAATTTAATTTATATAACACCACTAAAAGATTGTAAGAATCAACATGTAAATTGAAAAAAAGCACAAATAAATAAAGATTATTATTGCACGTGATGTATTATCGACCATTTAATAGGTCAATAGGCTTATGTGATTATCTCGGCTGAGATTTGTGTAATCAGTGCTTTTTCGATTTTGTTCTCATAAATTAATTTTAGAGAAAATACAATAATGAATATTGAAGTTATCACCTGCTGTAGCTCTATGTTTGGTGTTGTGCGTCATTGTAAATGGAACATTGGTTTTCCTAAGCCGAAGAAACAAAATCAAACGACGTCGATAGCGGAATAGTCAAAACAAGGCAAAATTAAGTAAATGGAGTTTGATGCCTCGCCATCTTCAATTTCTAGGGTCAGACCCAAAATCACTTTACTGGTTTACTTAGTGAAAAATAACCACATTCAATCACCAATGATAAACCATGCTTCGATTTTAATGAGTAAGTGTCTTTTTGCTATATGATTATTTATTATCTATTTTGTCACGGCGACATACATGTTACAATTTTACGCGTATAAAAAGGAAAAACAAAAAAAAAACAGGAGATGTAAAGGAATCTTAATGCTTTTGACAAGAAGCTAATATAAGGTACACAAACATGGCGGCGATGACATCACGTGTATACGCACCATATCGGAGTAATATCGAGAAATTATTTCAGTGTACGATTTTATTAAAACACACACACAACACTTATTAAGTATCATTTTTAATTTCGTTAAATACCCAAAATTAATGCGTCATGCATAAGCAAAGGCGTTTTTAAAAGTTGTTTTCTTTACGTAAATAATATTGAGACGTGTTGTACGGTTTACATTCTGTGTATATATACAAGCATGCAACAATCACATGTAAAACAATTCCGTGTTGAAGTTAGCGATGTTCTAACAAAAGGCGTTAAATATTAAAAGTTTTGCAATTCAAGTTGGTTCGGTGCTGCAGAGAACAACGAGATGAGTAGACAAAGTATTCCAATAACTGCACCTGTGGTGAAGACAACAAGATGTCTCCAAAAGAAGTAAATAAAGCCAAATGAAATGCTCATTAACCAGAAAAAAACATATAGCTGCAAAAACTCGCCTTAAAGTTACAACTTGCCTGTATCTCAGCCCCAACAGCAGGGCGAGAAGTCTGTCAACACTAAGAGCTGTTAATGTGTAGATGGATACTCCACTCAAAGTCAAACTCGAGGCAAACGTTGCATTTAAAAGGTAATGTAAGAAATTCATGTTCTTCTTGTAGCAGAATTCAGGATCATGCTGACAAAAAGTGGTTGTGTAATTAGACCGACGCACAGATCCGTCACTGCCAGGCATCGCAACAAGAGTTTAGTTGGTGGATGAACAGAAGACACATTGCGAAGAGCAACTAGAATCAGTGCGTTGCCAATGTTGCAATGATGGCAAGAAAAATGTTTAAGGATGAGAGGAATATAGCTATCCCCACTCTTAACTCTGGCACCCAGTGGTCTTGAACGTCGGTGCCGGCTGCCATCGTTTGGAGTTTCAAGCTCAAAGAGTCCTGAGTTGATAGAACGTGATATAATTCATCGGCTCTGCTTTGCGTACGTGATCAGTGCCTCTTCAATTTTGTTCTCATAAATTAACAAGAAAAGACTATAATAAATATTCAAATTATCACCTGCTGTAGCTCGATTTGTGCGTCATTGTAAAATTGACGGACATCGGTGTTATAACGCCCAAGAAACAAAATCAAACCGAGTCGATAGCTAAATTGTCAAAACTACACAAAATTAAGGAATTCGAGTCTATCGCAAATCATGCCTGACCATCGTCTATTTCAAGGATAAGACCCATAATCACTGTACTGCTCTTCTTAGTAAAAAACAAAATACATTCAATCACCAATGACAAACCATGCTTGGGTTTTAATGAGTAAACGGTCTTTTTCTATATCATTATCTATTATTGATTTTGTCAGATGCAAAACATACATGTTGCAATTTTAAGTGTATATAAAGCAAAAGAAGATGGTAACTATGGCGAGGAGACGTAAAGGGCTCTTAATGCTTATGACTAGAAGTTTAGTTTTGTGTACATATACAAGCATGTAACTATCACTTATAAAACAACTCAGTGATGAAGTTAGCGAACGAAACTTTTATAGAATAATAAAAGTTTTACAATTCAAATGTGTTCTTGATGCTCACTAGGTTAGCCTTTTTAACGGTAGTTCCCTAGCTCTTCCTCTCTCTTAAAAACGCATTAACTATTTTAATTGAATTTACAGTGCGACTACTGTTACCAGGGTCACTTAAACAAAACTGGCCGATCAGATTGCAGAACAGGAACAATGAATTTCAACAAAAGCCGACTGAACCAATCACGAGTAGACGGAAAACAACAGTTCAAACCTACCATTTTCGAATTATTCACTGTTCGTATCATAATGTGATCAGATTGGCTAGTTTTAAGTGACCCCGGTAATAGTAGTCGCACTGTAAATATTATATTACAGTCCAATATGACTACAATACAGAACAGATAGGGAGATAGATAGATAGATGGACCGATAAATCGTTAAATGAAACCATATATTGTAGTCGGAACGAATGAATTACATATCGTGGTATAATATAACTACCTACAGATTATGAAACCTTTAAAAAAAATGCTATAAAATCTCTTAAGAGAGACAACGATTAAATAACTATGCAGGATATTCATTTTAATGTTGCATGAGGAAAGTATTAATCGGGCTGTCGGTTGGACAGTGAGAATATTAAATATCTCTTCTCCCTTAGGCCATAAGAGTAAGAGATATCCTTAGGGGATAACAGCTATAATACCTTATTGCACTTATTTGTGGTTTTACGGCATGATTCAAATTTTTTTTTTGTTTTTAAACCATTTACGTTAGTAGCATTAACTTAAGGTGGCCGAACACAGTTTTCCGCGCGGTCAGCGGTTTTGTTTAAAAATGTGGCGCGGGTTTTAAAAAGGCAAACAAATATGGCGTCGACGGCGACAAAAATGTTTTCTCGTTGTTCGCGTTGGTTTAGTAAATGCAGTTTAATTTCGCTGGCACCAAGAAAAGTTCGCGTTTTTTCACAAGTGAAGCCCCTTTTCAGAGCATGTGGTGTTTTTTGCAACGACTCTGTACCGAAAATGATTCTCGCGATCGCGAGACAGAAAATTTTCCTCGAAAGAATTATGCACTTTTGTTTGGGTTACCATTTGCTGTTTTGGTTTCCACTGCTGTTTTAAGTCCAATTGCCTTCTGTGGAAATGAAGATGATACTCCCGTGAAAGCAACGACGACGTCTGCAAGCTTTATTTTTTCTCGAGCACGAAAAGCTGAGAAAAGAAAAGCACAAACGGAGAGAGCGCGTGGTGAAATATGTAAACGCCGACTATTTGAAGAGGATGCAGAAAACCTGACCCCACCTGCAGTCCTGATCGAGCCTCGTATCCTACGAGAAAACCCTTCTCAGAGACGTATTGAAGATCTGGTAAATGAAAACATCCGGCTGCAGCTTCGTTGTCAGACTTTACATGTCGTTTATTTTCTCAATTGCCCGATTTCACATTTTTCCTTGTTTACACTAGTCTTTGACCGGAAGAGAAGATGCAACTTCCAACAAAGCCGAGTCCATTTTGCTGGATGGATACAGAATAGCTGACCTGAGAATTATGCAGCAGAGCTTGAAATCCTGTCAACAGTGTAACTCCGGTAAAATATACCTTGAATTGCATTATGAAAAGGCTGAGTTATTGGTTTTAAAAAACATTTATCCAATATAATTTATTGTATTTTTCAAGGATGAGAGATTTCTTATACTGAGTTTGATTGTTGACCACTTTTCCAGAAAACACAATACTGTATCCCTATTTCAATAAATTAAAATCGTAACTTGGTTCTGAGGTTTAGAGGAATAAAACAAAGCCAACCAATGTGTTATTGTACTCTGAATTTTAAGGTGATTTCTTTTGTTTTATTCCCCTACGCCTCACAGCCAAGTTAGAATTTTAATAGATCAAAATTGTATTATTGTCAAACCCCATAAAAACTGTCTTCGTTTCCCTGTAAACGTGAAAATAACCATTGGCTTCGCCTTGCCTTTGACATATAGAACCAAAACCTGACATATCTTGTTGACATTTTGAACATGCCTTTTTTTAATTAAAATATCGACCATCAGCTTGTAAAAGCACCCAGTTTTGGTAGTTCTGGTTTCACTTGCTAAGAAAAACCACCACTGTTAAAATCATACTACTGAGCTTAAAAAGTACACACACATCAAATCAGTACAAAAATAATAAACACCTAATAGCAATAATGTTGACATAAAAAGAAAAAAATGGCCAAATAGGAATACAAACAAACTGCTGTGTATTCTTCTTAGATTTTCTTGCATTTATTCCAATTTATTTTAATTTAGAGACAAATTTAGCAACCCTCCTAGATCACTTTGTCATGGAAGTATAATAATGCAAGCCATTATTGATTGAGCTAATTAATTTATGGCTTTTTCCATTTTTTACATCACATTATTCCAATTATGTGTTCAAGACTTTCCCATCAGATAAAATTCTCATAATAATATTCAAACACATAATTCATGACGGTTGTGTTTTATTTAACAACCCTAGTTATCACCTACCAATGTTGAGCATCTAGGGGAAGCCCAACATATGACATTTGGGTGTCTGGCCATCCTCCCCCTCCCACTGCTTAACAATGATAGATGAATAATTATTATTATACAATCAAACCTCTCCTTATAATACAGACAGTAATGATCTTTTTTCTAACAGTTTCGTTAAAAAAAAAATTAACAATGCTACAAATTTGGTGTACTGACATTTTGGCAATCATTGTTATGTTACTTGTGAAATGTTCGTGGCTAGTCTGACGCGGCGTTTCGTCTCGGCCAAGAGACTCTTCAGAGACCTTTAGAATTTGTAGGCAAACTCGTTGAGCATCGCGCTCAAAGTGCCGTTCGCAAATTCAAGATGTTAGCAGTCTGGCCCTCTATCGCAGAAGGATTCCCAACCGCACGTACACGAGTTGAAATTTATACAATAAAGAATTGAAAAAATGTCACTTGTGAAATGTTCGTGGCTAGTCTGACGCGGCGTTTCGTCTCGGCCAAGAGACTCTTCAGAGACCTTTAGAATTTGTAGGCAAACTCGTTGAGCATCGCGCTCAAAGTCCCGTTCGCAAATTCAAGATGTTAGCAGTCTGGCCCTCTGCGAACGGGACTTTGAGCGCGATGCTCAACGAGTTTGCCTACAAATTCTAAAGGTCTCTGAAGAGTCTCTTGGCCGAGACGAAACGCCGCGTCAGACTAGCCACGAACATTTCACAAGTGACATTTTTTCAATTCTTTATTGTATAAATTTCAACTCGTGTACGTGCGGTTGGGAATCCTTCTGCGATAGAGGGCCAGACTGCTAACATCTTGAATTTGCAAACGGGACTTTGAGCGCGATGCTCAACGAGTTTGCCTACAAATTCTAAAGGTCTCTGAAGAGTCTCTTGGCCGAGACGAAACGCCGCGTCAGACTAGCCACGAACATTTCACAAGTGACATTTTTTCAATTCTTCATTGTTATGTTGTGTTATAAATTTACAAAAGCTTGGCTAATTTTTTCAAGTTCCTATTGTGAAAAGGAACCGCTAAAAACTGATTATAGTTTACTATTCCGTGGAGAAATCATTTGATATTTATTAACATGAACATAAACATGCTTATCACCAAATTGCATTTGTAAACATTTGCAGATTTGCCAGATTTCCTAAACAGAAATGCTTTCTAAGAAACTAAAGTACAATAATTTCATAAACAGAAAACAACACAAAACTAGCAAAGAAAATAAACAAATGAAATCACAAATTAGCTCAAAGGTACACATGTATGAATTTCAAGTTTGCAAGAACAACATCTCACTTGTTTGGAAGACTCATGTTCTTGCATCTTGAAAATAAAATTTATACGCTATATGTTTTAACTTTTAGGACGTCTTTCTCTCTCGAATGCTGTGAAGGAAATAAAAGAAGGAAGTGCAAGCATTATATGGATTGTATGTGAAGATTGTGGGACACAAAATAAAGTAGTTACATGTGAGCAACACCGATATGGGAAACGAGGCCCAAAAGCATATGATGTCAACACAAGAATTGCGCTTGGTGCCATTGACAATGGTATCGGTTTTACCCACATGAACAATTTTCTAACAACACTAAATGTGCCAACGCTGAACAAAAGTGCCTACAAAAAGAGGGAGAGAGAAGTTGGAGGGGCCATTGAAGAAGTTGCTTCAAACTCCTGTGAGATGGTTTCACAAGATGAAATCAATGCTGCAGAGGAAAATGGCAAAATTCCTGATAACGATGGCCTTATGCCATTGTCTGTATCATATGACATGCAGTGGTTAAAAAGGGGCAGGGCAAACAATTCATTAACTGGACATGGGGCCGTTATAGGGATGGAAACCAAGAAAATTCTAGACTATGGGTGCGCAAATAAGTTCTGTAGAGTCTGCACAGCAGCCAAATCAAAAGGCAAGCAACCAGTGTCTCATGATTGTCGAATGAACCATTCAGGCTCTTCAAAAGCCATGGAAGCAGCTGTGGGTGTGCAGCTTTTTAATCAAGCACCCGAACATGGAGTTAAGTACTCAGTGTTTATCGGCGATGACGACAGTGCAACAATTGCAAAAATTCGTGAAGAAGTACACTATAAAGTGGATAAGTGGTCTGACATAAGCCATGCAACAAGGACAGTTGTAGGGCATTTACAAAAGATCAGTTCTGAAAGAAAAAAACAACTAGGAGAATCACCTCTCTCCCAGAAGGTCATTGACTACTTTCGCAAGTGTTTTAGCTACTGTCTTAGTCAAAACAAGGGAGAAGCAGAAAGGTTGAAAGTGACAATGAAAGCAATTGTTCCTCATGCATTTGGGGACCACCGGGAATGCCAGATGCACAAACTTAATTGGTGTGACCATGCTAAGAATCCTGAGGAATATCATCACAAAGATTTACCAAATGGAAAAGATCTCCAGGGTGAAAATTTAAGAACAGTGTTAACTGATTTGTTCGAGATATATGCAAGTGACCTTGTGATTAACAAACTGGTCGCAAATGCTTCTTCGCAAGTTAATGAGAGCTGGCACAGTACGGTTGGTTCAAAAGCGCCCAAAATCCGCTTTTATGGTGGGAGCGAAAGTTCTGACCAAAGGGTTGCGTCTGGTGTTGCACAAACAAACTTGGGGAAGCAATATTTACCAGATACCCTACGCTGTCTAGATGTAGAACCAGGAAATATTATGGAAACGTTTCAGCAATGGACAAAGAAAGGGAAGCTGAAAAAAGAAGAAAGTCCTCGGTTGAATTCAAGAAACGACGAAGAGAGAATTTCATAAAAAAGAAAGCGAGAAATCAATCCGATCAAAACAAAGAAGGAGTTACTTACCAAAGTGGGGTGTCACTAACACTTGACCCCCAGCTCGTTGAACAAGCCACTGGTGTCACAAAGGAACGATTAAAACAGTTCGAGAAAGAGGTCCCTACTTTTACTAAGCGACCAACCAAAAAAATCTTCACTTCCTATGCAGATCATCCAAGCACAAATTTGGCTATAATTTCATTTGACACTGAAACAACTTGTGGAGGAAAAGAAGCCGAGATTATCCAATTAGCAGCACAAAATGAACTGGGTCAAACATTTTCAAGGTTTGTTCTGCCAACGAAAGACATTTCTTTTCATGCGTCCAGGATAAATAAATTTCAACTAACAACAATCGGCGGCAAGAAAATTCTTCACCGTGGTGGAATCCGCTTGGAGACCGTTTCACAAGCCGAATGTCTTGAGTCGTTTGTTAATTTTATAGCGGCGTCTAAAGACCAGACAAATGATACAACAATCATCCTGATCGGCCACAATTCCTGTTCATTCGACACTCCCGTATTTCTGAGAACTGTGCTGCGCTATTCGCCACATCTAATCCCTGAAATGAAGGCACTGAACGTCCATTTTGCTGACAGCCTTGCCTTCGTTCGCAAGCTCATCCAAGAGAAATGCGAGGCGCTAAAAACCGAAGACGGGTCATTTGTGAAACCAAACCAAGCTGCTATTTACAGAATTTTATTTAATGAGGACTTCGAAGGCCATGATGCTCTTGAAGATGTTAAAGCGTTGCACAAAATTCTTTTACACTCTCCTCTTGGCGCCTCCCTGTGCGATATTGTAAACAACAGCCAGACAACGACGCTCGAATCAGCAGTAGAACAAATGCTCTATCTTGACCACAGTTATTCTCTCCAACAATCCTTCCAAGGAACCCTCTGCAATTCCCGTAACACTGGCATTATCAAAAATGGATTAGCGAAGAAACTGGCTGACTCTGGCATCGGCTACGAACACCTTCAACACGTGTTTGACAAACATGGCGAACAAGGCCTCCTTGCAATCCTGGCCAATCCAGCAACATCATCAGGAAACTCGTCCACTCGTCGCACTCCTCGTGGCACTACTGATCCAGTTGTCCTTCATCGCATCCTAAGCCATTTCAAAGGAAGATTGCACTAAAGAAGTATTACTGTTGTGACCCCGCTCGAAGAATCGAACCGAGGAAAGAAAGCCAGTTAAATGATGCGCATGCGCAATTCATCGAAAAATTGAGACCGAAAATTTTGTGATTGTCACATCGGAAACACGCCGATTTCTCACGAACCACTCGTTAGAATTTCATTAAACTTGGCAAGAAAATAATTCAGCAAAAATGCAAGCGCCCCGTCGTAAAAAAATTTAAGTTTAACAGAGGAAATTCAAAAGAATCCAAAATTTGTCGTGAAAAAGGTAAACGGAGAATTGTAGAAAATCCGTCTGTTAAAATGTTGTTAAACACCTATAGAGGTCAAGGATTTTTTGGGACTTCACTGCATGCTATTTGTGAAAAAAATCTAACGACTGAATTTTCTATAAACAAACGAAACTATTGTTTTTAGCTACGTTTGTAACCAGCACTGTTACCATGGCAACATCATGTAGCAGGGCCAAAATGCAAAAAATAAAAATATGTGTGACTAAACTTATCACTCTCCAATTTATGGCTCCCAAGTATCAACAGCATGAAAATACCAGCAAATAAGGCTCAGGCATCTGAAAACTGTGTTCGGCCACCTTAATTTAAAATTACTGGAGTAGGATATGCGTCAGTTGAAATAAACGGTGTCATTTGCTTGTCTATTTCATAATGGGAGAACTATAAATTATAATAAATAAAAAGGTCAGTACGTCAAACTCTTGTTCTGTCATTAAGCCACATGGTTGATCGAACTGTGGGCGAATCTCTGGCAGGGCAAGGGCCCTAACTAACTTTGTTAGCAAAACAAGCTTCTGACTGTGGTTTCCATTGCCCGTCTCACATCTTTGATCTTCCAGCAATAGAGAATCGGGTTAAGGGACGAGTTGGAATAAAGAACAGTGGTTACGCATGCCGCAAGGAAATCCAATGTTCTACCCCGCCATCCAGACAGCACTATTATAAAAAATGCGATATAAAATGGAACAAACCAAACAACTAATGCCAACTGCACCCACGCTATGCTAGAAACGCTTTTCTTGTATCGCGCTATGTTGAGTGAAATGCTTCCTCTCGCTCTCTCATGCCGGGCTTGAAATTGAACTTTGGCTTCACGTTGTCCCAGTGTGAGAAAGATCTTCGAGTAAGAGAACAACGACATGCTTAGACAAACCATTCCAATAACAGCGCCTGTGCTGAACACAATATTATGTCTCCAAAAGGAGTAAATGAAGCCAATTGAAATGCTCATTAACCAGAAAAAGCATATAGCTGCAAAAACTCGCCTTAAAGTTACAACTTGTCTGTATCTCAGCCCCAACAGCAGGGCGAGAAGTCTGTCAACACTAAGAGCCGTCAATGTGTAGATGGATACTCCACTAAGAGTGAAACTCGAGGCAAACGTTGCAGTTAAAAGGTAATGTAAAATATTCATGTTTTTCTTTGTCACAGAATTCAAGATCATGCTGACGAATAGCGGTTGGGAAATTACACCGACGCACAGGTCCGTCACTGTCAGGCATTGCAACAACAGTTTTGTTGGTGGATGAATAGAAGACACATTACGAAGAGCAACTAATCAGTGCGTTGCCCAATGTTGCAATGATGGCAAGACAAATGTTTAAAGATGAGAGGAATATAGCTATCCCTGCTGTTAACTCTGGTACCCAGAAGACTTGACCGTCGGTGTCGGCTGCCATCGGTTGGAGTTTTAAGCTCAAAGAGTTCTCATTTGATAGAACGTGTTATGATTTATCGACTGTGCTTTGCGTGATCAGTGCTTCTTCAATTTTGTTCTCATAAATTAAAAATAGATAATGAAAATTCAAATTACCACCTGCTGTAACATTATTTGTGCGTCATTGTAAATTTGACTGACATCGGTGTTATAACGCCCAAGAAACAAAATCAAACTCAGTCGATAACTAAATGGTCAAAACTACGCAAAATTAAGGAATTTCGAGTCTATAGCAAATCATGCCTGACCATCGTTTATTTCAAGGATCATATCCATAATCATTGTACTGCGCTACTTAGATTCAATCACCAATGACAAACCATGCTTGGGTTTTAATGAGTAAACGGCCTTTTTCTATATCATTATCTGATTATTTATTTTATCAGACGCAAAACATATATTTTACAATTTTACGCGTATATAAAGCAAAAGAAGATGGTAACTATGGCGAGGAGACGTAAAGGACTCTTAATGCTTATGACTAGAAATTTAGTTTCGTGTACATATACATGCATGTAAATATCAGTTATAAAATAACTCAGTGATAAAGTTAGTGAACGAAAACTTTATAGAATAATAAACGTTTTACAATTCAAATCTTTTCTTGATGCTCAGAAGCTTAGCCTTTTTAGCTCTTCCTCTCTCTTAAAAACGCATTTAACGTTTTCAATTAAATTTAAATATTTTATTACAGTCCAATATGACTACTGTAATATAGAACAGATAGGGAGATAGATAGATGGACCGATAAATCGTTAAATGAAAACCATATATTGTAGTCAGAACAAATGAATTACATATGGTGGTATAATATAACCACCTACAGATTGTGAAACCTTTAAAAATTCAAAAAGAAAATAAAAACATTTACTGAGATGAAATTAAAAACATCGATTACCACATACTATAAAAGCTCTTAAGAGAGACAACGATTAAATAACTGTGCAGCATATTCATTTTAATGTTGCATGATGAAAGTATTAATCAGCCTGTCCGTGGGACAGTGAGAATATTAAATATCTCTTCTTCCTTAGGCTATGACAGTGAGAGATATCCTTAGTGGATAACAGCTAGAATACCTTCTTCCACTCAAGTGTGGTTTTACGGCATGATTCTAGAATTTCTTTTCTTGCTCCTAAACCATTAAAATTGGTAGCATTAACATAATTTAAAATCACTTGGGTAAGATATGCATCAGTTTAAAATAACCGTATCATTTGTTGGTCTATTTTATAAGGGGAAGAACTATAAATTGTAATAAATATAAAAGTCAGTGCGGAAAACTTTTGTTCTGTCATTTACGCACATGGTTGATCAAACTGTAAACGAATCTCTGGCAAGGCTAAGTGGCCTAACTAACTCTGAGGCAATACAAAGCTTCTGACTGTGATCTTCATTGCCCGTCTCACATCTTTGATCTTCCAGCAATAGAGAATCGGGTTAAGAGACGAGTTGGAATGAGTGCCTGAGCATGCTACAATGAAATCCACCGTCATACTACGCCATCCAGACACCAGTATTATTACAACGGAGATATAAAATGGCACATACCAAACAACTAATGCCAACTGCACCCATGCTGTACTAGAAACGCTTTTCTTTTATCGTGCTATGTTGGGTGGTATCCCTCCTCTCGATCGCTCATGCCGGGCTTGATTTTGAACTTGGCCTTGACGTCGTCGCAGTGTGAGAAAGATCTTCAAGTAAGAGAGTAACGAGATGCATAGAGAAAGTATTCCAATAACTGCGCCTGTGGTGTAGACAGCAAGATGTCTCCAAAAGGAGTAAATCAAACCACATGGAATGCTCATTAACCAGAAAAAACATACAGCTGCAAAAACACGCCTTAAAGTTACAACTTGTCTGTATCTCAGACCCAACAGCAGGGCGAGAAGTCTGTCAACACTAAGAGCCATCAATGTGTAGATGGATACGCCACTCAGAGTAATACCAGTGGCAACCATTGCACGTAAAAGGTAGAATAAAATATTCATGTTTATCTTTGTCACAGAATTCAGGATCATGCTGACAAAAAGCGGTTGTGAAATTAGACCGACGCACAGATCCGTCACTGCAAGGCATCGCAACAACAGTTTTGTTGGTGGATGAACAGAAGACACATTACGAAGAGCAACTAGAATCAGTGCATTTCCCAGTGTTGCAGTGATGGAAAGAAAAATGTTTAAAGATGAGAGGAATATAGCTATCCCTGCATTTAACTCTATCACCCAGTAGTCTTGACCGTCGGTGCCGGTTGCCATCGTTTGGAGTTTTAAACCGAAAAGTTCTCCGTTGATAGGACTTGGTATAGTTGATCGGCTGCGCTTTGCGTGATCAGTCCTTCTTCAATTTTGTCCTCGTAAATTGATTTTAGGGAAAAGACAATAATGAATATTCAAATTATCACCTGCTGTAGCTCTATTGCTGGTGTTAGGCGTTACGTGCATGCGCTTCATAACGGGGTGATATCGAGAAATTATTCCAGGGTACGATTTACAGAAAAATCACACACACAAACACAGCTCTTTTTAAACAATTAATTTTAATTTTTGTAATTCCCCAAACTAAATGCGTCATGAGTTGTTCCTTTACGTAAATCCGTAAACGTATTGTACGATTTACGTTCTGTGTACATATACAAACATGTAACTATCACTTCTAACACACTCTAATAGTCTTGCGAAACGCGTAGAACGATAAAAATTTTAACAATTGAAGTTCGTTCGGTGCTGCTCACTAGTTTAGCCTTTTTTGAAAACACATAACGTTCTGAATTAAATTTACACATTAGTCTGATATGACGAATAAACAATAGATAGATCGATAAATCGTTAATCAAAAACCATAAATACTTTTTTTTTTAAGAACCTTTTTATAAGAACGTTAAGGCTGATTAACTAAACTTTAAGAATATACTAAAACATTACCCAGGATGAGAGTCAGCGAAGAAAATTTTTATTACGATCAAAGGTTTTTAAAATACGCAGTATAAATACTGATAAAATAATACATGTCAAAAAATTCAGTCCATATTGTCCAATTGATCCAAATGATAGGTGTCTTGCTCACGTCTACGTGTTAAGGACATCTTAAGAACTTTTCAAGCTCAAATTTCCCTAAAATAATGTAATAATAAGCCTCATCCCCAAAATTAGACATTGATTTTAAAAAAAAAAGTTAATTGCAGTCAGAACGACCGAATTACGTATGGGGTTAAAATATAAATACAGCTAATGAAAATTTAAAAAAAAAAACACTGACAGGTAAAATTAAAACATCGTGCATGATGAATGGGTTCATCGGCCCGTCATTGCGACAAGGCGGAACATTAAATATCTCTTCTTCCTTAGGCTATGAGTGTAAGTGATTGCCTTAGCGGCTAACAGCTATAATACCTTATTGGTCTAATTTGTGGCTTTCACGACATGATTCTAGAATTGCTTTCTTATTGATTTAAACTGGTAGCATTAACTTACTTTAAAATTACTATGGGAAGAAATTCGTTAGTTGAAAAAATAGGTATAATTTATTGTTCTATTTTATAAATGGAGACTTGTAAATTATTATCAATATAAAGGTCAGTGTGTCAAACGTTTGTTCTGGCACTTATCCACATGGCTGAGAAAAACGTGTGGAAAGTTGTGACAGGCCAAGTGTCCTAACTAACTTTGTTAGCAAAACAAGCTTCTGACTGTGGTCTTCATTGCTCGTCTCACATCTTTGATCTTCCAGCAGTACAGAATCGGGTTAAGGGACGAGTTGGAATAAATAAGAGTTGTTACGCATGCCCCAACGAAATCCCATGTTCGACCACGCCATCCAGAAAGCAGTATTATAGCACATGCGATATAAAATGGAACAAACCAAACAACCAATGCCAACTGCACCCACGCTATGCTAGAAACGCTTTTCTTGTATCGTGCTTTGTTGAGTGAAATGCTTCCTGTCCCTCGCTCATGCCTGGTTTGAAAGTGAACTTGGGCTTGACGTTGTCGCAGTGTGAGAAAGATCTTCGAGTAAGAGAACAACGAGATGCATAGAGAAAGTATTCCAATAACTGTGCCTGTGGTGAAGACAACAAGATGTCTCCAAAAAGAGTAACTGAAGCCAAATAAAATGCTCATTAACCAGGTAAAACATATAGCTGCAAAAACTCGCCTTAAAGTTACAACTTGTCTGTATCTCAGCCCCAACAGCAGGGCGAGAAGTCTGTCAACACTAAGAGCCGTCAATGTGTAGATGGATACTGCACTCAGAGTAAAACTCAAGGCAAACGTTGCGTTGAAAAGGTAATGTAAAATATTCATGTTTTTCTTTGTCACAGAATTCAGGATCATGCTGACATAAAGCGGTTGTGTAAGTAGACCGACGCACAGATCCGTCACTGCAAGGCATCGCAACAACAGTTTTGTTGGTGGATGAACAGAAGACACATTACGAAGAGCAACTAGAATGAGTGCGTTGCCCAGTGTTGCAGTAATGGAAAGAAAAATGTTTAAAGATGAGAGTAATATAGCTTTCCCTGCAGTTAACTCTATTACCCAATAGTCTTGACCGTCGGTACCGGTTGCCATCCTGTGGAGTTTTAAACCCAAAAGTTCTCCGTTGATAGGACTTGGTATATTTGATCGGCTGCGCTTTGCGTGATCAGTGCTTCTTCAATTTTGTCTTCGTAAATTGATTTTAGGGAAAAGACAATAATGAATATTTAAATTATCACCTGCTGTAGCTCTATTGCTGGTGTTGTGCTTCATCGAAATAAAAATGGAACGAAAAAAAAAATTCGATAGTTAAATAGTCAAAACTATGAAAACATTAAGGCAGTATGATGCCTATTCGTCTCTTATTCCAAGGGTCACACCCAAAATCACTGTACCTGTTTACTTTGTGAAAAATAAATACATTAAATCACCAATGATAAATAAACCATGCTTGGGTTTTAATGAGTAAATGGTCTTTTTCTATATCATTATTTATTATTTATTTTGTCACACGGCAGACCTACATGTTACAATTTTACGCCTATACAACGCAAAAGAACGGATTGTAACTGTGGCGAGGAGACGTTAAGGACACTTAGTGCTTATGACTATAAGCTAACACACGGTACACCAACATGGCGACGATGGCGCTACGTGCATACCCTCCATAACTGGGTAATATGGAGAAATTATACTAGTGTACGATTTTGATATACATATAAAAAGAAAGAAACAAAACAAAGAAAACACAAACACTCCCACATGACTCTTTAACAAGTACTTTTTAATTTTGGGAAATCCCCAAAATTGATGCATACTTTCATAAACAAAGGCACGTCAGTTTTTACATTTACGTAATTATAAATCCGTAATCGAGTTGTACGATTTACGTTCTGTGTCCATATACAAGCATGTAACTATCCCTTGTAAACCGGGCTTGTAAAACACTCCGTGAGAAAGTAAGCAAAAGTCTAACGAAACTCGTAAAGTAAGAAAAGTTTTACAATCCAGGTTGGTTCGGTTCTGCTCATATCACTAATTTAGCCCTTTTAAAAGCAAATTTAACGTTCTGAATTAAATTTACATATTAGTCATTTATTACTAATAAAGAATCGATGGATAGTAGATCAATGAACCGTTAATTGTAAGCCGTATATTGGAAGCAGAACGACTGAATCACATATGGTGGTATAATTACAGGTGATGAAACTTAAAAAAGATGGAGAGATGAAATTACTGTGAATGATGAACCAGTTCATAAGCCTGTCACTATGACAAGGTAGAATAATAAATTTCTCTTGTTGCTTAGGCAATGAGTGTAAGAGATGGCATTAATAATAAATATACAGGGCAGTCCGTTAAACTTTTGTTCGGTCACTTAGCCACATGATTTATCATATGTCGGCAAATTTGTGGTAGGCTAAGTGTTCAATTCTAAGTAAACTTTAGTCTAACTTTGCAAGCAAAACAAGCTCCTGACTGTAACCTTCATTGCCCGTCTCACATCTTTGATTTTCCAGCAATACAGAATCGGGTTAAGGGACGAGTTGGAATAAAAAAGAGTGGTTGCACATGCCCCAACGAAATCCAATGTTATACCACGCCATCCAGACAACTGTATTACTACAACCGAGACATAAAATGGCGCATACCAAACAACCAATGCTAACTGCACCCACGCAAGTTGAACTTGGGTTTGACGTTGTCGCAGTGTGAGGAAGATCTTTGTGTAACAGAAGATTGAGACGCATAAAGAAAGTATTCCAATAACTGCGCCTGTGATGTAGACAAACAGGTGGCTCCAAAATGAATAAATAAAACCACATGCAATACCCATCAACCAGAAACAGCATATGGCTGCAAAAACTCGCCTTAAAGTTACAACTTGTCTGTACCTTAGCCCCAACAGCAGGGCGAAAAGTCTGTCAACACTAGGAGCCATCAGTGTGCAGACGGATACTACACTTAGAGTAAAACTTGAAACGGACATTACACTGGAAAGTAAAATATTCAAGGTAATCTTTGTCACAGAATTCAGGATAATGCTGACAAAAAGTGGTTGTGAAATTAGACCGACGCACAGATCCGTCACTGCCAAGCATCGCAACAACACTTTTGTTGGTGGATGAACAGAAGACACATTACGAAGAGCAACTAGAATCAGTGCATTGCCCAGGGTTGCAGTGATGGAAAGAAAAATGTTTAAAGATGAGAGGAATATAGCTATCCCTGCTGTTAATTCTGGCACCCAGTAGTCTTGACCGTCGGTGCCGGTTGCCATCGTTTGGAGTTAAGCTCAAAAAGTTCTCAGTTGATAGAACGCGTAATATGATTCATCCGCTGCGCTTTTCGTGATGAGGGCTTCTTCGTTTTTGTTCTCATAAATTATTTAAAAGGAAAGACAGAAATGAATATTCAAATTATCACCTGCTGGAGCAGTGTTGTCATTGTAAAATGTGAGTTTGCTGTTAGAAGGCCTAAGAAAAAAATCAAACTGAGTCATAGCTATAATATTGAAAACGAAGAAAAATGAAGGAATTGGAGTATAACGATGGCTAATCCTCTTATTATTCCACTATTTTTTTTTATTTCACCAAATAAGGTCAAGAGAAAGCGCAAAATTTAAGACCACAATACATTGTAGTGTCCTGGTTTGACCGGTTTACCATAGAGGAAATACGAACCAATCAAATTTTAAAAAGCCATTTCAGTCGCTTTCTCTGTTGTTTACGTCATTCGCACACGCCGTATACTGATGGACAGAGCCGGGTGTATTTTAACACTCTTACCAGATGAGTGAAGCCAAAATAACAAAATCTTTTTGGTAGTGGAATAATAAATCTCCTATGCAATGGTTTTACATATAATACGTGCAGACATTTTGCTCATTGCTTGTATTTTTCCTCGCCTCGTCGGGACTCGAAAAAATACTACACAACTCGCAAAATCTCCGCGCGTATTATAGGAAAAACCATCGAAAAAGTTATATATATATATATTTATTTTACAATACCGAGATAATATAATTATCAATTCAATTAAGTATCGTGAATATGAGACGTGCCAAGAAATCATATATATCATTGATTTAATTTTTTGAATTTCTCGAACTTTATTATGCAAGAAATCGCTTTTTGTGACTCAAGGTTTTTGCGACCTTTGAGTTTCCAAACGAAATGTCCAACATTCTGCCTTCACATGCATGCAGCGGACGAGGTATCAATAAATCATTTGTAATTAAGACGACTCGCAGAAATAATGTTTTCCCTAAATGTCGAGTTTCCAATGACTAAGACCAATTTCTTCTATGTACAACAAAATCTTAGTGAGTGCGACGCACCTTACCGTGGCCACCCAACAAACTTTCTTTACAAGTTAGCCAATCAGGATATCTTCCTCCTTGTTCATAAAATACAAAACATGTTTTTTTTACTAATTTGTTGTTGCGTCACTTGCCTGTTGAACTTTGCAAGGAGGGGTGACCGTTAATCAAATTCGCGTATCCTGATTAGCTAACTAGTACACGTAACACAAGTTTTTTGGGTGGCTACGTCGCATTGTAATGGCATTGTTTTTTAGGTGGCGCGTCGCATTGTAATGGAGCATGCCATATGGACCAATTGTGTGGCAGCCATGTTGGTTTACCATAAGCTAATGGGAAACTTTCATGACGGTACACCACCATGGCGACGTCACCTGCATACGCTCCATAACGGGGGAATATCGAGAAATTACTCTCTTAAACAATTAATTAATTTTAGTTAAATACTGATGCTTGAGTCAACACTTTTAAAACCGAACTATCCTATTGATTGATTCTTCTCATTGCTTGGCTTCTGTATTTCAGCACACATTTCCGTGTTTTTGAAGTTGCAGTCCTCGGTATTACAGATCAGCTAGCATTACTTGATTGTCTTTCCAGTCGCGGAGCAGGTCATGGTTTGTGTTCTTGTAAATGAATACTGATTGCACATCCTGTTCTTTTTAAGAAGAAGTAGCTGTGGTTATAAAAACTCGGGATCGATATAGAACTATGGCAACAAGGACGACGGTGGGAAACTGTACAGGAACCGCATTGTAGGCAATTCCTTAAAAATCAAAATAGTCAAATGCCTTTTTTTTTCTTTCAGCAAAATAGCACAATTTGTCAAAGGCCACCACCTTGGCTTGTATAGAGACGAAGGCAATTTTAAGACGACGTTAAAAATTCTTGCCTTCTCTGTACCCAAAAATTGGGTAATCGTCCCTTGTAAAAAACGTAAACATATAGGACTCGTAAACAAAAGCTAATCAATTTTGTCTGCAGAAAATGGCTTGAGGAATTTTCTTCACTTCTCCGAACACACAGAACTGCCATGGGCACGAACATGGCCGAAGCTTTAGCCAATATCTATATGTCATCAATAGAAAAGGAGATCTCAGTTGCAGTGCCTTAAAAAAACACTAACGTGGAAAAGGTTCATGATGTGTTTTCCTTGTGGGACGGAAACAAAGAAGAAATAAAACATTTCATTGACCACGCAGATGCTTACCATCCAACTATAAAGTTTATCGCTGAAGTCTCACAATTAGGAACAACATATTCTTGGACACAACAGTCTATAACGAAGAGAGATTCGAGAAAAGATTCTCGTCGTACGCACACATTACAAACATACTGAAACATTTCAGTACACAAACTACAACAGTTGCCACCTAGCGGGCGTTAAAAAAGGCTTCGAGAAAGGAGAAGCTCTTGGGATTCTAAGGAAAAACTCTTCTAGAGTTACTTTTCGGGGGAACATTAAAGACTTTAGAACGCCCCTGATCTCGTGAGGTTATCCTGATAGTCTAGTGGGCAAAATCTTCTCAGAAGTTCACTTCGCAGATAGAAAGCTCTATCACAAAAACAGAAAACGCACAAGAAAATATTCTACCCTTTCTGACACAATTTCAGCCATCACTAGCATGTTTGAAAACATTCTAATGCACAAATGGTATTTAGTATTTAATACAAAACCAACCAGTACTCAGAGAGATATATAAACAACCTCCCTTGATCTCTTATAGAAAAGGAAAATCACTCAAAGTAATGCTTGTTAAAGCAAAACTATAAAGTCTCTTATCAACACAATGGACAAACAGCGTAAGTCCCGCAGTACTGTCAACCCCATTTTATCATATACGGTACACAATTTCGTACATTAAAAGCAGGAACTGCTATCTGAAGTAAAACTATGAAATCCGGAATCCAGTCATTATAACCCGGTGTCCGCGGTGCGGAATCCGGAATCCAAGTCGCTCTTGTCTCCTTTAAAATGGGGCGAATTTAGTTTCTTTCTCGTCCAGTTCAGCTATGAACCTATTGTGATAGGAACTGGATGATTTAATAGAGTTTTTAGAAAACAAAGAAAGCTGTGATATTTTTAATATCGACATAGAAGGTCTTTGATTGCTTAAAGAGTTGACACAGAAAACAAAAAGTGTTCTTCTTCTTCTTCTCCTTTTTTTTTTTTTTTTTTTTATTATTAGGTCATCTCATGCGGCATTGAAATCCGAACAGCCTTATCCTATTTACTGTAAGTGACCTTTTCTTTCTTCTTTCTACTATAATTTATTGCCAAACTGTTATTTGATTCAAGAAATTCTGTGCAGAATTCCCAAACTAGCAATGATGTAAGAAGAGAGGTTATATGATAGTTTTATTGCACTACTGCGAGGAGTTAACTGAGGAATATTACATGGCGTGTAGTTTGTGACTCTCTTCTTTAGGGTTTAAATAAAAACTTATATTCTACTTCGTGAAGCTCCACCAAATACATACACCATGTCTCTTAAGTCCTACTGTTTAAATGAGTTCGATAGCAATGCCGTTGCCCTTTTTGTAAGCTCTAACAGAGCATAATAACTGATAGGACAACGAAGAGCTACAAGATGCTCCTGTACGCGCGTTCAGTAAACCATCTTTCATAGAGGATATTGTTCTTCCTCTTCGTTTGATACCAACGACAAAGAAGTCATCTATCATTGAAGTCACCAAGAAGAGCTATTGAAAAAGGTCGCACTTCAAAAGAAACTTGAGCCAACTGAAACTTGACTTCTTAGTGTATGCAATGTCTCTTCTTTGAACAAATTTCACTGGTTTAACTGATCCTTAACATATATATAAGTTCCAATTACAATTATATACAAGTTCCAATTTTCGGCGATTTTAATGTAAAAGTTATAGCAGTGTCGTGACACATCGGTGGGCCCAACACTCGAGAAAGCACCTTCCTTTCTCAGCAATACAGATCTGATTACAGACCTGTACAGAAGGGTGGCACTTTAGATGACATCCCCAGCCAAAGCACTTCTGTGTGCACGTATCTGCATCACACTCCATCAAGCCGCAATCTTCCCCATTGCAAACCTGCTCACACTCCCTTGCATTGCAGGATGCCGTGTAACACTTCCTACCGGAGCAATCCTGGTGGCAAATGTCAGAACCCGTGCAACTCAAATGACAGAAACCATCGCTGCAAGTCTGGTTGGATATTTGTAGAGGATTGGAAGGCCTGTTTTCCAGTGCACAACCCACTTTCGATTGACACGTTTGAACGCAAGTCTCATCCTCAATGTTGTCGCAAGATGATTTTCTTGTTATACCAGGGGGCTGGTAAACAGAGTGACTACATTGTCCGCCAAAACATCTAGGATTGCAGTTCTCTCCTTCACACGATGTCAAACAACCTCCTCCGGTACACGTCTGGTAACAGAGTTTTGAACTGGATGATAAACAGCCCATTTTGCAGTTACTCCCTCTGCAAATCTGAGTGCAAATCCTTGAGTAGCATTCCATGTGGCATCCTCCAGCGATGCATTCTTGAATGCAAATGTCCGACGTGCAAGTGATCAGCTGGCATTGTCGTCCGACGCAAACCTGGCTGCACTTTTCTCCTGCATTGCATCTAAGGTTGCAGTTACCTCCATAACATGCCTGACTCTGCATTGAATAATTTTTAACACTCTCGACTTCACAATCCCCATTAATGCAGTGTTGATAGCAAATGTTTTGCCTGTGAGCTATTGCCTGATTGCAAGTTGATACGACAGTCAAAGCGGTTGTATTTTCAGGTTTAGCACTGTAAATGCATTTGCTTCTCCGACATGTACGTGCGCATTCTCCACCCTCACAGAGCATCGTGCATCGTCCCATTTCGCATGTTTGCTGGCAATATTGCACTCCTGGTGGACAATGCATTTTGCAGTTTCCTCGGGTGCATTTCTGAATACAACGTTTGGCATTTTCAGGACTCTTCATTTCACATCCACCAACGTTGCACGTCTGGGTGCATTCCTCAGAAGTGCACATCATGTTACAACGCCCACGAATACAATATTGGTTACAACTCTTAGCATTGCATTTAAGAGACTTGCATAGGCTTCCATAGCATTGTTGTTTGCATGCATTTGGTGAGGAGCAGGTAAGATTGCAGTTTCCCGCATTACAGATTTGCTGGCAATTCTTGAATATATTTCCAGTCACGGAGCAGGTCATGCTCTGCCTTCTTGTGAGTGAATACTGGTAGCAAGTCCTGTTCTGTCTCAAGAAGCAGTGTCTCTCATCAATGACGGCTGTAGTTTGATTCAAAATGGCGACGAGAACAATTATGAGAAGCTGCACACACACTAACCCCATTGTGAACAATTCCTGAAAATGAAAATAATCAAATATATGTTTAATTAATCGCTGTATTTTTTATTTTATCTTTTCTACCAATGTCTTTAGCTTTCGATCATTTGTCTAAGGGTCACCTTGGTCTGTATAATCGCCGGAGGAGACATTTTTAAAGAAGTTTTAATCAGCTTTAGGTCTCAGAGATAGTTTCCTTCCGTGCCGATTCTCAAATTTCAATTATTTATTTATCGCTTGAAGAAAATTAAGAGGAATAATCTAATTATCTGATTATTTAAACATACTTCAAAATGATCCCATTCAAAAGAAGACGGTATGTATGCATGTAGTTAAGAAAACAGTCGGTCAACTATAGACCGAAGGCCAATCTTGGACTGAAGAAGTTTCGTTTTCAAAACGTGCTGGACCACGCAATATAAATGTCAAAATGCCAATGTGGACAGAAAACATTTGAGTTGCTTTTTTACTTTACAAAGTTTCTCGATTAGTATGAACAGTTGCAAGTTGCAAGCCTGTCTAAGAAGCGGCCTTCTCTCGGTGAGCGAAACCGTTCATGCGATATAAAGGCGCTCATGCGCATGTACAAGAGTTAAAAATTTCTGCGCGAAAATGCTGACGTGTATAGGTAGGAAAACCATTTCCAGCAATCAATAGGCACTTTTGTAGAAGCTCCCTTTTATACAAGGAGCCTTTTCTAGAAAAGATTAACCCAACAGAAGGAACAATTTCATGGTAAACAAATCGGAACCGCCTGCGCAAAGTCGAATTGAATTGCTAATTTTACTTTTCAAATTATCTTTCATAGCTAGTACATAACTTCAAATGCAAATGTGTAGTTTTCCTTTACTCAAAATGTGCCAGCAGAGTAAAAATAAGCGTCTTTCGGTGAAGGAAAGTCAAGGTTTATGAGCTCTCGTTTATATTTCCCCTCGATATAAAAGGTCAAAGGTCGCTCTTAATTGCTGAAGTGACATGTCTTGAAAACGCTCTGAGAACTCGCTGTTTAATTTACCCCAATTTTTTATTCGATCAATGTTTAGTTGAAATGATTATGTTTTCCCGGAGTGTAGTTTCGTGGGGCAAAGCGATGTACCAAAATGCTTTTTTTGTCCTTGAATTTAGCCAAAATTAGGTTGTTATAATCACCGGTAAAAAGGCGCAACTTAAAAAAATTGGTCAAAAATTCATGTTTACGTTTTATTTAACTTTAACGCCGCTAGTCATCTAAGAAAATAAAATTGTTCCTTCTGTTGGGTTAATCTTTTCTAGAAAAGGCTCCTTGTATAAAAGGGAGCTTCTACAAAAGTGCCTACTTTGGCGTGATTTTAGCCCGCCTCCATGGGTAAAATCTTAAAAAAATTCCCCCAAAATAAATAAAGCTCTAAACAAAACGAAACTTATATTTTTAGAAGTAGTTCACTAAGCCCTTTATTCTGGCAAAGTTTGGGGAAATCGGTTTTTTTCTATTTTGTATACGCTTAGTCGGTCCTTACAGCAAACCGTTCTTAATATCTCTTCTTCCTTAGGCTATGACAATGAGAGATATCCTTAGTGGATAACAGCTTTAATACCTTATTCCACTCAAGTGTGGTTTTACGGCATAATTCTTGAATTTCTTTTCTTGCTCCTAGACCATTAAAATTGGTAGCACTGACATTATTAAAAATCACTTGTGTAAGATCTGCGTCAGTTAAAAAAAAAAAAACGTATCATTTGTTGGTCTATTTTATAATTCAAATATTTTCTTGATGCTCAGAAGCTTAGCCTTTTTAGCTCTTTCTCTCTCTTAAAAACGCATTTAACGTTTTCAATTAAATTTAAATATTATATTACAATCCAATATGACTACTGTAATATAGAACAGATAGGGAGATAGATAGATGGACCGCTAAATCTTTAAATGAACACCATATATCGTAGTGGGTACAAATAAATGACATATCGTGGTATAATATAACTACCTACAGATTATGAACCTTTAAAAAATGCAAAAAGAAAATAAAAACATTTAGAGATGAAATTAAAATCATCGATTATTATATACTATAAACGCTCTTAAGAGAGCCAGCGATTAAATAACTGTATAGCATATTCATTTAAATGTTGGACGATGAAAGTATTAATCAGCCTGTCCGTGGGACAGTAAGAATATTAAATATCTCTTCTTCCTTTGGCTATGACAGTGAGAGATATCCTTAGTGGATAACAGCTTTAATACCTTATTCCACTAAAGTGTGGTTTTACGGCATAATTCTAGAATTTCTTTTCTTGCTCCTAAACCATTAAAATTGGTAGCACTGACATAATTTAAAATCACTTGGGTAAGATATGCGTCAGTTAAAAAAAAACGTATCATTTGATAGTCTATTTTATAAGGGGAAGAACTCTAAATTGTAATAAATATAAAAGTCAGTGCGGAAAACTTTTGTTCTGTCATTTACGCACATGGTTGATCAAACTGTAAACGAATCTCTGGCAAGGCTAAGTGGCCTAACTAACTCTGAAGCAATACAAAGCTTCTGACTGTGATCTTCATTGCCCGTCTCACATCTTTGATCTTCCAACAATAGAGAATCGGGTTAAGAGACGAGTTGGAATAAAGAAGAGTGCCTGAGCATGCCACAATGAAATCCACCCTCATACTACGCCATCCAGACACCAGTATTATTACAACGGAGATATAAAATGGCACATACCAAACAACTAATGCCAACTGCAACCATGCAATACTAAAAACGCTTTTCTTGTATCGTGCTATGTTGGGTGGTATCCCTCCTCTCGCTCGCTCATGCCGGGCTTGATTTTGAACTTGGCCTTGACGTTGTTGCAGTGTGAGAAAGATCTTCAAGTAAGAGAGTAACGAGATACATAGAGAAAGTATTCCAATAACTGCGCCTGTGGTGTAGACAACAAGATTTCTCCAAAAGGAGTAAATGAAACCACATGAAATGCTCATTAACCAGAAAAAACATATAGCTGCAAAAACACGCCTTAAAGTTACAACTTGTCTGTATCTCAGACCCAAAAGCAGGGCGAGAAGTCTGTCCACACTAAGAGCCATCAATGTGTAGATGGATACTCCATTTAGAGTAATACCAGAAGCAACCATTACACGTAAAAGGTAGAATCAAATATTCATGTTTATCTTTGTCACAGAATTCAGGATCATGCTGACAAAAAGCGGTTGTGAAATTAGACCAAGGCACAGATCCGTCAATGCCAGGCATCGCAACAACAGTTTTGTTGGTGGATAAACAGAAGACACATTACGGAGAGCAACTAGAATCAGTGCATTGCCAAGGGTTGCAGTGATGGAAAGAAAAATGTTTAAAGATGAGAGGAATATAGCTATCCCTGCTTTTAACTCTGGCACCCAGTAGTCTTGACCGTCGGTACTGGTTGCCATCGTTTGGAGTTTTTTTAAACCGAAAAGTTCTCCGTTGGTAGGAATTGATAGTTCATCGGCTGCGCTTTGCGTGATAAGTGCTTTTTCAATTTTGTCCTCGTAAATTGATTTTAGGGAAAAGTCAATCATAAATATGCAAATTATCACCTGCTGTAGCTTTATTGCTGGTGTTGGGCGTCACGTGCATGCGCTCCATAACGGGGTGATATCGAGAAATTATTCCAGTGTACGATTTACAGAAAAAAGCACACACACAAACGCATTTCTTTTTAAACAATTAAGAGTGATTGTCAGTAAAAATCAAAGAAATCGTGGCCACGGTCAAAAAATCGATTTCGCTCATACTTTGTCAGTTTGAAGGCCTAGGTAAGTAACTGAAGGATATGGGGTTAGTTTTTTGAAATATTCCATTTAACGGCAGAAAACCACGAAAAACGGTCACCCTACCGGAAGCTCGGATTTCACCTAGCGGAAACTCGAAATTTTATACTTTTCAGCTTCTCGCTACACAGACGTTTACATAGCTGTGAATCTTTCTTAAGTATAATTGAATACATTGATTCTTCTTTAGTCAAACCATGGCAATAATTTTTATCTATACTCATTTGTCAGCGAACTGAGACCCGATTAAGAAGACACACTTTTCTCATTTACGCGAAGGTGTAAAATAATCCAAACTCAGCGGCGAAAAAAGCTGGCCGGTAGTTCTTCAAATCCTCTGATATTATAACCAAAGATAGTTCAATCATTGATTTTTAGGTCTACGTTTTTAAATCTTTAGGATCTAGTAGCACTTTTGCATGAACGCCGATCAAAATTCGATAAAATTCCAATTGAGCGCCTTTGAAATCTACAACTCTACATAACAAAGCACTATTGAATAAATTAACTCCTCGGCCAAAGTTTGTACATAAACATGAGGGTTTTATCTTTATCTGTGAAACATTGCATCTAAAACCAGAGTTTGTTGTCGCGGAAGTTCATAGAACAGCGATGTCTTGTTCGTTCTTGAATATTGTTGGTGGGATTTGCGGCGCAGACGAACGCACGAGTTCTTCAACTTCCGTCACGCCACTCACGCGGTGTAACAGGGATGTAAAAAATCACAAAAAGTCGTTCAAATTTTCCGGAATTGAAACGGAAGTAGAATTAATTTTGGCGAGATGTGGATGTTTTCAGAAGCCGGCGAATTTATCGGAAATGACTGTCTGTCCGGCTCATCGTGCCAAGTTAGGTATAGGTTGGCGAAGGACGGGTAATCTTTGCGCCATCCCAGAAGTTGTTTCTGGTCACTGCATGCAAGGAGCTGAGGAAGGCACCCGCACTGGAAAAAGGAATAAATTTATTCCAATCCATGAAGATATTTGAACTTTCAAAACAGCTCGTCCCTGTGAGCTCAGGTAAGCAACCAACTACTTGATGTTCTACAAAACAGAAACTGTCTCCAATGAATTATTTTTAGTCTAAAAAAAGAGCAAGGCTTATTTCACGGTCAGGGAAGTATATTTTCCAATATTTCGAAAGGCACGGCCTTTCTTCTTCAGGGTATGTTTGAGAGAAACACACCCTCAAACATACCCTGAAGAAGAAAGGCTGTGCCTTTCGAAATATTGGAAAATATACTTCCCTGACCGTGAAATCAGCCTTGCTCTTTTTTTCTCCTCTCATTTTTTTTTTATGGATTGCGCGACCTGGAATTCGGTTAGTAGGGGTTAATTTACTTTTTTTAAAATATTTCAATTTCGTCTCGCAAAAAAGCCCCATGGGCTCCTGCCTTATTGTTTATATCTTTCTCAAGAGGTTTCTTGCGAGACGAAATTGAAATATTTTAAACAAAGTAAATTAACCCCTACTAACCGAATTCCAGGTCCGTACTGTAAGTTACGGACCGTGAAACGAGGTTACTAAGATATATTTATTATGTGTCTGAGCTCAATCAGGCGCGCGGGAATGGAAACTAGTTAAAGTTTAGCGGGCCGCGCGTACGAACTGAGAGATAAAAAAATAATAATAAAAATAATGAGAGGCATGAAATAAAGGTTGTTATAAAAATATTGGATTGGATAACTGAATGAAGAGATGAGTAATGAAATGACCCTCACCACCCCTACTTATTTCTCTCCGTCGTTTAAACAAATGATTCTTTCATATAATCTTAAGTTATCAGAATGAATAGAGTAAAAATAGTGATAAACTGTGTTTGCAAGGACCACCGTGACAAAATAAAAGTATCGGATCCTGTAGTGAAGGATCTAATCAGCCAAAAAATTTTAAAGTAAATAATCTAAAAAAAAAGAGCAAGGCTGATGTCACGGTCAGGGAAGTATATTTTCCAATATTTCGAGAGGCACAGCCTTTCTTCTTCAGGGTATGTTTGAGGGTATGTTTGTCTCAAACATACCCTGAAGAAGAAAGGCCGTGCCTTTCGAAATATTGGAAAATATACTTCCCTGACCGTGAAATAAGCCTTGCTCTTTTTTTAGACTAAAAATAATTCATTGGAGACAGTCTCTGTTTGGTAGAACACCAAGTAGTTGGTTGCTTATCTGAGCCCACAGGGACGAGCTGTTTTGAAAGTTCAAATATCTTCATGGATTGGAATAAATTTATTCCTTTTTCCAGTGCGGGTGCCTTCCTCAGCTCCTTGCATGAAGTGACCAGAAACAACTTCTGGGATGGCGCAAAGATTACCCGTCCTTCGCCAACCTATACCTAACTTGGCACGATGAGCCGGACAGATAGTCATTTCCGATAAATTCGCCGGCTTCTGAAAACATCCACATCTCGCCAAAATTAATTCTACCTCCGTTTCAATTCCGGAAAATTTGAACGACTTTTTGTGATTTTTTACATCCCTGTTACAGCGCATGAGTGGCGTGACGGAAGTTGAAGAACTTGTGTGTTCGTCTGCGCCGCAAATCCCACCAACAATATTCAAGAACGAACAAGACATCGCTGTTCTATGAACTTCCCCGACAATAAACTCTGGTTTTAGATGCAATGTTTCACAGATAAAGATAATTCGATTTATTTATTTAGAGAACGATGCAATTTTCGTGAGAACAGGTACTTCTGATTGGCTATCGACGGCATAAAGCTTCTCATTCTTAATAAAATCAATTCTTATCGATTGAGTTTGAATTGATGTTTTCTTTTATTTTTATTTCAGCAAGTTAACTGGGGAACCTGGCACATCGTTGAGTAAGATTTTTAAAAAAAGACTTATTTAAATCAACAGATGTAAATATCTGTTTGTTACTGTACTAATTGTAGCTAAGTCGCTCGGGCGTGACACAGATTAGGGAGCGAGCCTGTGAGACTTAATTTCAGGTCGTGGTAGTTTCGGTGTTTCATAGTTTGTTTTACCTGTGTAGACAATATTTAACATCAATAAACAAACCGCTAAAAACGTAAAACCCTCATGTTTATGTACAAACTTTGGCCGAGGAGTTAATTTATTCAATAGTGCTTTGTTATGTAGAGTTGTAGATTTCAAAGGCGCTCAATTGGAATTTTATCGAATTTTGATCGGCGTTCATGCAAAAGTGCTACTAGATCCTAAAGATTTAAAAACGTAGACCTAAAAATCAATGACTGAACTATCTTTGGTTATAATATCAGAGGATTTGAAGAACTACCGGTCAGCTTTTTTCGCCGCTGAGTTTGGATTATTTTACACCTTCGCGTAAATGAGAAAAGTGTGTCTTCTTAATCGGGTCTCAGTTCGCCGACAAATGAGTATAGATAAAAATTATTGCCATGGTTTGACTAAGGAAGAATCAATGTATTCAATTATACTTAAGAAAGATTCACAGCTATGTAAACGTCTGTGTAGCGAGAAGCTGAAAAGTATAAAATTTCGAGTTTCCGCTAGGTGAAATCCGAGCTTCCGGTAGGGTGACCGTCTTTCGTGGTTTTCTGCCGTTAAATGGAATATTTCAAAAAACTAACCCCATATCCTTCAGTTACTTACCTAGGCCTTCAAACTGACAAAGTATGAGCGAAATCGATTTTTTGACCGTGGCCACGTTTTTTGAATTTTCCTCGATTTTTACTGACATTTACTCTTAATTTTAATTTTAGTAAATCCCCAAAATAAATGCGTCATGAGTTGTTCCTTTACGTAAATCCGTAAACGTATTGTACGATTTATGTTCTGTGTACACATAAAAACATGTAACTATCACTTCTAAAACACTCAGATAGTCTTACGAAACGCGTAGAACGATAAAAATTTTAACAATTTAAGTTCGTTCGGTGCTGCTCACTAGTTTAGCCTTTTTTTAAAAAAAAAAAATAACGTTCTGAATTAAATTTATACATTAGTCAGATATGACTAATAAACAATAGAGAGATCGATAAATCGTTAATTGAAAACCATATACACTCTCTTTTACATAAGAACCTTTTTTTATAACAACGATTAGGATGATTAACTAAACTTTAAGAACATACTAAGAACATTACCCAGGCTGAGAGTCAGTGAAGAACATTTTTATTACGACCAAAGGTTTTTAAAATACGCAGTATAAATACTGATAAAATAATACATGTCAAAAAATTCAGTCCATATTGTCCAATTGATCCAAATAATAGGTGTCTTGCTCACGTCTACGTGTTAAGGACATCTTAAGAACTTTTCAAGCTCAAATTTCCCTAAAATAATGTAATAATAAGCCTCATCCCCAAAATTAGACGTTCATATTAAAAAAAAAAAAGTTAATTGCAATCAGAATGACTGAATTACGTATGGAGTTAAAATATACTGACAAGTAATGAAAATTAAAAAAAGAATTGACAGATAAAATTAAGACATCGTGCATGATGAATTGGTTCATCGGCCCGTCATTGCGACAAGGCGGAACATTAAATATCTCTTCTTCCTTAGGCTATGAGTGTAAGTGATTGCCTTAGCGGCTAACAGCTATAATACCTTATTGGTCTAATTTGTGGCTTTTACGACATGATTCTAGAATTGCTTTCTTATTGATTTAAACTGGTAGCATTAACTTACTTTAAAATTACCAGGGTAAGCAATTCGTCAGTTGAAAAAAAAAGGTATAATTTATTGTTCTATTTTATAAATGGAGACTTCTAAATTAAAATCAATATAAAGGTCAGTGTGTCAAACGTTTGTTCTGTCACTTATCCACATGGTCGATCAAAATGTGTGGAAAGTTGTGACAGGCAAAGTGCCCTAACTAACTTTGTAATCAAAACAAGCTTCTGACTGTGGTCTTCATTACTCTTCTCACATCTTTGATCTTCCAGCAATAGAGAACTGGGTTAAGAGACGAGTTGGAATAAATAAGAGTGGTTACGCATGCCCCAACGAAATCCCATGTTCGACCACGCCATCCAGAAAGCAGTATTATAGCACATGCGATATAAAATGGAACAAACCAAACAACCAATGCCAACTGCACCCACGCTATACTAGAAACGCTTTTCTTGTAACGTGCTATGTTGAGTGAAATGCTTCCTCTTGTTCTATCATGCCTGCTTTGAGAGTGAACTTGGGCTTGACGTTGTCGCAGTGTGAGATAGATCTTCGAGTAAGAGAACAACGAGATGCATAGAGAAAGTATTCCAATAACTGCGCCTGTTGTGAAGACAACAATATGTCTCCAAAACGAGTAACTGAAGCCAAATAAAATGCTCATTAACCAGATAACACATATAGCTGCAAAAACTAGCCTTAAAGTTACAACTTGTCTGTATCTCAGCCCCAACAGCAGGGCGACAAGTCTGTCAACACTAAGAGCTGTCATTGTGTAGATGGATACTGCACTCAGAGTGAAACTCGAGGCAAACGTTGCGTTGAAAAGGTAATGTAAAACTCAAGTGTATTAAGGCTTGACCAGCATAATTGTTATGCACATTTTTATTTGGAGGGGAAGCTTTTGTCCGATCTCTGTGAAACCTGGCGAACAGTTTATTATCGGTGTCCTTATTAATTTTCCAAAATTTGCTGTATCACGTTCTAGTCACGTGACCTGAAAACGACTTATAACGGTTAAAATCTTTACTCAAAAATGGGGAACAAAAAGCTACATTATATCAATCTTGCTTGTTGCTTACTCGATGAACCTTTTTAAGGGCTTTATCATCCCGCCTTTTAATGATGTCCACATCTTAAGAGTAACGGTCAATTAAGGAAAATGGGTCACGTGACATAACAAATGTCCAAATATCTTAAAAGATAAATAACGAGTACCACCTTGAAAGGCAGAATTAGGTTAGCACAGTTATACTAAACATTTTAATGGCAAACGTTTTCAAAATTTTGGAGTATAAATGTTCCCCATTTTCAAAAACAAGTTATGTGACGTCATCAACCAAAGAATGTCACGTGACACTTAAGAAGACTTCCATTTGGTCAAGAAAGTCAGGCTGTTCATGGAATGAATTTTCTTTATAGTGTAAATTCTTTTCTCGACGGAGAATAGAGGTTCCTTAAAATCTTTGCTGGGGGTCTTTGAAGGGCAAATAACCAAGCCTTAAAGTACTTGAGAATATTCATGTTTTTCTTTGTCACAGAATTCAGGATCATGCTGACATAAAGCGGTTGTCAAATTAGACCGACGCACAGATCCGTCACTGCCAGGCATCGCAACAACAGTTTTGTTGGTGGATGAACAGAAGACACATTACGAAGAGCAACTAGAATCAGTACATTGCCCAGTGTTGCAGTAATGGAAAGAAAAATGTTTAAAGATGAGAGTAATATAGCTTTCCTTGCAGTTAACTCTATCACCCAGTAGTCTTGACCGTCGATACCGGCTGCCATCGTTTGGAGTTTTAAACCCAAAAGTTCTCCGTTGATAGGACTTGGTATAGTTGATCGGCTGCGCTTTGCGTGATCAGTACTTCTTCAATTTTGTCTTCGTAAATTGATTTTAAGGAAAAGACAATGATGAATATTCAAATTATCACCTGCTGTAGCTCTATTGCCTGTGTTGTGCTTCATTGAAATAAAAATGGAACGAAAAAAAAAAGTCGATAGCTAAATAGTCAAATTACTATGCAAAATTAAGGCAGTATGCCCTAATGATGCCTATTCGTCTCTTATTCCAAGGGTCACACCCAAAATCACTGTATTTGTTTACTTTGTGAAAAATAAATACATTAAATCACCAATGTTAAATAAACCATGCTTGGGTTTTAACGAGTAAACGGTCTTTTTCTTTACCATTATTTATTATTTATTTTGTCACACGGCAGACTTGCATGTTACAATTTTACGCCTATACAACGCAAAAGAACGGATTGTAACTGTGGCAAGGAGACGTAAAGGACACCTAATGCTTATGACTAGAAGCTAATACACGGTATACCAACATGACGGCCATGACGCCACATGCATACCCTCCATAACGGGGTAATATGGAGAAATTATTCTAGTGTACAATTTTGATATACATATAAAAAGAGAAAACAAAACAAAGAAAACACAAACACTTGCACATGACTCTTTAATGATTACTTTTTAATTTTGAGAGATCCCCCAAATTACTGTATACTTCCATAAACAAAAGCACGTCAGTTTTTACATTTACGTAATTATAAATCCGTAATCGAGTTGTACGATTTACGTTCTTTGTACATATACAAGCATGTAACTATCCCTTGTAAATTATAAACCCGGCTTGTAAAGCACTCCGTGAGAAAGTTAGTAAAAGTCTAACGAAACGCGTAAAGTAAGAAAAGTTTTACAATCCAGGTTGGTTCGGTTCTACTCATATCACTAATTTAGCCCTTTTAAAAGCAAATTTAACGTTCTGAATTAAATTTACATATTAGTCTTATATTACTAAAAACAATAGATGGATAGTAGATCGACGAACCGTTAATTTTAAGCCATATATATTGCAAGCAAAACGACTGAATCACATATGGTGATATAATTACAGGTGATGAAACTTAAAAAAATGGAGAGATGAAATTTAAAACATGTTTTTTGTACTAAATGTAAACACTTAAGAGGAAAACGATTAAATAACTATGTAGCATATTCATTGTCATTGTGAATGATGAACGAGTTCATAAGCCTGTCACTACGACAAGGTAGAATAATAAATTTCTCTTGTTGCTTAGACTATGTTGTAAGAGATGGCATTAATAATAAATATACTGGGCAGTCCGTTAAACTTTTGTTCGGTCCCTTAGCCACATGATTTATCATATGTAGGCAAATTTGTGGCAGGCTAAGTGCTCTAAGTAAACTTTAGTCTAACTTTGCAAGCAAAACAAGCTGCTGACTGTAACCTTCATTGCTCGTCTCACATCTTTGATTTTCCAGCAATACAGAATCGGGTTAAGGGACGAGTTGGAATAAAAAAGAGTGGTTGCACATGCCCCAACGAAATCCAATGTTATACAACGCCATCCAGTCAACTGTATTACTATAACTGAGACATAAAATGGCGCATACCAAACAACCAATGCCAACTGCACCCACGCTATGCTAGAAACGCTCTTCTTGTATCGTGCTATGTTGGGTGGAATCCCTCCTGTCACTCGCTCATGTCCGGTTTCAAGTTGAACTTGGGCTTGACGTTGTCGCAGTGTGAGGAAGATCTTTGTGTAAGAGAAGATTGAGACGCATAAAGAAAGTATCCCAATAACTGCGCCTGTGATGTAGGCAAACAGGTGGCTCCAAAATGAATAAATAAAATCACATGCAATACCCATCAACCAGAAACAGCATATGGCTGCAAAAACTCGCCTTAAAGTTACAAATTGTCTGTACCTTAGCCCCAACAGCAGGGCGAAAAGTCTCTCAACGCTAAGAGCCATCAGTGTGCAGACAGATACTACACTTAGAGTAAAACTTGGAACGGACATTACCCTGGAAAGTAAAATATTCAAGTTAATCCTTGTCACAGAACTCAGGATAATGCTGACAAAAAGTGGTTCTAAAATTAGACCGACGCACAGATCCGTCACTGCCAGGCATCGCAACAACAGTTTTGTTGGTGGATGAACAGAAGACACATTACGAAGAGCAACTAGAATCAGTGCATTGCCCATGGTTGCAGTAATGGAAAGAAAAATGTTTAAAGATGAGAGGAATATAGCTATCCCTGCTGTTAACTTTGGGACCCAGTAGTCTTGACCGTCCGTGTCGGCTGCCATCGTTTGGAGTTTAAAGTAATGTTTAAAAAACGAGCAGGAGTGTTTTACCGGGTTTAAAACCACGAGGCGCCGGTTTTAGACCCCATAAAACACTTGCTGCGATAAAAACACCGCATACTAATGAGGTGTGTTTTATCAGCTGATAAAACACCGTATACTAATAAGGAGGCGTGTTATCGATATATGAAAAGTCACTGCACGTGATGTATTATCGACCATTTAATAGGTCAATAGATTTATGAATTATTAATTATTTTTGAAGCGAAAAAAGTAGTTCTTAGAAAAAGACGGCGCTTTTTTGTTTAGCGGAAAACATGCCTTTTTGACAGAACCAACTGTCACGATCAGCTACACTGTGAGACTGAATATTTGAGTTAATGTAAAAGTTATAAGCAAAAGATGTTAGATGGAATGTATAACACGCGTAAATGTAAAAGTAGACATAAAAGAGCACATGCAGAGAAACAAAACTAAAAAGAAAAGGACAAATTAACATGTTAAAGTTGTTGAGTACAAGCGAAATTTGAAGCCAAGATTTTTTGGAAAACATTTCTCATTTGATAGAACGTGATATAATTTATCGGCTGAGATTTGTTCTCATAAATTAATTTTAGAGAAAATATACAATAAAGGATTTTGAAATTATCACCTGCTGCAGCTCTTTGGTTGGTGTTGTGCTTCGTAGTAAATGGAACATTGGTTTTACTAAGCCGAAGAAACAAAATCAGACTGCGTCGATAGCTGAAAAGTCAAAACCAGGCAAAATTAAGGAAATGGAGTTTAATGATGCCTCGCCATCTTCTATTTCTAGGGTCAGATCCAAAATCTCTTTACTGGTTTAATTAGTGAAAAATAACCACATTCAATCACCAATGATAAACTATGCTTGGATTTTAATGAATGAACGGTCTTTTTCTATATCATTATTTATTATTTATTTTGTCACGGCGACATACCTGTTACAGTTTTACGCGAATACAAAGCAAAAGAAGGTGGTAACTGTGGCGAGGAGGCATAAAGGACTCTTAATGCCTTTGACTAGAGGCTAATATACGGCACACAAACATGGCACATGGTGGCGATGACATCACGTGCATACGCACCATAGCAGGGTAATATCGAGAATTTTTTTCAGTGTACGATTATATTAAAACACACACACACGCACAGGCGAAATGTATCTACTAGTGCACAAAGCATTGCCTCATCAACCCCTAGACAATTTTCCACGGAAGGAAGAGGGGGGAAGGGGCGCTTCAATGAAAAAGGGGCGAGGATGCTTGGCAGAAAGTTGAATGTTACCCCAGAATTTTTCAGAATGTAACTGAGGGTAATTTAAACTATTTTTGAACCCTAAGAGCAACTATTCTTACATAGCCAGAGAAATGACAGCTGATAAAACCGTTTTCAGAGCTGGATAGTTTTCCTGGATTTTTTTTAGGTCTACGGTAATTGATCTTTACCAACAATACAGTACAAAGCCACATTTTATTTCCTTGTGTGCAGCGCTCGAGGATACATTTGTAACCTTTAGGCATTTGAGTCTCCTGAAGCTCCCTTTAACATGGCCAAATGCTCTTTCAATGACAATGCGTATTGAACTGTGATAATTGTTTTATTTCTTTTGAGCTGCAATCTAATGGCCACTATCCCGAAATGGGGTCATCATAAATCTGGCCAGGCCTTAGGCCGAGTCCCCTATGATATGGGAGTTGCCTTAGACATAAGTGTCTGGATTGTTTTCAATCCCTCTCGGTAAATCTGAATTGTCAAACACCCTTGCATAATGAACACTACCTGGCCAGCCAACATATGCATCTGTGAACAGCATTTGATCATTGGAAAATTGTTGCGATAACGGCTGCAATGGCAGCCTCTTCGTCGGCCGCAATATTTGTTACGCAATGTTTACTCGTACCAGGACCGCGCATCTCGACGGGCGTTTTTTGTGCAGACAATCTGAATAAGTCCTATTCCAGAATTGTGGATAAAAAAAAAATAATAAAAAAATTAAAAAATTAAAAAAAACGCGCCCTGAAACACACATGTACAGTGCTTGTTGACAAACAAGTAAAACGCGACAACATTTTGGACTGCATATCGCCTCAAAGTCGACACGTATACCCCAGCACTATCCCATAAAATAGAATTATTTCTGTTAGACTCTGGGCAATACCGAAGATTTGAGTCTTTAAATCAGAGTGGAAGCCAAAAATAGGTAAGCTTACTTACATTATAAAAGCAAGACTTGAATCCGTTGAGCTGTTTACTAATACTTTCCGAAGCGTGATCCGGCGACGTCTTTCTAGTTCACGTAGTTAAATC